>NW_021703767.1:44230602-44539683 GCF_005190385.1 Monodon monoceros | reverse complement strand
TGAACAAAATTTCATTGAAGAAGAGCAAGAGTTCAAGGTTCTGATGGTTTCTCATGGGCTGCAGGCAGTTATTAGAGGGTTGTTGCTGGGGCAGGGAGGGATCTTCCTTCTTTTCTTAAAAGCAGGAGATAAAATGACCATGTGATTAATGTCATTGCTTGTCAAAATTATTCTTATCGTCCTTCTTCCTGCTGGTTATGCAGGCTGCATGAAGTGGTGAGTGTTTGAGAGCTCCCCCTTCAGGGCTTCCAGACTCCATTTTAAATGAGGTTTCCTTTCTTTTCGCATAATCAAGCCCTTTAACCCAATTGTTCTAAAACTAGCTAAACATTAGACCTTTTACATAAGACAAATTTTCAAAAATAAGGCCTACACATCCCTCCCACCCTCATTCTCATTTAATCATCTAGCATGAAATGTGGAAACTGGTGTTTTTAAAAGCTCTTTATGAGTTTCTAATGTGAAACAGGTTTTATTACCATTTTCAATCTTATATCACTTGTGTCTTTTTTCTACAATAAAGATAATATCTAATTCTCAGTGTTGTTATCATGAAGAAAAAA
Source organism: Monodon monoceros (assembly GCF_005190385.1). Taxonomy (NCBI): domain Eukaryota; kingdom Metazoa; phylum Chordata; class Mammalia; order Artiodactyla; family Monodontidae; genus Monodon; species Monodon monoceros. Next base: position 44,539,120 of record NW_021703767.1, on the reverse strand, counting down.
AATTCTGTAGAAAAATTTGTTTGAAGATTATAAAGGGCCACATTCCAGTTTATTATATATCATACACAGTAGGAGATAAGAAATTATACTCTGAGGAGAAAGAAAAACCAAATTATTTGTAACCATGGGTTCCTTCTGTTGGATATTTTACTAATAGATGTTCCTCTAAACGTTGTATTATAAGATGCTCTATTTTTAGTCAAATATTTTCAAACTATTTTTCTTGTAACCAGTGGTATAAATATCATTGTACTTATATCCTTCAGTAGTTTTGTCTTAATTTTTTTTTTTTTTTTTTTTTTTGCGGTACGTGGGCCTCTCACTGTTGTGGCCTCTCCCGTTGCGGAGCACAGGCTCCGGACGCGCAGGCTCAGTGGCCATGACTCACGGGCCTAGCTGCTCCGCAGCATGTGGGATCTTCCCGGACCAGGGCATGAACCCGTGTCCCCTGCATCGGCAGGCGGACTCTCAACCACTGCGCCACCAGGGAAGCCCCTTGTCTTCATTTTTGTAGAAGATTCTTAAAGATGTCTTAAAGACTGCTGTGCCAATGAGTATTTGTTTTTGAAATTTGAATAGATATTGCGTATCAGAATTTTACCAACAATGAATGGGAGTGTTCATTTTCCTTCAACCTCTAAAGTGCTGGTTGTAATGAGATTTTGGAGGTTAAAAATTCAGTTGTTGAATTTTTTGTGTCAGATTAGTGCTGTATAAGAGAAAACAGAAACATTTTGGGTAGCAAATGCGTGTTCTCTTTTATCATTGGCCCTGGTAAACTGCCTTGCAGGCAAAAATATTTTTCCTCTGCCTACCTCCCTGATCTAATTTCCTCCTACTCTTTCATCATGCCAAATTTATTCAGTTACAAAGATGTTTAGTTGTGCTGTTTCAGAGCCATCAAACTTTGCTTTTCAGCCATTGTTTTCTGCTAAAATGTTAGCTCCTCAGAAAGCCTTTCCCTAGACCATTATTAGTTTGCTAGAGCTGCCATAATAGAGGACCACAAACTGAGTGTCTTAAATCAAGGGTCCCCAAGCCCTGGGCCATGGACCAGTACTGATCTCTGGCCTGCTAGGAACCTGGCTGCACAGCAAGAGGTGAGTGGCAGGCAAGTGAGCAAAGCTTCATCTGTATTTATAGCTGCTCCTCATCGCTCACATTACCGCCTGAGCTCCACCTCCTGTCAGATCAGCGATGGCGTTAGATTCTCATAGGAGTGCAAACCCTACTGTGAACTGTGCATGTGAGGGATCCAGGTTGCTCACTTCTTATGAGAACCTAATGCCTGATGATCTGAAGTGGAGCTGAGGCAGTGATGCTAGTGCTGGGGAGCGGCTGCAAACGCAGATTATCATTAGCAGAGAGGTTTGACTGCACAGAGACCGTGATAAATCAATTGCTTGCGGACTCATAACAAAACCCAATCAGTAAGTAGCAAGTGAAAATTAAGCTGCATTTGGTGGCAGGCTTTATAGTAGCAAGTGAGTTGATGTACTTCAATTGCACATCTGCATCTGGTGTCAGGCTTTAAGTCAGAATCCAACACTTAATTTAGTATGCGTGGCTTGCCCATTATTTTATTTACCACTTCCATCTGCGCCTCTTTCCCACACTGCGCACTTGTCCCAGTCACAGTTTTGGTAAGCCCACAAGCTAACCCTAGCCAAAATGAGTAAAAAACAAACGTTGCTGGAGAGCTTCTTTGAAAGGGGGGAAAGACCCAATGATGAGACAGCAGAAGAGTCTAAGACTGCCAACAGAAAGAAGGCTATATTTAAAAGAAAATACCAAGAGTCCTACTTAAATTATGGGTTCATTGTAACAGGTGATTCACATTCTCCAACCCTGCTTTGTATAATATGTGGCAACAGGCAATCCAGTGAAGCCATGAAACCTTCAAAACTGCTTCACCACATGGAGACCAAGCATCCTGCATTAAAATACAAGCCTTTGGAGTTTTTCAAAAGAAAAAAATATGAACACGAAGAACAGAAGCAATTATTGAAGGCCACCACTTCATCAAATGTGTCTGCACTAAGAGCATAATTCCTAGTGGCTAACCGCATTGCTAAAGCTAAGAAGCCCTTTACTATTGGTGAAGAGTTGATCCTGTCTCTGCTAAGGACATTTGTCATGAACTTTTAGGAGAGGCTGCAGTTCAAAAGGTGGCATGTGTTCCTCTTTTGGCTAGCACCATAACTAGACGAATTGATGAAAAAGCAGAGGATATTAAGGCACAATTTTTAGAGAGGATTAATGAGTCACCGTGGTACCCAGTCCAGGCTGACAGATCTACCAACGTTGACAACAAGGCAACAATGCTTGTTTTTGTGGGATATATTTTTCAGGAGGATATGCATGAGGATATGTTATGTGCACTTTTGTTGCCAACCAACACCACAGCTGCAGAACTATTCAAGTCTTTGAATGATTACATATCAGGAAAACTGAATTGGTCATTTTGTGTCCGTATATGCATGGATGGAGTGGTTGCCATGACTGGATGGCTTTGTGGTTTCACTACTCGGATCAAAGAGGTCACTTCTGAATGTGAATCTACGCACTGTGTTATCCATAGAGAAATGCTGGCTAGCCGAAAAATGTCACCTGAACTTAACGTTTTGCAGGATGTGATTAAAATTATCAACCACATTAAAGTACATGCCCTTAACTCACATCGGTTTGCGCAGCTCTATGAGGAGATGGACGGAGAGCACACGTCTTCTCTTATACACAGAAGTGAGATGGCTTTCTAAAGGTAGATCACTGGCCAGAGTTTTTGAGTTATGAGAGCCACTCCAGAGATTTCTTTTAGAAAAGCAGTCATCACTGGCAGCACATTTCAGTGACACAAAACTTGCTTGTGTGACATAACCTGCTCAACGAACTCAGTCTGTCACTTCAGGGGAGAATGAAAACTGTGTTCAAGTCAGCAGATAAAGTGGCTGCATTCAAAGCCAAACTGGAATTATGGGAGCGAGGAGTGAACATTGGGATTTTTGACATGTTTCAAACATTAATGGGGCTTTTCAAAGAGATTGAACTAGGGCCTACTTTATCCCAGCTGGTGCACGATCACTTATCTCAGCTTTCAAAAGAGTTTGATCATTACTTCTTAACCGCAAAACACCCCCAAACTGGGATGGAATGGATCTGCAACCCATTTGTGAGTAAACCGAGTGAATCAAATTTGTCCATGATAGAAGAGGATCAACTGCTTGAGATCACAAATGATGGTGGCTTTAAGAGTGTGTTTGAGACAACTTCAAATCTCCATACATTCTGGATTAAAGTCAAGGCGGAGTATCCTGAGATTGCCACAAAAGCACTGAAAAGCCTGCTTCCATTTCCAACATCATTTCTTTGTGAAGCAGGGTTTTCTGCAGTGACAGCAACCAAAAGGAGATTAAAGAGCAGGCTGGACATAAGCAACACACTTCGGGGATCACTGTCTCCCATCACCCCGGATGGGACCACCTAGTTGCAGGAAAACAAGCTCAGGGCTCCCACTGATTCTGCATTATGGTGAACTGTATGATCATTTCATTATATATTACAGTGTAATAATAATAGAAATAAAGTGCACAATAAATGTAATGCGTTTTAACCAATACCATTCCCCCCCACCCCACCCTGGTCCATGGAAAAATTGTCCTCCATAAAACCGGTCCCTGGTGCCAAAAAGGTTGGGGACTGCCGTCTTAAGCAACAGGGATTTATTTTCCAGAGTTCTGGAGACTAGAAGTCTGAGATCAAGATATTGGTAGTGTCCATTTCTTCTATGGCCTCTCTCTTTGATTGTAGATGGCCATCTTCTTCCTGTGTCTTCACATCATCTTCCCTTTATATGTGTCTGTGTCTAAATTTACCTTTTTTTCTAAGGGTATACCAATCATATTGGATTAGGCCTACCCTAATTACCTCATTTTAACTTAACTATCTTGCAATATTTTCATATTCTGAGGTACTGGGAATTAGAACTTCCACATATGAATCTGGGGGGGGACACAATTCAGCACATAACACCACCCTTTAAAAATATAGTACTTTTGTCATGCCCTCATCCTTCATATATTATTACATATCACTTTTTCACATTCATTGGCTTATTTATCAACCATCACTCCCACCAGAATGTAAGGTTTATGAGAATACTAGCTTTTCCTATCTTAGTCACTGCTGTATATCTGAGGCCTAGAAATATGCTTAGCACAAAATATGTTCTCAGTAATTACGTGCCAAATGATGAATAGATAAATTATAGATAGTATGAGAATACACAAGACACAGTGTTGTTATGAGTTAACACTCTACTATGCAGCTGAGTTTTCCAATGCTGTGCTTGAAATTTTTTTTTTTTTTGCGGTACGCAGGCCTGTCACTGTTGTAGCCTCTCCCGTTGCGGAGCACAGGCTCCGGACGTGCAGGTTCAGCAGCCATGGCTCACGGGCCCAGTCGCTCCGCGGCATGTGGGATCTTCCCGGACCGGGGCACGAACCCGTGTACCCTGCATCGGCAGACGGACTCTCAACCACTGCGCCACCAGGGAAGCCCTATGCTTGAAATTTAACTCAAAGTACGTTGCCAAGTGATCAACTGGTTTTATTTTGTACATTGTACAAATAAAGTTAGTTTAATTATTTTCTCTATTTTTACTTATCTGTATTAGCTAGGGCTGCCATAACAAAATACAAAACTGGACGACTTAAACAGCAAGATCAAGGTGTCAGCAGGCTTAGTTTCTTCTGAGGCCTTTCTCCTTGGCTTACAGATGGCCACCTTCCCTGTGTCTTCACATGGTCTTTTCTCTGTGTGTAGGTACCCCTGCTGTCTCTCTGTGTCCAAATTTCCTTTTCTTATAAGGATGCCAATTAGATTGGATTAAGAGCCACACTAAAGGCCTCCTTTTAACTTAATCTCCTCTTTAAATGCCCTGTCTTCAAATACAGTCAAATTCTGAGGTACTGGGTGTTAGGGCTTCAACATACCAATTTTGAGGGAGACATAATTCAGTCTATAACAATATCTATTTCTACCTCAGGGTTACATATTTTTTGGGTAAATTTAAGGATGATTTTAATACCTGTGTCAGAATTAATTGCTCAGTATTTTGTAGCTGTGAGTAAACTGTGTACTTTTTTATAGGCATATATATTTGTCATATTTGTTTGGATTCTGAATAATGACCATGGTATTAAATATATTCACCATTTTTATAATAAAGAAAATTTCACTCAACATGGATTTACATATTGTATGACTAAAATTTGCAAGTCATAATTCTATATCAGTGCTTTAAAATTTTCAATTTTGTATAATCGTGCTCAGACTGCCTAGAGAGATAAGGTTCCCTATCAGTGTAGGTTCATAAACAGGCTTGTGAAACACCTGTTGGAGGTATTCTAGAATGGATGGAAACATTGAATTGGGAATTATATTCAAAGTTTCAGAGGCTCCTTCTGTGTCTTGGAAATGATGATTTTACTCATGCTTCTATTCCTATATTCCTAAACTCACATGTGCATAAAGTGACTGTTTTCCATTTTAGGAAGATGAGCTAAATTGCTGGGTAAAATTTGTAAAGTTCATCTATCATAAAAATCAACCACAGAATTTAAGTTTTCAAAACGTTTGGAAATATTCATCAAAACACACACTTATTACAGACACAGACACACAGTTATTTAGGTAAGTCTGCCTGATATGTAAAGTATAGTTGAGCTCCTCATCATGTCATAGGTCATGTATTATTTTTAGATATGAAACATGTTTTATGATTTTAATATGCTGCATGTTTTGTTATACTGACTGAAAATATATAGTGGCATGTTGCTAACTTTATGAGGAAAACATCTAGTGCCTATGTGAGTGGAATTCTAATTGAACAGATGGCTCCTACAGGTGAACACTATAATGAAAAAATATTTCTTCACGTTATTGAAGTGCTTTATGCTACAATATTTGATTAAATTTCTTACAGGAAGCCGAAAATACTTGGAAATATACACGTTTTGAAGTTTGTAGAAGCTTTATACATAAAATACATATATACTAATCCTTCACTCCTTTATTCCGTTGATTACTGGCAAAATTCTGTAGTCAATTAACATAGCTGAAATGAAGTACTTATCTCTCAGAAATCATTGCATTACAAATTAAATTTTAGTACAATTCAATTTGTGTAAGTTTCATTGAAGACTGAAGTCTTATTGGTTAAAGTATCATTGTCATCTCAGTTATTTTTTCCCTTTGGTGATGTGAATTAGCCTCTTTTATGATGTTACCAATAAGAGAAAGATACGTTTTAGAATGGTTCATTTTCTTGCATTTTGGGGTAGTTCACTTTTAATAAATTTTATCTTAAATATAATCTTACATTGATGTCTGGATGGTCATAAATATATAATAATCATAGAACCCTTTTATGGTGAATCTAATTTACAAATAAAGAGAATACAGAATATTCATAATTTACATCTTAAACATAAGGAAGTCTTATAAATATATGCTGTATTGAACAAAGATCTTAGGACACATTTGTCACTTAGTCTTACTCTTTTATGGTCAAATTCTGAATTATGATCATTTCGAAATTGTAATTTGTGGATAGAATAGATGTGTAAGGGTTAGTTGGGAATGAATGAAATGTCCATAAAAGTAATCTCAGTTGTCAAGTGACTGCTCACCTACTAAAGGATCAGCACTTGAAGAAGCACTTTAAGTACATGTTCTTAAAGCTGCATGTAAAGTCAGGTGATTTACTAAGAATGGATATATTCCTGCACAAGTAGCATTCATTATTGACCTGAGAATGAGGGAATTTATGAAATAAGTGTGCATGCAAATTATTATCTTAGAGTTGATTTTTTTCTTCCTAAAAAAATGATTATTTAAAACTTGAGCAAATAGGAAAGACAATTTAAACATCTTTGAAAATTACCTTTATTAAACATACAGTCCTGTGCTCTTTTAAAGCCTGGATTAAACACAATTGATATTGGCTTTAATGTCTAAGAATTTCTTCAATTTCCACCTTTTCAATTAAATCATTTGTTAGGGTAGAGTACTAGAATTAAAAAAGAAGAAGCCAGTTACTTTCACCGGAAAAATCAATGCAATTATTTAGTGAGCAAGTCTGCTGAGATTCATACATTTAACTCTTTAAGGTATGTAAGACATTTTGGAAGGACAGGAAAATCATTTATTGGGTACTTTTCCTGAGTATTAGATAGTTTACATGTTTTTAAGCTTACCTTCAAACTACCATGTGACAAAAACAAAGGTCCTAAGTAATAGCAAGGATTCAAACTCAAAACTCTGACTCCAAAGTATTTGACGTTTTTAAAATACATATTTTATAAAAGACAGACTATGGAAATATTTTGTCAAGAAAGCCATAACCCTGAATGAATTGAGGCTTCCAAAAAAAATGTCCAAAATGTCTCAGTATTACTTACCTATTTTATACATATTAGTATATATATGTCAATCCCAATCTAAAAACCTGCTGTATAAAAAAAGAAAAAAAAAAGAAAAAAATGTCTCAGTAAACTCAAATGGACATTTAAGGATTTATTTAAGTCAGAGAAGATAAATAAGAAAGAAAAATTCTACACATATTTGGGATATGTGTTATCATATTAGCAGATGAAAAGAGAAAGCACCTTTAGTTAACAGTTTGCTATTATTTTTTGTATGGAAAATTATGATTATTAATGCTTACGCTTAAGTGGGTAAAAAATAACCTAATCCTGTTTGCATTCCCCATTCTACCCAGTTTCCACTCACACCTTATAGGTAATCAATTTAATTTCTTCATGTCATTTTTTTTCTGCACTATTGAGCAGATACACGTGTATTTTCTTTTTTCTCCCTTCTTACATAAAACTAGCATATTATGCATGTGAATTTGTACTTTGCTCTTCCATTTAATGGTATCCTCATTCTTTTCACAGTTGCATAATACTCCATTGTACTGGTTCCATAGTTCATTCAACCATTCTTTTAGGTACGGGCATTTGGATTGTTTCTAAAATTTTGCAATTAAAAATAATGCTGCTATCAATAGCCTGGTACATATGCATTTTTTGTCTTGTTGGAGGTGTGTATAATCAGAGTAAATCCCTAGAAATGGGAATTCTGGATCAAAAAGTAATTAATTGTGTTAGTTTATTGGGTATTTCCTTCCAGGAGTGTTTAGCAGTTGCTTTCCCAGCCATGTATGATAATGCCAGATTTCCCATAGTCTTGCCAAGAGAATGGGATGTCATTCATTTTCACCAACCTGTTGAGACATGTTATCTTAATGAGGTTTTAATTTATATTTCTCTAATTATGAGTGAGGATGAATATCGTTACACACACTTAAGGGCTATTTTTATACCTTTAATGTGAATTTTTTTTTTTGTTTTTTTTTTTCCCTAATTTTCAATTGGGTTTTCGGCCCAGTATCTCTAATTTTTATGAGTTACCTATTAAGAGCATTAACCCTTTATCTGTGGTATATATTGCGAGCTTGCAATATTTAATTTTATGTTTGTCAGTTGTCTTTTGACTTCACTTATGTTTTTTTTGCCAAGAAATTTGCTGCCATTTCTAGGTGAAGTTGTTGATAGTAGTTTATTGTTTCTTGGTTTTGAATTTACAGTTAGAAAGTCTTTTCCTGACCTCAAAATTAAAGAGAAATTCATATATATATGTTTTTCTAGTACTTGTATGGCTCCATTTGTTTTTGTTTTTTACATTTAAATTGATGATCCATTTTGAATTAAGTTCTTGAATATGGTGGTGAAGTGTATGGATTTAATTTTATATTTTTCCAAATGGCTAACCAGTTGTCCTGCAACACATTAAAATGTCCTTCTTTGCCTTATTAATTTGAAATGCCACCTTTAACATATAACATATAATAAATTTCCTGTATGCACTTGTATATCTTTCTGGACCTTTATTCTATCCCAATGATCTGTTTGTCCATTCATGTACCAGTACCATATAGTTTTAGTTAATAGAGCACTCAACAATATTTCTTGATATTGATCCAGTTTGTTGCATGTATCAATAGTATGTCTTTTTTAATTCCTGATATATTAATATTATTATATATTAGTATAGAATATATATAATAGTATTCCATTCTATTAATATATCATGGTTATTTAGCCATTTCCCTGTTGATGGGCACCTGGAATGTGTTCCAACTTGGTTATTTTGAATAAAGCTGTTAGGAATATTATTTTAAAATTCTTTCTGAGGATATCTATTTAAAATTCTTTGAGTAAATACCTAGAAGTAGAATTATTGTGATATGGGACAGTAATTTTTGTTTGTTTGATTTAGACAGAGTTTTTAAAAGTTTTAAAATAAATTGTGAGACATTTTCCAAACTTGGTTTGCCATTTTACAAATTCACCAATAATGTATCAGAGTTCTGATTGCTCTACATCCTTGCTAATATTTGGTGAAGCTAGTCTATTTTTATTTTTTGCCTCTGTGATTAGTCTGGAGTGAGATTCATTGTAGATTTATGTTTCATTTTTCTCATATCTCATACTCAAAAATGATGTTCAGCATTTTTTGAATGTTTATGACAGTTTTTTTTTTCCTCCTTTCTGAGAAGGAAACTATCATTAAAATAGTTTTCCTTTTTAAAAACAATTTTGACACCTGAAACTAACACAACATTGTAAATCAGCTATTCTCCAATAAAATTAAAATAAATAGATAAATAGAAAGAAAGAAAGAAAGAAAGGAAAAACAATTTAGAGGTGTATAGACTTCATATGTATTCTGGATACCAACCTCTTGTCAGCTATATGTTCTGTGAATACTTTTCCAAGTCTTTGGATTATCTTTCCTTTTCGTAATGTAATCTTTTGGTTTCATCACTTTGAGCCCTCTCACATAGACCTTTGCCTACACACAATAATATGACATTCTCATACACTTTCTCCTAGTAGTTTTACAGATTTAATTTTCAAGACTATGATCCATTTCAAATTAATTTTTGCTTATGATCTTAGGAGTCAAATTTTATTTTAGATATTCAGTAGTTTCAGCACTATTTGTTGTAAACTCTTTCTTTTAACTATTGGATTCTTTTGGCATCTTTGTTCAAAAGCAAATAACAGGGGAGATGGGGAGATGTTGATCAGAGTACAAACTTCCAACTATAAGATAAATAAATTCTGGAGCTCTAATGTACAGCATGGAGATTATAATTAATAATACTGAATTATATACCTGAGAGTAGCTAATAAAGTAGATCTTAAATGTTCTCACCACAGGAAAAAATGATAATTATGTGATAATGATTAAGGTGTTAGCTAATACTATGGTATTAATCATTTTGCAATATATGTGTATCAAATCAACACATTTTGCACCTTCAGCTTACACAGTTGCATGTCAATTATATCTCAATAAAACTAGAACAAAGACCAAATAACTGTAAATATGTGGCTGTAGTTCTGGCCTGTTTATTGTGTTCTACTGATCTACTGTTTGTCAGTTCTTATGCTGGTACCACATTGTTTTGATTATTGTAGCTTTACAATAAGTCTTGAAGCCAGGTAGTATAAGTCCTCCAACTTTATCCTTCCTTTTCAGTATTGCTTTAAGATTCCTTTTTATCCATGCAAATTTTAGAATTGGTTTGCCAAATTCTTGGGAAAAAAATCTGTTGAGATTATGATTGGGATCTGTTATATCTATAGAGCAATATGGAATTTATGTCTTAAGTATATTGCAACTACTAGTCTTGGAACATGGCATATCTCTCCTTTTTTGTCTTTATTAATTTCTCTTAGGAATGTTATGTATTTTTCAGTTTAGAGATCTCAAATATGTTTGATTACATTTATTCCTAAGTATTTTATGTTTTTAGATATTTTTGCAAATCAAAATTTAAAAATCATTTATTTTCCAATTATTATATACTGAAAATATACACTTTATATTTTATGTTGACCATATACCTCAAGACCATGTTAAATTCACTTATTAGTTCTAGTGGTAGTTTTGTTAATTTCTTAAGATGTACCTCATGCGCAATTATTCTCTGCAAAACGGAGTATTCTGTTTTCTTTCTTTTTAAAAATTTGTATGTTTTTTACTTCTTTTTCTTGCTAACTTGCAGTGCCTAAGAGCTCCAGTACAATGTTGAATAGAAGTGGTGAGAATAGACACTTTTGCTTTGTTCCTGATCTTGGGAAGGGAGGGTGATTATTGTATATTTATCTTTAGTTATGATGTTGGCAGTAAGTTTTACATGCATGATCCTTTAACAATCGAAGGAAGCTTTTATCTATTCCTGAAAGTCTGAGTTTTTATCATGGATAGATGCTGCTTTCTGACAAATTATTTTTCTAGATTTATTCCAATGACCATATAAAATTTCCCCTTTACTCTATTAATAGTATGCCTCATGAGCACAAATTTTCAAATTTTCAAATGTCAGCAGCATTCCTGACCTATACTCAGTAAATGTCAGTAGCTCCCCATCAAATGGTGACAATAGAAAGTGTTGCCAAACGTTGCCAAATGTCCCCTGGGAGGCAAAATCACCTCCAGTTGAGCACACCCCTTTAAAGTAATGCACCTCTTCTTCATGCACACAGAGATTTCCATCAATTTTTATGGCATTGCTTTTACTATGAAGTGACTACCAGCAACCACCTGACATTTGGGTAAAGGCCCACAATAAAGAATGTCTTAGTTTATGCTCTTCCAAATTTGAGACAAAGATTTGAGTGCAAGTAGTTTATGTGGGAGGAGATTACAGGAAATAGTGATACTGGAATGGAGGTGTAAGGAAAAAGAAGGGAACGAGACTGTATTGATTAGGTTAATTAACAGGTTCTGGTTATGGACAACTTGGACTCATTCCTGTTTGGGATCTCTGGGAGGTTTCAAATATGTGAGTTTTCCTACCTGAGGGCAAAAAAAAGCTGAGGCATGTATCCACCAACTTTCATGTTTGGGAGATGTTTCTTGAGGCATTAATTTCCTCGCATTTCAACTCAGCCTTCCCCATGGCAAGACTAGGGACTCAAGTCCAGAGAATACCCACAAGCAAAACACTTTCAGGTACTTAGAGTAGAAAGCAATTAGAGAGCAACAGTACAGTGAATGCCAAAGGCACAATTGGCAGGTTACCATTAGTGTTTGATAGAGTGACCAAAATAAACTACAAAGAAAAAAAAAAGTACCTGGAAAAAAGACAGAAAATAGAATATATAAAATTCTTAACATTTCTCTCCTTGAGGGTCTTCCTGGTGGCGCAGTGGTTGAGAGTCCGCCTAACGATGCAGGGGACATGGGTTCGTGCCCCGGTCCGGGAAGATCCCACATGCCGTGGAGCGGCTAGGCCTGTGAGCCATGGCCGCTGAGCCTGCGCGTCCGGAGCCTGTGCTCCGCAACGGGAGAGGCCACAACAGTGACAGGCCCGTGTACCGCAAAAAAAAAAAAAAAAAAAAAAAGACAATTATTATCTCCAAGAGACCCTCAACTATGCAAAACAAGATAGACAATCTGAGAGCATTAATTCCATTAGCAGTCAACAATATTTATACAATTGTTGTATTGATATAATTAACATTATTGACATAAATATATTAAGAGAATGGAGGAGATAGAATAATGATGTAAGGTAAAATTTTAGTCTATTATAACATATAATGACTAAGATTGATATATCAAGATGTGAACTATGGAAATGAATATTAGGAAAAACAGCTAAAATGTTAAAAATTATCTTTCTCTTGAGAGAAAAACTAGGAAAAGAGATGTGGTCAAAAACTACTGATTTTTCCTTTAATTTGATAATATTACATTTATTACTGTATATTTTACTTTTAAGTTATCTTGCCTATATTTTTTCAGTAAATAATAAAAGGGAATATTTAAAGATAAAATAAATTATTTTTCATAGCTACTATTAAATTCTGGTTATATATATTCTGGTTAATATACAAATATTGTTATATAACAAAATAAAATATTTTAAATGCAATTATTAATAAACTTCGTGGAAATATTAATAACAAAAATTAGCCCTTATTTACCATAGTGTTTTATTAAATATTTATAAACATTTAATCTCTTACTGTTGGTACCCAATAGTACCTGGTTTAGATGGCAATAGAATAAAATATAGAGATTACAAAAATAATTGAAAATAAAAGAAAAAAATGGTGCAACAACAAAAAAAGTCAAGAAATATCAAGAGCTAATCAGAATTGCACTCATTTGCTCAACAGATTCAAATCAATCAATAAATGTTTTCTTCATTATTGATTTAATCAAGTTTGAAATTATGCCACAGTTTTTTCATATAATTTAGAAACTGTAGGTTTACTTTTAGTGTGATTTATGTTTTTCAAGCTATATTAGAATATAAAGAGCATTATTTTTTCAACTTTAAAGTTCTATTGGTCCTTTAAATTAGATATAAACCACAGTGCTGTGCATCTCCTAAGCAACGTATCCTCAGTTTTAGCAAGGGATCCTAGTATCACACAAAAAAATTGAGAAATACTTAGAATTATTTTTATATTTATAAAATATACATTATACTTATAATCATTATTGACAACTGAAATGGTTTGCAAAGTCCAAGAGTAAAGAAACTTATTAACTTCATTTAAGCCAGTGAATCCCAAATTACCTTCTTTGCAGAATAATATTTTAGTAAACCATTTAAAAAAATGACTTGTCCAGTGAAAAGTCTTTGAAAAACTTAAACTTTGAAAGCCTTGAAATAGGGGCAGATCAGCACATGAATTGGCCATTGTTTATGTAGCTCCTTGCAATATAAAGTTTAATTTGTATTTTGATATTTTATATTTGATTGATGCTGACTAGAATTTATTCTTATTTGCATATATTGTGTGAGTAATTAGAACAGAGAGCAATGAGTGGGAATCTGAAAAAATGTAAGTGATGCTATGAGAGATTATAATAGGAAGGCTAAATGTAATTCAAGGATTCAGGAAAGACTTTGATGTGGAAGAGGTATTTAAGCTAAGATATGCAGGATAAGCCATGGATAGTCAGTTAGGTGTTTGAGAATAGAAGTACATTACAGGAAAAGAATCAGCATATAAAGGAGCTCTGAATGATGCCTGGAACAATGGAGAAACTAAAAGAAGGTTAAGTGTGATGAAATACAAAATATAGGTGGGACACATTGAAAGATGAACCAGCAGTGACAGACAAGGGCTAGATGCTGCAAGGTATTATACGTGACATTAAAGATTTTGGTTTTTACTCTAAGGAAGGGAATGAGGATTGTGGAGAGTGAGATGACCAATGTAAGTATTTAAATAACCTTGTACGTGTGTGTATTACACACATATAGGGGTTAATTGAGAAGGAATATGTTTGTCTTTTAGGAGTGCATTGGTGAGTGTCCAGTTATGATACAGAAATAACACTGGTTATTTTAATGAGACCATAGTATACAAAAAAAAACCCTGAAGTACTGGTAATGAGCAAAAAGCCAAAAGGGAATGCTGAGATACGGAAGTAGTAACTTCAGAAAGCAGATGTCTTTCCTGAGGTTTGTGGAATTAAGGAAAAATGTCGAACTTGTTAAAAATTAAAAAGGGGGAAGATATCATGAAGCTGGTTCTCAGACTTATAGAGGACACTGCTTGGCTGGTCTCGGTGTTCTAATATTAGGGGAGGGGCAATGCTGGGATGGAACCATGTAGAAGATGCTAGCTGTTGGTACTGTTGTCTCTGAGGGGATCCAATGAGAGTATTTCTGGGGTTGTTGGAAAGACAACAAACCGGGATCAACTACTGCTGCTGGTTTCAGTGGTCACGACAAGGATGAAAAATCACTGCTAAGCTAACACTATTAGGAATAGGAAGGAAATAGCCTGACACTGTTTCCCTCCTCTAGGCTTCCAGTCCTCTCCAGCACTCTCAATTCATAGATTCCCAACAGAAAATCAGTTATTCCCTTAGCCAACTCTATTTCTTTATAATATTATTACTGTCAGATATTATACTATCCTGTATTTATGCTTGTTTACTTTCTCTTCAGTATCATGCAAGCCACATAAGAACACATTTTTGTTTGCTTTATTTACTATTTTCTCCCTACTACCTTGAGAAGTGAAATGCACTGAGCAGGCACTCAGTAAATATTTGTATATTAAGGAACGAATGAGTCCCATATAGCTCTTCTTGATGCCAGTTCTTCATTCTGGGATCCTGTCCATTACTTATGATAGAGTCTTTGCCAGTGTAGACTTCTACCTGTTCCTGACTTTTGGCTTCATATATAACCTTTCTCTATAAGGGAAGAGAAAAATATTTTCCATAATCTTATCTCTCCTTAGACACTAGTCATTTCCTATTAGATTTGTCTCACCATTTTACCTGTAATGACTATGTAAGAATGACTGAATAGTGATTTTTATGACTATATGAACTCTCAATTATAACATTATTTAATTACAGTGTCTTAAAGTGACTAAGATCATGGACCCAGGAAAAGGAATCTTTCTAGATTTTGTTTTTTTATAAACTAAAAACTTTGGTGATTTAGACTAAGTTTTATGTTGCTGTAATCTCATAAAATTTTAACCATGTTTAAAGAGAATGAAATCTCTTACTTTAATGAATGAAGCTACTTTCTGCCAAAATATAACATCATGCAATCATAATTTTATTGTTTCTAGCATTAGACATTTTTCTTTGAAATATCTGTACTCTGAAAAATAAACCAAGTACTCCCCCTGAAATACTCAAAATATACTTAACTTCCCTACTAATCATAACATGTTTTGACAGGTCAGTGTTTTATGAACTGAATGAGACCACAGTACACCAGGATCTATAAAGGAAAGCATTCTCTGTGGGGGTACATATATTTCACATAATGGTGGCATAATTTATTCTTTTCCATTGTGAAAAGATATCCTGGAACAACTACCAACCAATGTATAAGACACTGAAACAGGCAAGTTGACATTTTTACTAGAGTTCTATGATACCATAATATTTTTCCCTTGGCAGTACTTCCACTAGAGATCTTTAAAAAGTCTATTTTTTCCCTTAAATAATTGCTTCCCCATAACCTATTACTAATATTGGAGTATAAAATAATGTATAAATAATTTTGGCCTTTTCCTGCAGTGTCTGGTGGGACTTGACAAGCTGTCCTGGAGTTAATGTTAAAACATTTCATTGTTACAAAGTGATAAATAGGTACACTTTTTCCATTTCTAAAACTTCTATATTTGGCGGGGGGAGGGCAGAAGAAACCATTGGATATAAGAAGACATTTTTTTTTCTGGAAACCAAGCCTATCATTATTTTAGTAAATTATATTATCATAAGGGATTATCAATGAGAAATATTTTAAAATTGGAAAAATACCACTGATACAATCAATTCTGTAATTATCATTGTTTAAATTATACACTATAGAATACCGAAGACACTAAAATGAATTTTGGTATTTCTTACAGCTGGCTTCATAATTTCTCTTTCAGAATTTCAAGTGGTGTCAGTTTAGAAAATTCATTTAAGCTTAAAATGTGTATTAAGTACCTAATAAGTACAAGCTATTGTCAATCACATTTCCTACCTTCAAGCAGATAAATACGTTCTGGCGCTAATGATAAAACAAGCAAGCAAAACAGTGTAATATTGGATAGAATAAGGAGTTATAAACCAAATAGATTCTGAATAATTTAACATTCCATTTGGTTAAGAGGATTAGGGATGGTTTCCCAGAGTGGTATTTGAATTACGACAGGGCATTGAAAGGCTGAATTGGTAGCTGAATGTGGTGATGTAGGCTGTATCCAGGGTAGGGCATTAAGAAGGGAACTAGAAAGTGTAGAGAGGGATAACATTACAGTAAGGTACAGCAGGGAGTTAATGCCCAATAATGATAAGGTAGAGCGTAAACAAAGGGAAAGTTAATTTCAACTAATCATTATACATAATGAAAAGTTAACAATAACAAATCAGTTTTAAGCTAATGTGACGGGAGGAACACTGGTGCCAGTAGCATTCAGAAGGAGGGAGAAAGATCATGCTGATGTGTTCAACAGGAAGTGGAAATTATAATCTGGGGTTTGAGGGAGATCAGAAATTTATTTGTTAATTTCTACAAAATCTGTGTTTAAATTCATGAGAATTGCTGGGATGGAAACCTAAAGAGAATATGTATATATATGTATACATATATATATAGAGAGAGAGAGAGAGATACAGATATAGATATTGATATATACAGATATATAGATATATACAGATACAGATATATATAGAGATACAAATATATATATATGGAGAGAGAGATACAGATATAGAGAGATACAGATATAGATATTGACATATATGTATACATTTAGAAGATTGTTTTTTCAGTTTTTCTTTATTCCGAAGCTAGATATGTTCTCTTTTGTAAATTTCCTACATCGCTTTATGCCACATTTACTGCACATTTACTTAGCATTGTTTTTTGTTCCATAATTGTTTGTGAATTTAACTCACCACTGAATTTTTCTGATTATTCCTTAGGGGAAGACATTTATTCAACTTTCTATTTCCTTCAGTGCCTTTAGTAATGCTTTACACATAAAAAGAAGCAACAAATATTTATAGAGCATAATAGAATAGAACAAGAACATTTCAAGATGGAAATTTAAAGATAAACTGCTTAAATCTGACTCTCCTTAAATTCACCAATAAAAACTTCAGGATACCAATAATTTTATTTTGACTGAACCGGACTGAAAATTTAAAGTAAGACCACTTAAAAAGTTGAACAAACAAAAAAGAAATAAGACAAAACATAAAATAAACACATGTGTAACCTTAGTTTCTCCATTCCTCACCAGCATATTTTCATTAACAAGTCTATTTGTACTGCTTAGCATGGATCAGAGTCCAAGCATCAGAGCTTTTCTTCTGTGGGCCACCCTGGTTCTTTTGGATAGGGAAGTCTCCCTTCCTCTTGTTAATGTGGCTGCACCTGAAAAGCTTAGTTGTTACTCCAGTGGTGCTCAACATTGTATTTTGAGCTTTCCCACAGCCCTCCAGAATTACCTGCTAACTTAGTACCCACTGCCCTCTGGGAAACAGATGATGAAAGTAGACATTAATCTGCATCAAAGTGACAAGTTGGTGGGAGGATAGGTTTCACCAAATCCTGTTTTTCTTATTTTTTTCTTTTGTTCTGGGCTCATGGGAACATGTGATTTCTCAGCTTCCCCTGCAGTTAGGTGAGATACGGTGATGGAATTAGGAGTGGAAGTGACATAAGGTACTTCTGGACCAAAGCAGTTAAGAGCTAGTATGCCTTCCTCAGCCTTCTTCTCCCTAACATTACGGTCCAGGAGATCATGTGATCCAAATATTCTAGCTGTAAATTGGAGAAAGACTTTCCAGCTCACATCAGACAGATTTATGTGTTTATCTGTTACATAGTATAGACTAGCTTATCTTGAAAGATATATAGGGAAAGGTTCTTTTTCCTTTTTTTATTACATTATTGGAAAGGTCTCAAAATAGTTCTGTGTATACCCAAAGGTTTTAAAGAGTTCAGTACATAAGCTTTTCCAACTTTTCATTCCTGTTCTCTGCCTGCCATAGGACAGAGATAAATCCATTGAGGGCTAAGCTGAGCATTAAATCTGTGATAGTTATTGTATCTTACACAGAATTTCTCTTTAACTCAGAAGACTGTGGCTTGACATTAGGTCAAGTTTGTTGTGTCTGTCTTCTTTTACCCTAAGACCTCTGTATAAATAGAACTTTCTTAGAAATTAATCGGATGTATCCAGAAATGCCTGGATCTTAGTATGGCAGACAGGGCCTGGGCACAATATATCATCTTGATGTCATAAAGAAAAGCTGATTTACAGACATGAACACTGGTAAATGAAAAATTTAAATAAATTGCATAGTAGCTAGATTTCAATGGTCTCAGTACATGTGAAATTAGAAATTGCATATTAAAGTATTCATAATTTCTTGGTTGGGATAGCTGGAAAAATATTTCTCTTTCATTCTGTAAATAACCTAGTAATGGAGAAGCAAATAAAGAATGACATATGTGTCCTAGAACTATATGGACTATTTTACCAGTAGTTTTTATAGTATATTTTAGCATTTAAGTTTGAGTTAAATGTACGTTCCCAGATTTAAATGTTATAATTTTCCTTTTTCCTTTGTGAGAATATGAGAGTACATTGAATTTAATATTTTAAATTTTTGTGTTAATGTGCCACATTGCTCCTTGTTAATAATCACTGAATTTGATATTAATCAGAGCACTTCCAGTAATTTTCCTGATTAGGATAAATTTCAGATATTCAAAGCATTTTCTTTTCTCTTTGATTAAGCGGATTATGGGTTTAATCTTAATTGGTAGTTTTGAAACCCATCTTAAAAGATTTCTCTGGAGTAAGGCATCTATTTTCCTTACTCTTTCCTTCCTTTCTTTCCCTCTACTTACTTCAGAGAATGGAGCTCTCAACTGTTATCCCTTTCCTAGCTTCTACTCTTCTTTTTCCCACTGTGTATCATGTCTTCTTCCATAATAATACCCATAAAAACAGAGATTTGGGACAGAGATTATGTCATATTATTCTTTATATTCCTCATGTATATAACAATGCCTGACAAATAGAGATCCTAAATACATTTTTTAAAAAGAATGAGTGGGTGAGTTATCACATACATGAATAAAACTTTGAACACTGTTTAGGGATCCTTATGTCATCAACAATCACTTCTGCATTTCTGAAACTATTGCTGGAAAACACTGTGGGGAATCTAGGGCTAAATCAAATTCTTCTGACCAACACTCACAGAACCATTTCATTACAACATTGGTTAAACTTGGATAAGCCTAGAGAAGATACATTAAAGCCTTCATGAATTCCAGTTAAATCTGAATAGTCTTTATTAACATGTCACTTTAGCAGTCTCACTCCCATGGTCACAACACAGAGTTTATTTACTGAAATCTCTTTAGCTGGGAAATCAATATTGCATTCTTTGAACATAGTCTCCTATTTTTGCTGCTCTATCCCTCTCTCAACATCAATAGCTATCTTTGCAGTTTCATCAAGATCTCCAGTTCCTTTTTGTGTTTTTTTCAGTTCCATCCTTTTTCTTTTCTATCCAGTGCAGATCCCTTCATCTATAACATCAGTCTCTTGCTCTTCTTATACTCAATTCTATTGCCCTTTCTATCCTTCTGCTGCAGGTATTCTGCAAACCCCAATCAAACAAATATACTGCATGCCCACTCCAAGGTAGTAACTTTATATTATTGTCAGATAAAATAATAAATGTGTGCCTAGATTCAGCTAAAAATATTTTAATTTCAAGAGGACTATGCTCTATTGCCCCAGTTTCTCAGTACCTTTTATTGTTTTCTTTAAGGTTTTTAATCTAATTATTTCCTTTTTACTTTCATCATGTAATCTTTCTTCCTGATTGTTTCGTTAGGCAAATATTCTCTCTTCTTTCAGCCATCAACTTTTCTCTATATTTACAAATCCTATTTGCTCCACTTTCAGTAGAAAAAAAAAATCCCTTCCCTTTAGTCAAAACAATTATATCCACCTTCATTTTGGATGCTGTTTCTTCCTGCATTACATCATATAGTTCTACAAGATTCTCTCTATGAAAGAAATTCAGTCATTTTTAAATTATTTTAACATTTAAATAATAAAATTAAACTTGAAAATTAGAATATGTGAATTTGAAAGCTAGACATGTATCATTTATAGAGATAGAAATTATTTTAGGCATCAGCTATATGGAAAATACTTAAATAATTTGTATGAATTATGATTGAGGCCCTACCTCCAAACTGCAACTAAAGAGCAAAAGGACCAGGCTTCAGTCAATGAGCACATTGATTGGTTTCAGTATTGCCATTTGATCAAAAAAGACATCCTAGGATTTTTGCTAAATATTCTGGGAAAGAAATTCTTGTGATTTTGCAACTGAACTTAAATAACCTAGGGGCAAGATGGGAATACAGATGCAGACCTACTAGAGAATGGACTTGAGGATACGGGGAGGGGGAAGGGTAAGCTGGGACAAAGTGAGAGAGTGGCATGGACATACATATACTACTGAACGTAAAATAGCTAGTGCGAAGCAGCTGCATAGCACAGGGAGATCAGCTTGGTGCTTTGTGACCACCTAGAGGGGTGGAATAGGGAAGGTGGGAGGGAGGGAGATGCAAGAGGGAAGAGATATGGGGACATGTATATGTATAACTGATTCACTTTGTTATAAAGCAGAAACTAACACATCATTGTAAAGCAGTTATACTCCAATAAAGATGTTAAAAATAAAAAAAGGATATAGAATATTGTAGGTACAACATCTATCTTGAAAGGCTGAATGGAAAACTGGCTGAACATGGAGAGCTTTGGGAGAAAACAGGAAAGAGAGATAGAAAATCTATTCCTGGTGGCATAAGATATAATTTGAGCAAGCCATCCTTAATCTTTGGCTTGAGTCATTTTGTACTAGTCATTTGGAAATGAAAAAGAATTCACTAAAATAGTATTTAGTACGTAATGAATGCTCATTTATACTTGAGATTAATTACTGATTATCTCAGTTGAATCTGTCTTAATTGTGAACCATTACCACTCAACTTTACTGCTATAATTTTATAATACTTTTTATAAAAATATGACATCTTTAAACTTTTAACAAAGGAATTTCCTGGCTATTTACAGATATTTATTTTACTAGATAAAATTCATACTTGTTACATTTCCAAAATATAGAAATAATAACAAAAGTAAACTAAGCAAAACAAGAAAATAAAAAAGACAGGATTTTGATAAGGATCACAATGGATTTCCATGTTGTTAGCAGTTTATATTTCCATCTTTGAAATATCTTATTGAATGTTTTCTATATACGTATTTTAGCCTTCTTTATATTTCCCAGTAGATTTGTATATCTCTTCCTATTGGTATTCTATTTCTAGTTTATTCTTTTCTTGCTATTTTCATATTACTGTTATTATAAATAAAATAAATTTTATTTATTAAATTATTGATTTAGGAAAACTGGAATTGGTAGGAGGTCATGTGAAAATACGTGAGAGTAAGTGGATGGGTCCCAGCAGTGTGTTTAGACAGCTGAGAGCTCCTGGGTGAAAAGACTTAAGAATATAGTTGCATCGTACAATGGAGAGAGGAGGGTTCAACTGAAACAGACTCTATGCTGAGTTCCCTTCTCGTAAAAATGATATCACATTGAGCAAAACTGCTCATTACTCAAAGAAATTAAACAAGAATTTGTGGTGGCTGACCCTACATTGGGCAGAGTTGGAATGAGTGAGGTGTATCATTGCTTTTTCATTGGAAAAGGGTAAGATCAAATGGCAATGGATATGAATTGTATATAATTGGGATCATACCAATTTTGTGAGCTTGAAGATTTAGGGGTACAGCAGAACTCTTGTTCCTGTCATTGATATTTTTTTATATTTCTGCAAATAAATTATGTTTTCATAGTTTCATGTTTACTTTCTTGCCCTCTGTTGCTGTCATATAAAAGGAAAAAATATTGGAGATGGTAGAGGTAGGGCTGGAGATCAAGAGTTTCTTACAATTTTTCAATTTGTTTTTTAAGGTATTTTATGTATGTCATTTTAAAGTAGTCAGTGTTTCTAAAGATATATAGGTACTAGAAATTTTAAAAATTCCTGAGACACAAATGTGAAATACGATATATTTCCAAAGAACGTGATCAACATAAATTTTACACATCAGCCTAATATTCATCCCCATGTATGTCGTTTCTTAAATATTAAAGGGAATAAAATAAAAATTAATTTTAAAATGATGTCCATTCTTTAAAGAAATTCAAATTTACATTGATTAAATATCAGTGATTCATGAAGCAATGATATTTTGAATAAAATGAATGAGATTACACAGTTTGTATTGACTTAAGCTTGACCATAGTGATTCTGATTTTTAAAACCATATTCATCTCATTGATGGAAATATAAAATCTGAAATTATAGAAAAGTTATTTTATTTCTACTTATTGAAGTAGAAATGTGAAATAATTTCTTATGGTATAACAACATTTGAAAAACTAATCATTATACAAAGTGATATTAAAATATTTTTTCTAGTAATTTATAAAAGGAAATATATAATAATGTTACAGTATCTTGAGGAAACAAAAGGACATAATATACCAATTTATCTCTTGACTTGCAGTAGAAATAACCTTTAGCACAATGATATTTAATGTGAGAATTATTGTAAAAGGATGATTTTATATGTGAATAGGTTTAAAAGTCTTTTTTAAAAAATTTTGACTTTGTTATAATTTTCCATGGTTTCTGCATTCAGGTAGTTCCCTTTTCTTGAGATTTCAAGTACAAGGAATATCTTATTGCAAATGGGAAACTTATTTTTTATTCTTTCACATATAATAGCTAATTTTGCTCCAAACTCTCGATATTTCATCTTTTATTTTCTTTGAATGAGTGAGCCTCAGACATTATTCTTGGCTAATTTAAAAGAACATGAAAGAGAGAATACATGGGGAAATGAGCACTTCATCAACAAATCTAACCTTTGGAATTTCAACATAATGTAGAAACATGTTATAGAGGTAATTTGTTGATTTGTAGTTAGTATATATGAAAGAAATTCTTGTGAAGAGAGCATGAAACTAAAGTTGTAATGTCCTCATGTTTCTGATTTCTTGAGCTTTATTCATGAATGTAACTGTCCAAAATAAATTGAATACAAGAGTTTTTAGCTATATTTGATATATTCAGTTTCCTTTAGCTTTTAATTTAATTCCCCTTTTTCTGTTCCATGATCCCATTAAGGATACATTTTGTTACATAAATTATTTGGAATTACATTTAGGTTTCATAAATTATTTGGAATTCTTCTGTATAGGACATTTGTCTTTTCCATCCCATTTATTTATTTATTTGATCATTTATATATATCACTTCAGTAGGGACATGGATATTTATTTTTTACTTTGAGTTGTAGCTCAATATTGCTCTATTTTGTTGTTCAAATGTTCCATCTTTGGCAATTGGGAGATGTTTCTGTTGGGTTCTGTGTCTTTTTCACATCCCATCAATATGGGTTTCATTTAGCTATTTTTTTGATCTGACTAAACAAGATGCTCCAGTTTTACCATGTATGTTTCCTGCTTAGGTCCTAGAATCAGCCATTTCTCTCAGGAAACTGGTTTCTTTTATTGAAGAATGGTATTAGAAACAAAGATATTGGGAATTCCCTGGCGGTCCAGTGGTTAGGACTCAGTGCTTTCCCTGCCGGGGCCCAGGTTCAATCCCCGGTCCTGGTCTGGGAACTAAGATATCCCACAAGTGGCGTGGAACAGCCAAAACAAAACAAAACAAAACGAAAAGAAAGGCATCTTTGCTTCTGTGCCCACTCAGTGGAAAGGAATAAGAATAAGGAGAGGTATGTGTGTATTCTAACACATGTACATTCACATACCTAGAAATACTTCTTTTTATACCCATCTGTATCTATATTAAGCTGACTATGAGTTCATTCTGATGGCTGCAACTCTAATCTATTACCATATGGATCATTCTAGTCTCCCTTTGCTTACCTATAAACTCACATTTCAATAGTGAGAACCTAGCTTCCTCCATCCACCATAGATTTGCTTATTCGTTCAATTCCAGTATACATGTATAGCAGTATAAGAATTACTTCCCTGTGGGAAAAACGTTGTCAACTAAATTACAGTACTTATTTACAGTTCCTTTTTCCTTAAGTCTTACACTCCCCACTTGTTTCCTTAGTTGCTATGGTCAGCACATCCCCATCCCATCCGCCCCACCCCCCCGTCTCCCAGCCCCAGTCCCCATCTCTACAATGAGGTTATTTCATACATAAGCAGTGCATTTAGATTATTTTGTCACATTTCTGCATTCTGTCCAGGGATCCCTGGACTTTCTAAACAATTGCATACATTTAGGTTTATTTTTTGTGCTATAAAGTTCTATGAGTTTTGACAAATGCATAATATCATGCATTCACCATTGCAGTATCATTCAGAATAGTCTCACACCCACAAATCCCCTGCATTTCACCTATTCAACTCTCCCACACTCTCACTCCCAAATCCCTGGCAACCACTGATTTTTTTAAACTCTGTTTGTAGTTTTGCCTTTTCCAGAAATTAACATAATTGGAATCATATACAGTAGTATGCTGTCTTTTCTGGCTGGCTCTTTTCAATTAGCAGTGTGCATTTAAGATTCATCCATGTTTCTCATGGCTTGATAGTTCATTTCTTTGTATCATTGGATGAAATTCAGTTATATGGATGTACAAAAATTTATTTATCCATTCACCTATTAAAGGAGAACTTGGTTGTCCTTTGGCAATTATGAATAACGTTGCTGGAAACATTCACATTTAGATTTGCATAAATATAAATTTTCAACTCAGTTAAATACTTAGAAAGATTATTGCTGGATAGTT
This sequence comes from Monodon monoceros, assembly GCF_005190385.1. Taxonomy (NCBI): domain Eukaryota; kingdom Metazoa; phylum Chordata; class Mammalia; order Artiodactyla; family Monodontidae; genus Monodon; species Monodon monoceros. The sequence continues at coordinate 44,513,600 of NW_021703767.1, read as the reverse complement.
TGGCAAGACTATGTTTAGCTTTGTAAGAAACTGAGACTGTCCTCCAAGTTGACTGTACCATTTTGCATTTCTGTTAGCAATGACTGAGAGTTCCTGTTGCTCCAATTCTCAAAAACATTTGGTATTATCAGGTTTTGTTGTTGTTGTTGTTGTATTTTAGCCATTTAAAAGATGTGTAATGGTATCACATTGTTTTAATGTGCTATTTCCTATTGACAAATAATTTTAAATGTGTTTTCATATACTTATTTGCCATGAAGTATATATTCTTTTTTGAGGCATCTGTTCAGATATTTTGCCCATTTAAAAAAAGATTGTTATCTTATTGTTGAGTTTTAAGAATTCTTTTCATATTTTGAATACAAGTCCTTTATGAGAGACCTGTTCTACAAGTATTTTCTCCCAGTCACTGGCTTGTCTTTTTATCCTTTTAACAGTGTCTTGGCAGAACAGAAGTTTTTACTTTTATGTCCAACTTGTTTTTAAAAAATAGATTTCGCTTTTGATGTTGCATCTAAACATTCATCACCAAAACCAAAGTCACTTATTTTTCTCCAGTGTTATAGAATAATATATTTTGCATCTTACCCTTAGGTTTTTGATCCATTAGGTTTTTGATCCATTTTGAGTTAGTTTTTGTGAAAAGTGTAAAATTCCTTTAGATTCCTTTTTCCTTTTCCTTCTTTCCTTCCTCTACTCCTTCCCCTCCCTCCCTCCCTCCTTCCCTCCCTCCCTCCCTCCCTCCCTCCCTTCCTTCCTTCCTTCCTTCCTTTCTTTCTTTGTCCCAGCACCATCTATTGAAAGGAGCATCCTTTCTCACTTTTCTCTGTTAAATTGCCTTGTTCCTTTTTCAAAGATCAGTCAGCTCTACCTGTGTGGGTCTATGTCTGGGTTCTCATCTATGTTCCATTGATCTATGTGCTTCCTTTCACCAGTGCTATGCTGTGTTGATTACTATAGCTGTATAATAGGTCTTGAATTCATATAGAATCAGTTGTCCAACACTATTATTTTTTAGTATTATGTTGGGTATTCTAGGTCTTCTCCTTTTTCATATGAACTTTAAAATTACTATTTCAATATCTACTCTTTTTGGATTTTGATTAAGATTTCATTAATCTGTTGATCAAGTTGGCAAGAATGATAATCTTAACAATATTGTGTTCAAATCCATGATCATGGTATTTCTTTCCATTTAAAAATCTTTGAATTCTTTCATCAAAGTTTTATAATTTTTTGCATATAGATCTTATACATATTTTGTTCAATTTCTCTATCAGAATTTCATTTTGGGGGGAGCGCTTGTAAATTGTGTGTCTTTTTAAAATTTCAAAACCCAGTTTTCATTGGTGACATATATAAACAAAATTAACATTTGTACATTACCCTTGTATGTTGCAGCTTTGCTATAATCACTTATTAATTCCAGGAGTTTTTTCATTGATTACTTGGGATTTTCTATGTAGACAATCATATCATCTCAGAACAAAGACAGTTTATTATCTTCTTCCAAATCTGTGTACTTTTATATCCTTTTCTTGCTGTATTGTGATAGCTAGGACTTGTAGTATAATGGTGAATAAATGTGATGAGAAAGGAAATCCTTGTGTTGTTCCAGATCTTAATGGGAAAGTGTCCAGTTGCTAACTACTAAATATGAAGTTAGCCTTGGGTTTATTGTAGATGTTTTTTATGAGTTCTTGAAGTTCCTCTAGATTCATGTTTTATCATGAATGCACATTATATATTCTCAAATAATTTTCCTGCATCAATTGATATAACCACATGATTTTTCTTCTTTAGTCTGTTGATGTGGTAAATTACATTAATTGGCTTGTGAATGTTGAACCAAATTTGCATATGTTGAATATATTTTACTTTCTGTGATATATAATTTTTTTATACATTGTTGGAGGTGATTTGCTAATATTTCGCTGTAGAGTTTCACATCTGTGTTCATGAGAGATATTGGGCTTTATTTGGTTTGGTATTAGGGTAATGCTGCTCTCATAGAATGAGTTGGTAATGTTCCCTCTGCTTCCATTTTCTGAAATAGGCTGTGGAGAATTGGTATTATTCCTTTCTTAAATATTTGGTAGTGGGAGGGAGGGAGACGCAAGAGGGAAGACATATGGGAACATATGTATATGTATAACTGATTCACTTTGTTTTAAAGCAGAAACTAACACACCATTGTAAAGCAATTATACCCCAATAAAGATGTTTAAAAAAAAAAAAAATTTGGTAGACTTCATCAGTGAAACCATCTGAGCCTGGAGCTTACTTTTATTTAAGTTCATTAATATCAATTTGATTTCTTCAGCAAATTTAGGCCTATACAGTTCCAGTGTGGTCTGAAAATCCATTCTAATTCATTTTTGCACTTAGCTCATTTCTGTTTCTTTTTCATGCACACACAACAAACAAATGCACATATGAGTGAACAAACAAAAAAAACTATCTGACTTCCTCTACATCCAAAGAAGCCTCTAGATAGCTATGCATCTGCACCATGTAACTCAAATATGTTCATCCTGTTCCAAATATGAATCAGACTACTGCATTGAAAGCTGTCAGGCCAAAATTTTTTGAACCTAGGATTTTAATATTATTTCTACTTTTGCTTTAGTTCCCTTGTAATTGTTCTTACTTTGTAAATATTGGTGATTATACTTTGCAACTCCAGAATTTCCTTTAGGTTCTTTCTCTATGTATAAATTCTTAACACTTTATTGATATTCTGTGTTTGATGAGACATTGTCATCACACTTTCCTTTAATTCATTAAACATTGTTTCTTTTATTTCTCTGAACATACTTATAGTAGACACTTTGAAGTCTTTAAGTCCGATATGTAGTTTCCTTTAAAAGCTTCTTTTGTTTGCTTGTTTTTCTATAAATGGAACATACTTTCTTTGTATGTTTCATGAGCTTCTCTTTATTTATTTATTATTATTTTTTTTGCGGTACGTGGGCCTGTCACTGTTGTGGACTCTCCCGTTGCGGAGCACGGGCTCCAGACGCGCAGGCTCAGCAGCCATGGCTCACGGGCCCAGCCGCTCCGCGGCATGTGGGATCTTCCCGGACCAGGGCACGAACCCGTGTCCCCTGCATCGGCCGGTGGACTCTCAACCACTGCGCCACCAGGGAAGCCCCGTGAGCTTCTCTTTAAAACTGGACATTTTAGATAATATATTGTAGCAATATATAGTGACACCACCCCCTCCCAACCTGGGGCTTATTATTGTTGTTGTCATTTCTTTCTTCTTTATTTTTTAAAAATGATCTGGTTGGACTACTTCAATAAAGTTAATTTCCACCACAGAGTGCAGCCTCTGATGTATCTCCTTAGAATGCATAGCATTAGACGTGTGCACAGTTTTCCTTAATTTCAGGATCAGTGTGGTTTTGCCTAGTCTCTCTTGACTTTCTTTTTCCCTGATCTCTCCATTAATTTTCTGGCTGATCTGCCTCTACTGGTATCACACTTAGCTGTTAGCCTCCACTAATAGATATCTAATTGGTCCATATTTTCAGCAATGCCTTGGGCATTAATTGATCCTGAGTCCTGATCACCCATTTCCAATATGTGTGTGTGTGGGGGGGCAGGGTTCCCACACATCCATTAAGCAATGCTCTGATACTGGCTTGGTGTCCTACAATCCATTCAACTAAATTGTGACACTATTTACTTAGAGACAGAATCAGATCTCACAGCTTAAGAGCTCAGTACTACAAGAATGACTGCCCCCCACCCCCAAAACACACCCAGTCACAAGTCCAGGTTGTCACCTGTGCTTCTGCCCTACCTGCTACAGATCAGTTTCCAACTACCCCTCCTCAGGTTCAATTAATTCATTAAAGTGGCTCACCAAACTCAGAGAAACATTTACTTACTAGATCACTGGTTTACTATAAAAGCATGTAACTCAGGAACAGCCAGGTGGAAGAAATGTATAGTGCAAAGAATGGGGAAAAGGCTGAATTTCCATGTTCTTTCTGGGTGTACCACTCTCCTTCAGTCTTAACTTTCAGCTACCAGGAAGCTTGCTGAACCTTTTTATTTTTGGTTTTTATGGATGCCTCATTACAAATGCATGATTGATTAAATTATTGGCCATTGGTTTTTGAACTCAATCTCCAGCCCCTCCCCTCTCCTCCCAGAAATCAGGAAGGTGGGACTGAAATTTTAACCCTTCAATTACATAGTTGCCTCTGTGGCAACCAGCCCTCATCCTTAGGAGCTTTCCAAAAGTCACCTGATTAACATAACAAGAGACTATCACTCTCATCACTTAGGAAATTACAAAGGTTTTAGGAGCTCTGTGCCAGAAAGGGAAACAAAGACTATATATATATATATATATATATATATGTTATGTTATGATAAATAACAATATCACACTTCACAACCTGATCTAATTAAAGTTAGACCCCCTTTTCAGAGACAGAGTGCTGCCAGTTCAGGCTTTCTCTGACTTCAAGATTTTTAGCTGTCTTTTCCCTGGTTGTCTTTGTTAAACTTGCAGCTGGTCTATCACTTCTCTTATTGCTGTTAATACTTTGGAACAACCACCCTTCACTTAATTTCTTACCTCTGTGATTTCCATTGTTTTCAACAATGTCCTAAGGACATGAATTTCACCAAGCTCTGAATTAGTTTTGAACCCTTAGAGCTGTAGAGCTCTCTGTTCTTAAATTTCTTTCTCACTGGCAGGATTTTTGTATTATGATTTCTCCAGTTGATAATCGGAATCTACATGGGAGTTGTGAGGCTTAACCCCCTGGTCTCAGCTTACCCCTTTTGACAAGGAATCTCTGTCTTACAGGGAGCTGAAGTGGGGTGATTGGGGACAAGTACACATTCTGTTTTTCTTGGGGTAGAGTTTCTGTCCTATGAATGGAGGCTGGGTAGAAGAAGGAACCCCAGACCTTTGGCCGCATATGGCTGCAATAGATTCTACAACACAGATATGGGAGGGGTGTGAGAAAAGCTTGTGGCCTTCCTCTCCATAGCCCTTTATTGGGAGCTTGGAAAAACTGTCTTCTTTGCTTCACATGGAGTAAACCTTTTATCACACTAGGCTGCAAAGGTGTGTGGGGGGGGTGGGGGGCAGTATATAGGAGTGTATTGTAGCTCAAGTATCACTGACTCTCATTCTTCTAATTGGGATTTATTTGATTTTATTGAATAAATATTTATTCATGTGCTGTGTTCCCTTTAAAATTTTTGGTATTTATAATGGATGATGCTTTATAAATGGATGCTTCTCTTGGAAGGTGGTCTGTCAAGTTTCTCCTGCCATCATTCTGGAAGTCTCCAGCCCTTAGGATTTTCTATGGACACAAGCATAGAAGTTATCTGTGGATAAGGTAGTGTTACCTTTTATATTTCCAACCCAATATGCCTTTTATTTATTTATTTTTCTTGCTTAATTGCACTGGCTAGGAACTGCAAACAATATTGAATAGACTTTATAAAAAATCACAACCTTTCTTTGGTTCTGACCTTAGGGAAAAGGTATTCATTCAATATTTCACAAGGAAGTACACTGTACTGGTAAGGTTTTTGTATATGTCTTTTATGAAGTTGAGAAATTTCCTTCTCTTCCTAGTATGCTGAAAGCTCTTTTAACTTTTTGAAGTGTATTATCCTTCTTATATGTTGGATTTTATAAGGAATGTTTCATTAAGGCTTTGCAACTATGTTCATGAGGGATATTGAACTATAATTTTCTTTTATCCTTGTGAAATTTTCTTGGTTATGTTGCCACTTCGAGTTATGTATTTTCATATTTTTAGCCTCTGATATCAATTTACTCAACTTTGATACGGGTCAGGATAGGCTAATATATTCTTAATAATACTAAACCAAATCTTAGTGGGTTAGAATAATAAAAGTTCATTTTCCATTCATGAACAGTTGATTGCATGAGTTCTCCTGGGTTGTCTTCACCCAGTAGTGGCTAAGTGATCCTGGCTCTTTCCAGGACGACTTTTTATGATTCCTCAAATCTCTCCCTGGATCCTATACATATGTATGGGTGATAAGGAAATAAGGAAAGCAAAAGGAGAAAATCATGGTCATCTGCAGAGGCATACATCAATTTCTTCTCACTTTCTATTGGTATAACTAGACATTTGGCAAAAATATCTCAAGTTAAACATTTTTGTTGCAAGGAATCCAAGCAAATTGGCAGAGAAATTTGCTATTAATTGTGTCTTTATATCACTCCTAGTATTGTATTAAATGGATCTCACAGATAGTCCAGAGATTGTTCTGGGTCAGTCTGATGAAGTTAAAGCATATCGAGAAAATAACTTGGGAAGATTAAAGAGTTAAACAGTGATCTGTGTAGGATACCTGTGTAGGATAAAGCAGAGATAGCCACATTTAAAGCAATTAACTGGATAGACGTTTCCACAAAAGGTAGACCTCTTTCTGACCACAAATAATAACATTATTCTTAATACATAAATGGGGATTATGAACACTTAGTATGCTGTGTTAGGTTGAGCAAGGTTTTGTGAAGAAAGATCAAAGCAACAGTTCCAATTTCTAAATAGCTAAACATCTTCCAGGGTCATATAAATCTAACCGCAGATTTGTAAAACAAAATACAGTGGAATAGAAATTAAAAGAATGTTCAAAAATGCCATCATTTCAAAATTCTACAAAATGAAATAAAATTTAATAAAAGCCACATTAAAATTATTAGACTATCAAAATGCAGTTGCCTTCCCTCAATAATACAACTCCAAAAGTAAAGATTTTATACTGAGAAATATTTTACCAGAGCTTATTTCAGTTACTTATTATCTATGAGCTTCTTTTCAATATAATGTTCCAACTAAGGTTATAATTTTACTTTGTGTGGATCAAAATTATTTCTCGTTAGTTAGCTACATTGTTCAGGTGCACATTATGCATCGTATTAAAATTATACTAAGTAATAAATGGATAAATGGAAGACCTTAGAAAATTTACACTTGAATTAAAAATGGAAATGAGTTGCTAAAATGGAATGAAGCATCTCACATTTTCAAGGTAATATTAAAAGTCTATTTTTGGTTGAATATTTACAATGTGAAATTAAGTTCCTGTTACTGCAGACATATTAATATACAATGTAATAAAATAATATACATGACAAAGAAGCATGTAAGAAAAGAGTCCAATGGAGATGCAATACATAACAGTGTTAAAAAGTGTTAAAAAGCAAAACAATATAGCCAGTCTCTCTGGCTGGCCCCAATATTTTTCAGTTATGTGATATAAACCTAACCTAAATATGCCTTAGGATTAGTTAATATTTGTGCATGTAAACTACCTACTAGGGTATAGTAAACACTGCATTTATTTGTGTTAAATTTAAAAAAAAGTAGGGAGGGGAGGAAGAGAATAAGAGAGAGAGAGAGATAGAGTCAGGTTTGGAGTCAGGCTTACTTCTCATTTATATCACAGTTCAAGGTGAGCAGTAAGTGGAAGGGATGTTCTTTCCCATACATTCACTCCAGGCTTCTAGTCTAGAGGCTTTACCATCCCCTAGGGTTTTGGTGTCTCAGATGAATACTCTGAGTCAGGCTGGCAATCATGAGAAGAAAGGAGGAGAAAAAAAATATGTTTAAAAAACAGGCCACTGGCGGTATTGATTATTTCTACCCACATTCCACAGGCCAGACTCTTTCGGTCAAAATTTAGATAATAAGAATCAAAACATTTCAGGGAAAAAAAGAAAAAAACAACTAAGAAAACAATTCAAAACAGAAGAAAATTGTATCACAATTTTGAAATCTGAATCAAATATCCTTTTTTTTGCCAATCTGTTTTTTTAATTAATTTATTTTATTTATTTTTGGCTGCATCGGGTCTTAGTTGTGGCACACGGAATCTATGATGAGGCACACAGGTTCTTTCGTTGCAGCGCATGGGCTCTTCATTGCAGCGTGTGGGCTTCTCTCCAGTTGTGGCCTGCGGGTTTTCTCTTCTCTAGTTGTGGTGCATAGGCTCCAGGGTGCGTGGGCTCTGTAGTTGTGGCACAGGGGTTCCAGAGCACGTGGGCTCTGCAGTTTGTGACACGCAGGCTCTCTAGTTGAGGTGCATGAGCTCAGTAGTTTTGGAGCCCTGGCTTAGTTGCCCCGCCGCATGTGGGTTCTTAGTTCCCTGACCAGGGATTGAACCTGTGTCCTCTGCATTGTAAGGAGGATTCTTTACCACTGGACCACCAAGGAAGTCCCCTGAATCAAATATCCTTAAGCATTTGCACTTATAAAAATAAATAATCACCACAGAATTTGATAAAAAGCAGGAAGATACAAAATGAATTGCCTGAAATAAGCTGAAAATAATAGATGAACTACCAAGTCATTTAAAATTGAATACTAAATTTCAATGTGATCAAATGTAAATAGATTTAAGTGAAAATCTAATTAGGAGAGTTGAGGAAATGAATAAATGCAGTCAACAGAATGGAAATAGAAATAATGAGAGGTAAAATGGATCAGAGAGAAACAGTAATAACATGAAGATTCAACATAGTATCTTGGAGCCTGTGAAACATTAAAATAACAGAATGAAAAAAACATTAAAAAAAATTAAAATAACAGAATGAAAAAAAAGCGCTAATTTTTAAAGTAACATATAAGAAAATTTTCTGAAACAATAGAAGATCTGAATCTACATGTTTGAAATAGTCCCTCTTACTTTGGGAAATTTGACCTGAAATGGTCTACTTCAAGTTATATAAATAAAATTTTGGGGACTTACAGGTAAAAACTGAATTCTGTGGGTGTCAAGGTGAAAAGTTGTATTAATTGACAAAGGAGAGAAAATCAGGTTAGCATCAGAATTTTGACAGCAACGTATAAGGCTGGACAAAAATGGAGATGCCTTTTCAAGGAAATCAAGGAGACAAAAATGTAAGTCAAGAACTTACAACCATCCAAGTTGTCCTCATTTAACAAGTCTCCAGAACTTCAGTTTTTTTCACAGGCAAGAACACAAGAATCACTGTACTATCCTTTCAGAGGAATCTTGCAGAAGATGAGCTTTATTCAACTGAGAAATAATTGTAAAAGGATAGCAAAAGAATAGCTGTATGTGGAATCCTCAATTTTTATCTTGGTACTTGGCATGTGGTAAAGATTGCATTTCTTAGTTTTCCTTATGTGTAGTTATGGCCCTGTTCAAGTCAATGGGATGTAAAGTAGTGTTTGCCAATTCTGTAATGTGTCTTTAAAGTGATGGGTTGTGCCTTTGTATCCTTTATTTCTTCTTCCCTTTGTCTAGAATGCTTATATAATAGTTAGAACTGGAAGAGTGTTTCTGGACTAGGTGGACAAAGAGGTCATGCATTATGAAGAAACAAGTCAGAAGAGCTAGATACCTGATAGTACATAACCTTACATGTAGATCTTAAGAGTGCCTACATGATATGAGGGATAAATACATTTCATTTCTAACTTTTAAAAAGTTATTTTGGGTTTCTGAGACTAGAAATAAAATCAAATTCTAATTAATACAGAGCCGGTCCATACAGTCCTTGCAGGTCATTTGTATCGTGTTCCAGTTTATCCTAAGTGTAAGCAGAAACGTGCATGGTTTTGGTGGAACTAGGAGACATTTACTGATCAGGGAACCATTGGTCAGGAAACAGTGGAAGTGGATCAGAAAACTTGTAGTTGAATTCCCATGGTTGCATTGGATGTGCCTGAGGGCCTTATCTATTGAGCTTCTTTGACAAACTGGAAAGGCTATAGGTTTGCTTAGGTTGCTGCAACTGACAGTTGGGCATAGATCATGGTCAGAAAGGCAATATTTTACTGTCAAATAATTATAGTAGTAATGTCTTTTATAACTGAAAGTTTTAACCTTTCATTTTAAAAATAAACATCATGGGGTGCTATATCTACATATATGTTTGCAATAAAAAAAAAGAAACGGAGGAGGATTCTTTTAGTTTTAATTTTTTGAAGTCTTTTTAATACAAATGTAGGATGATGAAAATTAAATGCCAATATAATGTTTCAGGGAAGGAGTTTTAGCAATTCAAGTATAAAATAGTTATTTTTTAAATAGCAAATTTCGTATTAATGGTAACCAAATTTTTGTTTGTTCTTTTTTTAAATTTAATTCAGTTTGTTTTTTATAATTTTCTGAGTTGTCCTCCTTGCAATACTTGTTTTAATGTTGTCTTCTCTGATATTTCTCCAACTTTGCTCTTAAAATACTCTAAACTACTAATAAAAATTCCAGTGAAAGAACACTCTGTATTTAAGTGAATTGACTTTTTTTTTTTCTGATCCCAGGACTGGCAACAATCTAATTTCAGCCAAATCAAGGTTCTAAATAAAGGCAACCAGGGAAGGCAATTTCTTTTTTTCTGAGATCTTTGTTTGGGAAAGCATGCATGACAAAGCTCTAAAAAATAAGACCTGTCCTATATATACTTGGGATGGACAGATGGACGTTGGGGCATTCCTAAACAGAGAGTAACAATTTTGTTTAGTTTTTTTCACTACTTTGTGTCATTCTGGAAAAAAATATTTATATCAAATATTAAGATATTTTAAACCAACAAGGTGGCATGATTTGCTCCTGTATAAACTTTATACCTGTCATGTTAAAATGTTTGTAACATTTTTTTCAGTTGGTAACCTTTTGAAAATCCTGCTCTGCATTTCTAATTGCAGACCTTTGTTTAAATAGTTTAGGGCTGGAATAAATTGAATTATATCAAACAAAAGAAAGGTCTATAAAGATTATATACTCTGTTATGCTTTTATGACTGAATATGATAGAGCAAACATTTTCAGTACTTCTTTTTGGAACAGTTCAGATTTATGGACACTTGAAAATGAAGAGTTAATTAAAATGATAGGTTTTTTTTTTTTTTGTATGAGAAGATGAATTGAATTGACTTGGAATTGTTAGAATTTTAACAAAATTTAGAATTTTCCAATCTTTGACATGGGGACAAGAAAAAAAGTTTTACCTGTTAATAAAACAAAACAGTAAAGAACTAAAAAAGAAAGAAAGAAACACAAACAGCTTTGTGTTCTCTGCAGGGATGGAGAGCTTTATATAGTTGCAAAGAATATATATTAATATATTTTGCTAATTTTTATCATGATAACATACAATCAAAAGGCATTTTGTGTCCTTTTTTTTTAGTATATGCATTTCTTAATCTCCAAGAATTCTAAAAGGAAATGATATAATGCTACTTTCCAAGATTTTTAAAAAATACATTAACATTTCAGTATGACTTGAGACAACCCTGAAAGATTAAAAACACTTTAATGTATTTTGTTGAATAGGGAATTAACAAATATCTAATTCAGTTTATTCATAAAAATCACCACATTAATTAAACTGATTTAAGATTATTTGATATTTTTCTTATTATTTATATATATTTTCTAGAAATTTTTTTGCTGTTACTTGACATGTGACTAGTATCAGCAGAAAAAGAAAGAATTCAAATACTTTCAACATATTTTAGGTCAAAATAAGCATATTTTTTGTTATTTTTATCATCTTATATTTTTATTTGAAAAATTTATATCACCTTCCAAACTTTAATAAAAGGTTTTTTTGGGAAAATAACCTTTGATATTTGAGTTTACATATAAAAACTAAAAAGTAGTCTAAAATATCAATTAACACTAACTTCAGTGATTAGATAAGCGGTTAATAGAGAGGGATAATGTCCCACCTAATGTGATCATTTTATTTGCCCTGGGCCGTTACCTGTAAAGACTTTTTTTTTTGCGGTACGCGGGCCTCTCACCGTTGTGGCCTCTCCCGTTGCGGAGCACAGGCTCCGGACGCACAGGCTCAGCGGCCGTGGCTCACGGGCCCAGCCGCTCCGCGGTATGTGGGATCTTCCCGGACTGGGGCACGAACCCGTGTCCCCTGCATTGACAGGCGGACTCTCAACCACTGCACCACCAGGGAAGCCATGTAAAGACTCTTTGACAAATACATTATTCCAAATGGAGTAAATATATTCATTGACTTGAGTATCACAAATTTGCAGTTTTAATTAGGAATAAAGCTTGGCTAGTCGAGCTTTATTTTTAAAGAAACTGGTTGTCCTACAGTAAAAAAATAAATAAATATTCAGCACTTACTATAAATGGAGTATAATGCTAAATATAAACAAAAACAATGTTTAAACTATATTTTCTGACTTAAAATTTTTTTTTATTGAAGTATAGTTGCTTTACAAGGCTGTGCTAATTTCTGTTGTACAGCATTGTGATTCAGTTATACATATATATATACACATTATTTTTTATATTCTTTTCCATTATGGTTTATCACATGATATTTTTTTGATGCCACAAAAAAGTTTTAATTTCATACCAAAAGAAAACAAATTTGAAGTAAAAATAATAATAAATGACAAGCAGAGAAAAATATTTGCAACTTATATATCAAAGACCAAGAATCAATATCCCTGATATATAAAGAGCTGTTGAAATAAAGAAGTAAGAGGTCAACAACCAAAACAAGCTAGAAATATGAAGAGCAAGTTTATAGTAAAAGAAGTACAAATGACTTTTAAGCATTTGAAGAGATGTTCAATCTCAGTCTTTATAAGAGAAAAGAAAGTTATACTAACTATAGCATCATATATATAAGTATATATATATATACATGCAGTACTATTGTGTTTATGTGTGTGTGTGTGTGTGTATATATATATATATATATGCACTATGTATATACAGTCATTACTTGATATCCATGGTGGATTGGTTCAAGGACCCGCTGTGGATACAAAAATCTGCAGATGCTCAGTTGCCATAGGTGGCCATCAGTATCCTTGAATTCCACATCCATGTTTCAACCAACCTCAGATCATAAACATAATAAAGAATCTGAGGTTGGCTGAATCTCTGGATACAAAACCTGTGGATACAGACGACTGTATATATTTACTGAAAAAATCCACATATAAATGGACCCATGCAGTTCAAACCCATGTTGTTCAAGGGTTAACTGTGTATGTGTATATATATATATACATGTATGTATAATGTGTATTATATATGTATGTGTATATATATATACATGTATGTATAATGTGTATTATATATGTATGTGTATATATGTATACACAAGATATATATATATAGTATTTGTATATGTTTATATCTTTTGAAAAATGGAAAGATAAAACATGAAATTTTTAAATGGTTACCTTTAGGGAATGGGAGGTTTTATCACAGGATATTGAAGATAGTTTCCTGTGCTATACAGTAGGACCTTGTTGTTTATCCTTTCTATACATAATAGTTGGCATCTGATAATCTCAATCTCCCAATCCATCCCTCCCCCAGCCCCTCTCCCCCTTGGCAACCACAGTCTGTTCTCTATGTCTGTGAGTCTGTTTCTGTTTCATAGACAAGTTCATTTGTGTCATATTTTAGATTCCATATATAAGTGATATCATGTGGTATTTCTCTTTCTGACTTATTTAACTTAGCATGATAATCTCGGGGTGCATCCATGTTGCTGAAAATAGCATTCTTTCATTTTTTTTTATGGCTGAGTGATATTCCTCTTTATATATGTACCACATCGTCTTTATCCATTCATCTGTCAATGGACATTTAGGTTATTTCCATGTCTTGGCTATTGTGGATAGTGCTGCTATGAACATAGGGGTGCATGTACCTTTTTGATTATAGTTTTACCAGGATATTACATTCTCTGACTTTTATAGGCGATAGGGGGTCAAGAAGTACAAGACCATGAAAGAAAAGACCAAAAGATGTACAAAGACCAGTGAACTATTAAATGGTAAAATTCAGCAAAGTTAATTTACAATTTATAATCATGAACTTTGACGGTTAATATAATACGTTGTTACAAAGAGATCTGTGACATATATATGAATAATAATTACATATTTTGAAATCAATCTCTCAGAAGAAAAACATTTCTTTAAATTTATTGTTATAAAGTTTCTACATGAAAAAGAATATTTAATGCTTGAGTTTGAATTTAAAAGTCGACAGCCAGTTTAACAGTTTATTATTGATATAAAATTGAGGGTCAGAAGAAAATCTTTCCAAATGTCAAGTTCTAGAATCAATCTAAGGTGTGTGTGTTTGTGTGTGTGTGTGTATCTCTCTCTCTCTCTCTCTGATGAAGTATTTTGTTGTAAAAGAAATGATTGAGGGTGTTTGGTCTACAAATTTTGTTTTGGATTTTAAAATTTATGTATGAACTATCTGTGAAATAATAATTGCTTTAAACTTCTTTTAATCCATATAACACCTAGTTTGTAACTGAATTGTGGAAAGATGTATATGCTTTCATTTTCTTATAATTATTTCAGCATTTACTCCCAACAAAATTGTTTTTGTTTTTGTTTTTTTAAGAGCAGAAACTTAGCTTTCTCTCCTTTGTTTCAATGCTTAGAAAGAGAGGTTTGTCGATAAATATTTCTTAAGTTGACTTCTTTTGCTTGAACACACATAAACCATTTAAAATAACTAATAAAAGAGAAATAATAGGCAACGTTTAACTAACCATTTACCACGTAAGAAACAGCATGCTAAACTTATAGCAAGTATTATCTTATTTAATTCCTAAAATATTATTTGATGTATTATTCGTCAAGTTAAGATTCTGTGGGCTAAAACTTACAGAAAACTAGAAGTAACAGTAGCTTAAAGAAGAGAAATGCTTATTTCCCTCAAAAAATCCTTCCAACTGACTGTTTCATTGTGAGGGCCTGGGGATGGTGGGATGCTGTGATTGGGAAGGAAGACTGGGAAGAAAGGGATGAGGAAGAAGCAGCAAAAATGGGGTGAACCAGCAGATATCCAGAAGCAGATACATGGCAGCTTTCATCTGTCAGAATTTAGCCACATAAATAAATATAAGAGAAGGAAAAAGTAAGAAATGTAGTCTTCATTTTTGAGGATTATATATCTAGAAATAATTCTCTTTATGAAGGGAGCAAATGGATATTGATGGACAATGAGCATATTTATTCATGTATTTTAGGAGGATGTAATCAAGAGGTGGAAAACTGTTATTTCTCTAAGCTGATACAATTAATAAATGGTGGAGTGTGTTCAAAAATTTTATCTGTAGATACAGTTTTGCATTTTAAAAATGTTTTTAACTTAGAAATTCTGATGACTTCTCATTGGGTTTATTTTTATATTATGTGTTGACGGGTGGCAGAATTATAATGGGAAAGAATGTCAACTGTAAAACGTGAAACAGAAAAACGTCACAAAGAAAAACAGCTTAATGCTACCAATCAGAAACAACAATTGCTATTGATTTTGTGTGCATTACCTTCTAAGCTATTTATTTGTGGTTCTGTGTGTTCCTCATGACCTATCATGTAGAGAGAAATTAAAACTTTAGAGAATCAAGTTATAGTTTTAAATTGTACTGTGTAATTAATTTATGGCATATATTCATATTATCTATATAGACCTCTCAACATCATTTGTGGTGCTTAAATGGATAATCAATAAAAAAGTAAAATTTAAAAAGTATGAAGAATATTAAATAGTAGATCAGGTGGAGAGAACAAGTGATTGGACTAAATGGTTCATAGTTAAAAAGACAATTTATTCTGAGAATCCAAACATTTCTTTACTTTCTGTATATTTAGTAAAAATGATTTTACATTTATTTCAATCCAGACTATTTTTTGCTAATTCCCAGGAAAATCTGAGTACATGTATTATTCACCAAGTCTGAATAAATGTTTTGCAGTTTCTTGACAATAAGTGCTTGCATAAATTCAAGATGGTTTTGTCAAGATCTTGTTCCAACAGCACCTCTTTGAAAAGAGTCTGTGAGCTGTAAATAAGAAAATTGATTTATTATATAACTGCACTTCATGACATACAATTTAAACAAGTTTCTTTAATTCATTATAGTGACGATGAAATGTTTATGGTTTTCACCTTAAAATTTGGTAATTGAATTAGCATATGTAATAGATGTTACTAATGCTTATGACTATCCAGATTTTCTTTTCTTCCTGAGCACAGGGAATATAAATTTTAAGCTTTCTTACAACATAGTGGGAACATGTGACTATTTCTGGCCAACGAGCTATAAAAAATTAGTAGGTATTATTTCCAGGATGAAGTAAAGAACAATTGTTGGGAGTTTACATATTCTCTTTTCCCAAGTTGCAGGAAATGGCAATCATACTGTTGAACCACAGTCAACCTGGATTTAGAAGTAGCTACTTCGAGCCTTGCTCCCAATTGCTGTCCAACTCTCTTGCATTGGGCATTTAGTGTAGATGAGAAAAAAAAGATTTTTGTTAGTTTAAGACATTGAGATTTGGATTGTTAATTTTTCTGGCAGTGAAACTAGAATGTCATGATTAGTACAGCTTGGAATAATTGAAGCTTTAAGTTTTATATTTTCTCTTTATTTAGTCTCTGAAATCATAGAATAAAGGAGTCTTGAATATAATACTATCTTATGTCCAGTTTTTTTCTGGTGGACCACCAAATTTTCTTATATTAGTTTATAAAAATGTAATTAAAAGTTGAATTATAAGTAAATATGTTACTTATATACATTTTATTGTTCTACACGTAGCTACTAACTTATCTGATGTAGTATTTTGGCATAAGGTTTAAATAACGATCATAGAATCAGAGAGACAGAAGACATTCACTTGTTGACTTACTATGATAGCCTGCAAATTTATTCATGGATATTTTCAACATTCATACCTAAAATTGAAATTTTATAACTATAACAATGGCATCTTGTTGTTTCTCATTCAAAGTTTCTGGTCAATAAATTTGTGTAGACACTAGGAAAAGCAGAAATCAGACAGAAAACCGAATTTCTCGTATATTGCATTATTTTAAGGGGAAAAGATCCAACTTTTCAATTCACAGCCAAAATTTGATTTTAAAGTACTGAATTTGAACAAAATTATGCATCTGTTTGAGTATGAGTTGTTGCTTTGAAGGTTAGAAGCAGAATTAAAAAGGAAAAGCAGAGATGAAATCTTTCCTCATTATTTCAGGCAGTACAGTAATCTTTCATGAGATATTTAAGTTATTCTTCTTATGAAGTCTGATATTTTGTCTCAAGTAGTTTGGTTGGATTCTCTTTGTAAATGTGAGAGATGGAGAATTATACTGTCCCATTCAATTTGACTTTAATTTCAAATAATCCAAGCGTAAGTAAAGAGTGTTATATTTAAAACTAAGGCTATAGTAATGTTTACTATAAAACCCTCAGCTTTTTCCAAATAGGTTTCTGTGAGAAGTAAGCCCTAACATCCTTAGACATCCATTACATATAGTAAACTAAGTGCTTTCCTATGCATCTAGAATGGTGCTAGTTATGTACTATTCTTAAAAAAATTGAGAAAATAGTCATTTTCTGTGTTCAGCAGAGTTGAGAAAGCCTTCAAGAATCATTCTGTGTTACATATAGGATAAAGCCCAAGCTTCTTAAAAGGGCATGTAAAACCCTCATTGACCTTGAACATCTTGCCCAGATTTGTTGCTGGCCCCTGACTGTATCCTACAAGAAATGGCTTATACTTCTCACACACACACAGTGATGCTTCTCACTTCCACTACTTGAAATGTTTGTTTCTTTCAGTTCCAATTAAAACCTTAATACATATTCATCTCTTCCAAGAAACCATCAATGATCTTCTTATCCAATAGAAGATTAGCTTATTGCCCGTTATTCTTGTTAAGGCTTGTCCAGCAAGTACCAGTCAGCTCCACTGACATTTTAGTTTTTATTGTCTCCTCTTTTCAAGTGCTAGAGAATTAGTATAAACCAGTGTGCTTCCACCTGTACTTCACCTTTATCTACCACTGTGAGGATCTTAGTAATTGGGAAAAGCTACGCCATGTGAGAGGTTAGCACCATCCCATTTAGCACCAACATTGTGGTCCTTGTTGACATCTGATCAAATGACACAATTTTTAAAGCTCATTTTGAAGACTGCTCTCTAATGGCATCTCCGGTTCCAACTCTCTTACTTTGTAGTCCAGTCACACCCCACCAAAAAAAAAGAAAAGGATGAATAAAAAAGGACTTAGGACTTAACTGCAGCTTATTAATTTGGGAAGTAGTCTTAGGAAGCACAAATGAGTGAGTAGGGAAAGTGAGACGATGAAATAAGGATAAAGGTGTGTCAATAGCATTTTACCACTGTGGGAAACAGCGACTCAATCCCAATGGGGACACTCTGCGAGAACCCATACGGCATACACCTCACAGTGGTTGAGGGCTTCTTCCAGTGTTGGTGTGCTAATTTCCCAGTTTCCACCTTGAGCCTGCAGTGGTTGGTGAAGTAAGCGCCCAAAGTGCTGAAAAGCCTTTAGGCAAAGGCTTTCAGGTGAAGCTATCAGCTTGCTGGACACTTGGACCATAGCTACAGGTGAATTAAAGTGGGTTGAGCTGATACAGGGCATGGCAGTAACAGTGTCTGCTATGTCGCCTCAAGACTTCTTTGCATAATGTCACATATTATAACTATCAGTGATTATATTTTCCATGCTAGACTAAGAAATTTGAAAGAGAGAATTATGCATGAAAGTCCCCGGCACACGTTGTTCAGTATGATAACTGTTAACAAGTCCTATACATTGAATTTCCCAATTGGTTCTTAAATTTACTTTCCAGTCTCTCCCCAGAACTCTACCCACTTCCCCATTTTTTCTACTTGAGTATTAGAATACTTTCCTAACTGACTTTCCTATCCTTTGTCTTGCTTTCCCCTTATCAACTTCACCATTGTTGCAGTGTTGATCCTCCTAAAGAGTCTACTGCTTCAAGTTCTTAAAATCACATGAAAGCTTCTCATGTTGTATATAAATAGCTGCCATTTATTAAGTAGATATGTATATGATCAATTCAAAGCACTTTGCAAAACTCATCTTGCAGTCTTCCCAACTGAAAAAAATATTCTCTTAAGAAAATATCTGTCTTTTGGGAAAGAGAAAGTTATAAGGGCTTTGCTCTTTGAAATGTTTATATGTAACATAGGCTGCACCAGCTTTTAGTGTGAAAATTTACCGAAAATTTAATTTCGGTAATATAAGTAACTCATATTTCTCTGGGTCTGATCCCCACATGTTGCATTAGGACCTTAGCAGTGTGGCACACTATAAAATTTCCTCCAATATTTCTGAGCATTCTTTAGGAGTGATCCTTGTAAGTCTTTGAAACTGATTTGTCAGCTCCCGTGGGACACAACAGCTTCTGTAGATGCTGCTGATGAATTACAGTCCTCAGAGTGTCTACTAAATATGGCAATGTGTGAAGAAACAGCATCTTCCTTGCTTTTATTTTATTTTATTGAAAAATAGTATTATTTTTTGCCTGGGTACTTTACAGCATTTTTATCTGAAAATATATTCTTTTAAGTTATTATTCACAGGCCTCTCTCTCGCTCTAGGAAACACATTAGTTCCCGAGAGGTTGAATTTGAAGCAAATGTGAGAGGCAGAGCTCTGCTCTTCTCAGAAACAAACTTACTTTTTCATGCTGAGAATGTTGTGACTCGACCATGCCTTTCCATGTGCCTATCAAAAGGCTCTGCATTGGCTGGTCTGTTCTCGGAGTGACAGCAGTCTTGAAGCAGGACCTTATTTCGCTTCCCAGGAATTGAACCTAGCCACTAGTCCACCAGGGGCTACAGGCTAGAAGCAAAGTTCCCCTGGCTCTTGCCCCTTTTGAAAAATGAATTTCTCAAAGAGGCAAAAACTGCAAAAACAGGCACAAAGCTTATTATTACAGACACAGCACAACGTATGGGAGAGCACACAGTTTATTTATTTAAGTGAGAAGTAAGGCAGAAATACATACCTGGAGAGGAGCACAGGCTTCCTGAATGAGGAGTGCAGTAAAGAGGTGATTTGTCACTTATATAGGACAGTTCTTCCAGGTCTTTGTTTACCTTTAGCCAATTATCTGGTTTCTCTTACACATCTGACCTGCCCTAGCACCCTCCCCAACAACTGTGTGTAAATTTTTACTAAGATGGACTCCAGCACAGAGGCCTGTGTGCGTATGTCCACGTTTATTATGGGGTGGTACCGCCTCCCTTTTTGACTCCCAAGGAGCCTTCCTGTGCATGTGCAGTGGGGGAGGTTTCCTTGACCTCAGGAGTGGTCATCTAATGTCTTTACTCCAGCAGAGCTCAGCTCCTGCCATTAACTTTGTCCTTGGAGTGTCTAGGGAAAAAAAAGTTTCAGTTTTGCTTTGCTTGACAAATGTCAGCTGTCCAGCCCAGGGGCCCATCTATCCCCTACCTCAGGTCCACCAGTTTATGTATATGACATAGTCTTATCTAAATATCAGAGGACAATGTGGCTGAATTTCAATTGTATTTTCTGCTGTAAAATATTTCTTATAACTTTTATGATATAATAAAACAAGAAAATCAAAAGTGCAATACATTATTATATAGTTTCACAATTTTCATATTACCTTCCAATCCATATTTGAATGTATACAACATATATGTTAATTTTTTATTAATTGGAGTATAATTGCTTTACACTGTTGTGTTAGTTTCTGCTGTACAATGAAGTGAATCAGGTATACGTATACTTATATCCCCTCCCTCTAGGACCTCCCTCCCACCACCCCATCCCACCCATCTAGGTCATCACAGAACACTGAGCTGAGCTTCCTGTGCTTTATAGCATGTTCCCGCTAGGTATCTATTTTATGCATGGTAGTGTATATGTGTCAATCCTAATCTCCCAATTCATCCCACCCCCCCATCCCACCCTGTGTCCCCATGTCCATTCCCTACATCTCCATCTCTATTCCTGCCCTGCAAATAGGTTTATCTGTACCATTTTTCTAGATTCCACATATATGCATTAGCATATGGTATTTGTTTTTCTCTTTCTGACTTACTTCACTCTGTATGACAGACTCTAGGTCCATCCACATCTTTACAAATGACCCAATTTCATTCCTTTTAATGGCTGAGTAATATTCCACTGTATATATGTACCACATCTTCTTTATCCATTCATCTGTCATTGGACATTTAGGTTGTTTCCATGTCCTGGCTATTGTAAATAGTGCTGCAATGAACATTGCTGTATATGTGCCCTTTTGAATTATGGTTTTCTCAGGGTATATGCCCAGTAGTGGGATTGCTGGGTCAAATGGTAGTTCTATTTTTAGTTTTTTAAGGAACCTCCAAACTGTTCTCCACAGTGGTTGTATCCATTTACATTCCCACCAACAGTGCAAGATGGTTCCCTTTTCTCCACACACTCTCCAGCTTTTTTGTTTGTAGATTTTGTTTTGTATTTTTTGCTGTAAAATGTTTTTTATAATTTTTGCATACTTCTGATTTTTTATTCAGTTTGGTGTATACACACAAGATCTATATTTATGCAATATATATATATATTTTTTTTTGGCCGTGCCACAAGGCAAGTGGGATCTTAGCTCCCCAACCAGGGATCAAACCTGCGCCCCCGGCATTATAAGCACAGAGTCTTATCCACTGGACTGCCAGGGAAGTCTCTATAAGTTTTATTGTTTAATAAAACAAGAAAATCAAAAGTGCAATACATTATACAATTTCACAATTTTTGTATTACCTTCCAATCCATATTTGAATGTATATATCATATATATTAATTTTGTAAAGCTAAAAGGAATAGAAACTTTATGAGAATAAGCTGATTTAGTTCCCATATATTTGAAAGTCTGTTTTGAAGCATACGTTTCTTACAATGCATAATATATATAAATACATTATGCTGATATGCACTGTGGGAAGATCGTGCATTTTTTTTTAAGGCAGAAGAGACTAGGGTACATGACTGACTAAAGATCAATTCAGAAACATGTATTCATGTTGAGAGAATTCAGAGTCATTGTTGAGTAAGGTCTTAGTCTCTTCAATAAAGGCTTTTCACAGAAACCTACAAAGCCATATTTGCCACAGTTCTACCAGGACTGGCATAGAATTTAGAGAGCTGGATTGTACCTTTCAGAAGTCAAGCTTTCTAGCATAGTTAACAGATTGTTACTTTTTGAAATAGCCTCATCCTACTATGGAATAAAAAAGATATTCTTCAAAGAGAAAACCTATAATGGTCCCTTGTCAGGGAGATCATGGAAAGGATTTTGGTTTAAGAATACATAACACCCGTTGCAGCCCTAAGTTTCTATGAATTAATGCTATTTTAGTTCCTTTCCATAAATCATATCTCTAACATGATTTGTTTTCAATTTACCTACATGTTTGCTGTAGAACTTGCTCCGGGTTACCTTGAATAAAAGAATGGTCCATGGATAAATAATGGTATTAACAACACAATGAGATTTTTAACACTGAACACTCAACCCACCAAGAGAAGAAACTATTATTGAAGCTAGCCAGAGATGTAACTGTGTAACAGAAAATCTTCAAGTTAGGTAATCCACAGCCAGGTGATTAAAGCATTACTAGACTGGATCTTGGAATTTGAGTACAAAGTTAATAGAATTGAGTTTGAGTGAATGCTCTTAAGTGATTTTATGATGTGTCCCAGCAACATGTATGCAAGGCACTGGAAAACTAATGTTATTGGGTAATTCTGCTGGTGAGATAGAGTAAAAGAACTGCAGAAATTATCCAGATTCTATGTTAGGTCTAGCAAATCGAAATTTCCATCAAAATTAGTAGGGGCACTTCAATAACAGGAAATGTCCTCACAGCTGAGGATATTTAAAGGACTATTGAATTTTAGTAAGTAGTCTTGGTTCAGTCACTTTTTATTTCTTTTATTTATGTATTTATTTATTTTATAAATTTATTTATTTTTGGCTGCAATGGGTCTTCATTGCTGCGTGCGGGCTTTTCTCTAGTTTTGGAGAGTGCGGGCTACGCTTCATCACAGTGTGCAGGCTTCCCACTGCAGTGGCTTCTCTTGCTGCAGAGCACGGGCTTTAGCCACGTGGGCTTCAGTAGTTGTGGCACAAGGGCTCAGTAGTTGTGGCTTGCGGGCTCTAAAATGCAGGCTCAGTAGTTGTGGTGCACGGCCTTAGTTGCTCTGCGGCATGTGGGATCTTCCCAGACCAGGGCTCAAATTCGTGTTCACTGCATTGGCAGGCGGATGGATTCTTAACCACTGCATCACCAGGGAAGTCCCAGTCACTTTTTTAAATGAATTACACTAAACAACTGATGTTACTTCCTCATGTGCAAAGTGGGGTTATTAATAACAACTTACTAGGGCCATTATGAGGATTTTAGTAATTAAATGTGAAAATGCTTTGTACAGTAGGAAACTCATTAAGTTTTAAGTGAGCCTGAAACTGTTAGATAAAAATGAGGAAGAGTATTACTGCTTTATATAAGGACTTTTGAATCATTCTTGACATGCTTGCTTTAATGTAAGCACCAGGTCATTTTGACTCCTCTGAAGAAAATGTTTTTTATTTACATTAAGTTTGCTCAACAACACCTTTATTTCATCTGTGGTTCTTGTAAAATCATTAGCCACATCTCCTACCTAATGTTTACCATAATCCTCTCCTAAGTCTTGTATCCCATTCAATCAATCCTGTTTCATTATTTCCTCAAGGTATGCCCTACATTTAACCATCTCTTAACTCATCCACAAACCTGGCCACTGTCTACCCTGATCAATCACGTAAGTAGAAGCTGAAGGACGGAGAAATGAGGTTTGACTGAAGGATAGAATGAGATTGAGTTGTGGGAGGGATAGATAGAGGTTTGGGTAAGGGGTCAAGTTTTAGCATGTATTTTTATACACTGCTTGATTTGACAAAAAAAAAAAAAAGCAAAATAACCCCCTCCCCAGCCTTCGTATATTTGATTGGGCTCATTAGAAAAATCAAAATGGCCTATGTTATTATATATACATCTTCTAAAAGTTGAGTTGAAAACAACTTTGAGGCTAGTAGGTATTCATAACATCTCTTGCTTTCCTCCTTTACCATATTTTTCCTTTTTTTTTTTTCTTGCAACCAGTAAATTGTGCCTGTAAGTGCCATTTAATGGATCAAGTACTTAAATATTTATTAGCTCAAGGTACTTGGGATCTTTGACCTGAGGTAGCCTTTCCCCAAGTTAACTTACGCATTATGAGTTTATGTTTAAGGAAACAGTACCATTCCTATAAAATTGTGATTCCACATTGAAGATGGCATATTTTACAAAGAGATGATTCTTTGTATATACAGAATGCATGCAAATGGACTTTCATAAAATGTGAATGAAGCCTGATTCATGGCTGAATTTCAAAGTCGTAACATTTATCTTCAGTAGGCTGAAGATAAATGACATGTTTATTCCATTCTGATTAATAAATTAGTAAGACAGAAGTGGGTGTCTCAAGAGTTTTCACTTCAGAATCAGAGACAGGATTTCAAATCTGAGATCTGTATCTTATTAGTTGTGCTTCTTGGACAAACTACTTATTCATCTGAGTCTCAGTTTCTTTCATCTCAAAACATAGAATAAAGTATTTCGCCAAATAAACTTTCTAAAGATTGATTTAGAGATAAACTAAAAAGGCCTAAGAAATAATAGGTACTGAACATGTATTAGATTCCTTCAACAAACATAAATTATTAATTATAATGCTTTTTATGACTACATTGAATTTAGGTTCATTAGCATGTTTTAAAAAGTGAAATGTAATTTTTATAATATTGATATATAGTAATAGCTAATTTTATTAGAGAGCTTTGCTGTATAAAAAGTAAATTTACATTATTTCATTTGATTCCTAAATAATGCTTGTGAGTTTAGTTAGTAAACTAAAAAATAATTACATAATTTTACAAATGAAAAAACTGAAGCTCATAAAGAGATTTGACTGAAATCACAAACATAATGAGTGACACAGGACAAGAACCCAGGCATTTTTGCCCTCAGATTTCAATATTTCCACCAAAATATGCTATAAGTTACAATAATTTTTTTTGTTTTAGGGAAATAGTTCTTAGAAAAAATGTTTATCTTACCACAGAACGACAACAAAACAGCAAAATGTCTAAGCATTGTCAAGAAGTTTCCATCAGTCATCCATTTGTTATCAAAGACCTGATGACAGAATAATAAAAGATGATCCTCTTCTTGTTATTCTATACAAATCAAGAAATATGTTAATATTTTTCCAGTTCTATACTCTGAAACTAATTTGTTACATAGATTGCTTTCTATTAAGTGACACAATATTCATGCATGAATTGGTATTTACAACTTTTTATGTTCATATAGTAGATCAGTTTGGTAATTATGGATCAAAGTTCACAATCTGAAATGGGTCAAGTGATTTGAAATGAGATGTTTAATTTGTGAGACAGAAAAATAAAAATGTGTACTTATATTTAATGCCTCTACAACTTAAGGGTCAACTCATATGTATACAATCAACCAGATCCCGGTCCCTTTCTATGTTAGTCTATTACTCTATTCCATGAACTGTAATAAGGTGGAAAGAAAAACTGCTTTACCTACTTTGAAATAAAAGTAGATCTTAAAGACAAAAATATGAATATTAAAAATTTTCTGAACTTCCTTTTCCTCAGGAGAGCTTATTATAAAATCTGAATGGCATACTGATTTTGTACCTTGTAAGTCTTCATACACATGATATTTTACATCTAGGCTTATTATTAGAACCACAAATTAAATGTCTATTAAAAGTTCAATCACTATGCAACATGACAGTGTCCAAGGGAATTCTCAATAGTTTAAAAATCAAGAGGAATATCAGCATAATATAATGTGTGAAGCATTTTATTAGGTAGACAAAAACAGACCAAAAAAAAGAGAATGTTAATATTATATATGTGTATTTACATATATATAATATATATGTACTAGGTATATTCATACTGATGGATTGTCATTTGTGCTGGATAATCACTGTGGTTCTATTTCATTTAGGGTTATCTTAATAACCAAAATGAACTAAAAGTTATTAAAACAGATTTGCCTGGATGACTCTCCAAGTATATTTATTGCTTTATGTCAACTTCTAGAGTTTCTAAAATATACCTAGTCAGGGAACCATCTCAGCACAGACCAAGAAAATGAGTGTGAATTCTTCCCTAGAGCAATGCATTATTCCACAGAAAGTTAAAGTTAAAATTAATATTTATAGAATACTTATCATGTGCTAGGCACTGTGCTAAATAATTTGCTTGAATTTTTTTTTCATTTAGTTCTTACCTAGCCCTGTATGGTGTATATATAATGCTTTTGACAGTTACTTATGGCTTGTGAATAGCTTGACTTAATTTTGCTCAGCTTTCTTTCTCTCTTTGACTTATCTCTGCCTACAGTCTGTATCTCCCTTCATAGGATGGGGAGGGGAAGAGGTGTGGTAGTGGTTAATGACTAAGTTAGATTGTGACAATTTTTTGAATTCCTAAAGGATAAAGTTTGGGTGGGAGTGCCTATCTGTGGCAACCAGGGATGAAAAGAGAAAATCTCTGAACCAAAAGCTTTGAGGAATACCAAAAATCAAGTCTGGGAAACCGTAATTAGTATGCAAATCCAACAGGAAAGGGAGAACAAAAATCAGGGAAATAAAGCAATAAATGAGGGTTGGTTAATGATAGGTAAAATTGGGTTGAATTAGAAGTGGGTCAAAACCAAAAGGAAAAACTAAGGCTCATTTGAGAAGTGGAGAGACAGCTGTAAATAGCACCAGAGTTTCAGAGACATTCATTTATTTGTTGTGAAGCAGGAACTAATGAATGGATTGAGTTGGCTTATACATGCAAGATCAGGTAGATTAATCACTACCTTTTAGTTTTAATGAGTAAAGCTTGTAGGATGGAATTATAGTTTTACTCTATTTGTTAGAAAGAGAAGCAATTTGATTCCCTCAGAGATGAATCTTGAATGCTGTGATGAATGGTGACAAAGAACAATATTTAACGATATTACATGAGCTCTTAGTATTTTTGGTTAGCCATTTTATAGCCACAGTTGTGTGGGTAAAAAGGTAAGCAACAAAAAACACTATGACAAATATTAGGCAATCAATAAATATTTGCCTCATTTGATTCTTTTCTGTAATTTGTGTTTTTCCTTGAAAGAATGTTCTTATGCAAGCTATCATCACCATATTTTAATACCTCCTCTACTCTTCCTTTTTCCCTGATATACTTTTTCAACACTGAGTAGGAAAAAATACATACTCAAATGTAATCAGGAAGGAAAACAAGAGAAATTAATGATCGGTGTCATCCATAGAGTGAGTAGACGGTAATTTTATAAGCTTAACATTTTAACAGTTCTGAAAGTGCAATTTATTTTATGACATGGATGAATCATCATCTCTTGTTACTCAAAATAGTTTCTTTTATTTCTAAATATATATTTGATTTCACATAAAAGTGTATCAATTTATTCCACCTTGACTCTAATTTAATAGCAGCAGTTCTCTTAATGGAATTTTACCATTAGAATATATATTTTTTCTTCAAAAAGAATACATTCTTCCTGAGTACTGATGTTAAGACAGTATTTAACATAATAGTTGCTTATTTAAACCACAGGATGGAAGGCAATGGTGTTCCCAGACCTATCAGGAATATTGCTCTCTATGGTCATCAGAATTGTGAGATATCCTTCAAGATTCCCATCCTGGTGTACATACTTTGTATGATCCCTTTTCCCTTGAGTGTGCTCAGAACCTGTGACTATGACTGGGTATGTTTATGGAGTCTCAGAAAGAGAAGGGGGAAAATGTACTAGAAATAATTTTGAAGAGGAAATTACTGAACATTTTCAAAACTGATGAAGACAATAAGCCATATATTAAAGAAAACATATGATTATAAAATAGGATAAAAGAAAATTAATCTATATGGTAACAAAACAGTATAACTCACAGAAAAGTAAAAACAAAAAGAAAATCTTAAGCTACTAGAGAAAAACAAAACAACAAAGAATTTGTCTATTTTCTCAACAACAGTGATAAAAGCTAGAAGACAAATTATAAAGTGTCAAAATAAAAAAACTGTCAACCTAGGATTTTAAAGCTAGAAAAAAAGCCTTTAGAATGAATAGGAAAAAAGGCATTTACAGATACATGAAACTTGAGATAATTTACCATAATAGATCTGAAATAAAGGAAACACCAAATATTGCCCTTTAAACAGTAAAAGTATAGAAGCTGGAAGATACAGGAAGAAATAAGGGTAAATATATTGGTGAATAGTGGTTACCAGGACATGGGGGGGTGATAAGAGTGATAGTGTTTAAGGTTACAAATTTGTAATGAATAGCAAATAAGCTGTAGAGATGTAATGCACAGTAAAATGGATATAGACAATGTATTGTACTGTGATTATGTAATGTGATAAATATCACCACAAAAGCAAACATATTACAATATATAAATGTATCAAAGTAACACGTTATACACTTTAAACTTACACAATGTTACATGTCAAATATATTCAATAAAAAGAATAGAGCAATCACACACAAATATTGGTGAAGAAATAAATATTGCCTCTCTCAAAACAGTAATTATAATGAAGAGTTATAAAGTATAAATACACAGAATTAAAATACATGGGAAGAGTATATGGAAATTAGAAAGGGGGAACAGAGTTAAAGTGTCCGAAGGTTCTCGCTTTGTCTGGGAAGAAGTACAGTTGTGGTTAGCATTAGACCAAATAAACCAAGACTTATGTTTAACCAGTAAAACAATGGTAAATGTGTTTATGAGTTCTGTGCTGTTTATTCTGCTTGTCATATTCTAGATAGATCAGTTCTCTATATTTCTTTGTCTTGTTCTCTATCCCAGGAGGCTGACATTACATGAACATTCTTGCCCTTTGATCTCTTTATTAGCTTTGGCTAATAGAAAGCACTGGTATGAAATCTAAAGTTAGGAGAATAAAAATTGGATATATTCCCCTGATCCAATCTTTCTGGCTGCTATTATATCCCACTAAGGCTGCATGTTGAAGAGCCCTTATTCAGTGGCTCTAGGCTGTACTAACTCCATTTCCTCTCTTGCCCTTTAGCCATAGGTATAGTTCCTATAATACATTCCTATAATTGTTCCTTCCTGGTTCCCTTAAACTAGTACAAAATAAAATAAATTCTTTCACTAAAATATTATCAAAATTTAAAACCTTGTTTTTTGCTAAGACAAAATTTGATAAAATTTCTAAATGAATAAAGGAAAAAAATGAATTATAAAAATATCTGATCAAACTAAAATTACGTTTAAAAAAAAAGAGAAAGATAACATAAAGCTCGTTGGCCAAAGAGCAAATGGTTGGTAGATATAAATATAAATATAGAAGTAATTAAATTAAATGTTAAGGAACTAAATATTCCAATAAAATGACTAAGACTATCAGAAGGGGAAAAATCAATCCAGGGAGCATCTGTGAAGATTATAGTTTATCCACATTACTGAATTCAAGTTGCTAGAAAGACTTTCAATTATATACTTGAACATGTAAACAGCAATATAAGTAACTGAGTTAACCTAGTTACAGTAGCTTATGAAAATGGCCACAAAACCTGCATTTTCACCCTTGTAATCTTGAACCCCTCATCAAGAAGTGAATCTATTTTCTCACTCCTTGAATTTGACCATGAAACTTGTTTTGGGCAGTGGGACATTGACAAACATGATGTAAGCAGAGCCTTGAAAAGAACAATGCTTTGAGGTCTGCTCTCTTTCTGTCCTTGAGAATCCTGTGAGCAAGTGTGAATGAGCAAGCCCAAGTTAGCCTGCTGAGAGACAGGAGGCCGCACAGAGAACAGATGTGCCCTCAGGGGCAATCAGCCTGTTCTCCACTAAACTAGAAACTGACTGCAGGTACAAGAGCGAGCCAAGGTGAGAACTTCTGAGCCTGGACAGACCAACAGTACAATGATCTACTGAGCCCAGGACAAATTGCTAACCCGCAGAATGATTAGCTAATAAATAAACATTTGATGTTTAAAGCCACTAACTTTTAGAGTGGTTTATTATGAAACTAAAGCTAACTGGTAGTGTAATTAGTAGCATTTCCAGTAAATGTGTTTAGAATCCTTATGATAACTGAGAAAATCTAATTGATTTGGGGAAGTCAAAAGTTATTTCCAAATTGAAAATATTTTCCTGTGTAAATTGTAGGTTAAAATTATTATATAAGATTAGAGTTCTTTGAGTGATTAAAAATCTCTACATTTAATATTTTTTAACTTTAAGAGATTGAAGTAGGATGATCATCATTGCTAACATTCCATGGAAGTTTTATGGCAGCAGATTCACCATAGATGTTGATATTATGGTGAATATCTAAGTCACAGTCCTTAGCTAGAATGCACTGAAAAAAGGAATAAAGTTTCTGTGCCCCCAGCTCACTATCTAGAATATGACTGAAGTGTTGTACCAAAGTTTATGGTCATAATAATTCTGTATTACTTATAACTTTCTGCTAATAAAATAAGACTCTAAAATTTTAAAATTTGTTCCAGGTTTTCAATTCCAAATTCTTAGAATTCAGTGGCCTTATTAAGATATAGTAATAGCAAGGGCAAAGAAGATAGGAAAAGTGAAAGCAGGAAAATACTAAGTACTTCTCAGAGTTTACAGAAATCTTTGTTGTGCTAAGTTAGTCTAATGGACAAAGTATATTACATTGATAACCTGTATTAGAATCACCACAGTGTTGTTAAAAACGTAGGTATCTAGAGTCTTTCTTTAATTTTCTGAATTGGCATCTCTGAGTTTTAGAATTAATCATAATGTTTCTGAAACTTTAGTGCACCTTTCAATCACCTGTATTCTGATTCTAAAACCAAAATAAAGACAACTCAGTATAGTATGGGACTTTAGGGTTTTTTTTGCGGTCCGCGGGCCTCTCACTGTTGTGGCCTCTCCCGTTGCGAAGCACAGGCTCCGGACGCGCAGGCCCAGCAGCCATGGCTCACGGGCCCAGCCGCTCCGCGGCATGTGGGATCTTCCCGGACCGGGGCACGAACCCGTGTCCCCTGCATCGGCAGGCTGACTCTCAACCACTGCGCCACCAGGGAAGCCCTAGTTTATATTTTTATAAAGAACTACCAGTGGTCAAAAAAAACCATACTATTGGAATATTTCTTCAAAGAGCTTTTTATTAGCTTCATTATTTGATAGATCCTCAGTAATATAGGCTTAGTACAGTTCCTCATTATGAAAGTGCTTAATTGATAATTGTCATTGAATTGATGACATATTTAGATCTATTCACATTCAGAACGGGCAAGATGATATTTTTAATTCTTAACATGGGCTAATTTATAATAGATATTACATCAACTATTATATATACGTCATATACTTGTTAAAGAAAAATACTTTCCAATGACACCTGTTAAAGATCGCAAGGCAGATTTTATTCAGGACTTTTGCAATAGTGTAGGGACAACTGCAATGGGATTTTACAGTGGGGGAGAAAGATTGGGCTCAACTCCTAATACAGCATGAACAAGTGGGAACTTATAGCCAAGGAACAAGGTTGGGGGTGGAGGTCAGTGGATACAAAATTATTAAGAGGAAACCTCAGAGGTAGAAGGGGTTCTGGCTAAACTAACAGGATTCTTGCCTAGGACAGACCAGGGTGAGTAGACATTACCCTGGGGAATGGTGGAAGATGAAGAACATGACCAGATATGGAGGGTGATCAGATAGGGAGGGTGAGGAGTTCTGGTTAAACTGAATTAGCAGGGTTCTTGCTAAAACTAGATTTTAAAAGAAAGTGAACAGTTGTGCCTAGGAGAAGATTCACGAGCCTGACTAAAGTTTGGGCAAGCAAAGAATCTTTGGCATACTTCATATATATGAAGTATATAGGAACATTAAATCTTATTTCATTTGGTTGTCATGTCAAGTGAATTAAATGATGCAGGTAAAGTGAACTAAAAGGTTATATAGCAGTCTTACTGAATGATTAAGATCACTAAAGCTTTAAGAAGTTCTAAGAGATTCAAATTAAGAACTGATTTAGGAGGACAATTAAATTGTATCTATAGCAATAGAGGGAATATTTATCTGTCTTTCTACAGTATAGTGTAACATCTTTACTTATTATATACTCAGCAGGTTATGTATTCCTTGCTGACAAGAACAAATAGGGATAGCTGCATCAGCTATTTCCTGGGAAATTTTTAAATGTTACATAAATTTGTAAATTGATATAATTATATTATTTATAAATTGTTACACTTCCAACCTCATAATTTTAAAAAAAATGTGGCACAGCCTCTCTTTTGTTAAAAATTTGTGATATCCTTATTTTCCTAGGAAAAATTCCTTTAATAATGCTTTCTTCTTAGCCTTAGATTTTTAAGCTGCTTAAGATTAAAAAAAAATCACAAGGATCAACTGCTTATTTACAAAAATGTGTAATAGGTCATTTCTTGAATAAATAGCACCAAAGACGTTGGTGTAATCTCAGCTAACAAACTGCAAATCATGTTTAATGAGTAATTAACAAATCTAAATATTGAAAAAAGGAGGCTGTTCTGGAAGTTAATAATAAATTATATCACTGTGCTCATCACCATACCTTAAAAAAATTGGCATATGCAAATCTATCAATGTGATAAACCATATTAACAAATTGAAGGAGAAAAACCATATGATCATCTCAATAGATGCAGAGAAAGCTTTTGACAAAATTCAACACCCATTTATGATAAAAACCCTGCAGAAAGTAGGCATAGAGGGAACTTTCCTCAACATAATAAAGGCCATATATGACAAGCCCACAGCCAGCATCATCCTCAATGGTGAAAAACTGAAAGCATTTCCACTAAGATCAGGAACAAGACAAGGTTGCCCACTCTCACCACTGTTATTCAACATAGTTTTGGAAGTTTTAGCCACAGCAATCAGAGAAGAAAAGGAAATAAAAGGAATCCAAATCAGAAAAGCTGTCACTGTTTGCAGATGACATGATACTATACATAGAGAATCCTAAAGATGCTACCAGAAAACTACTAGAGCTAATCAATGAATTTGGTAAAGTAGCAGGATACAAAATTAATGCACAGAAATCTCTGGCATTCCTATATACTAATGATGAAAAATATGAAACTGAAATCAAGAAAACACTCCCATTTACATTGCAACAAAAAGAATAAAATATCTAGGAATAAACCTACCTAAGGAGACAAAAGACCTGTATGCAGAAAATTATAAGACACTGATGAAAGAAATTAAAGATGATACAAATAGATGGAGAGATATACCATGTTCTTGGATTGGAAGAATCAACATTGTGAAAATGACTCTACTACCCAAAGCAATCTATAGATTCAATGCAATCCCTGTCAAACTACCACTGGCATTTTTCACAGAACTAGATCAAAAATTTTCACAATTTGTATGGAAACACAAAAGACCCCGAATAGCCAAAGCAATCTTGAGAATGAAAAAAGGAGCTGGAGGAATCAGACTCCCTGACTTCAGACTATACTACAAAGCTACAGTAATCAAGACAGTATGGTACTGGCACAAAAACAGAAAGATCAATGGAACAGGATAGAAAGCCCAGAGATAAACCCACGCACATATGGACACCTTATCTTTGATAAAGGTGGCAGGAATGTACAGCGGAGAAAGGACAGCCTCTTCAATAAGTGGTGCTGGGAAAACTGGACAGGTACATGTAAAAGTATGAGATTAGATCACTCCCTAACACCATACACAAAAATAAGCTCAAAATGGATTAAAGACCTAAATGTAAGGCCAGAAACTATCAAACTCTTAGAGGAAAACATAGGCAGAACACTCTATGACATAAATCACAGCAAGATCCTTTCTGACCCACCTCCTAGAGTAATGGAAATAAAAACAAAAATAAACAAATGGGACCTAATGAAACTTCAAAGCTTTTGCACAGCAAAGGAAACCATAAACAAGACCAAAAGACAACCCTCAGAATGGGAAAACATATTTGCAAATGAAGCAACTGACAAAGGATTAATCTGCAAAATTTATAAGCAGCTCATGCAGCTCAATAACAAAAAAACAAACAACCCAATCCAAAAATGGGCAGAAGACCTAAATAGACATTTCTCCAAAGAAGATATACAGACTGCCAATAAACACATGAAAGAATGCTCAACATCATTAATCATTAGAGAAATGCAAATCAAAACTACAATGAGATATCATCTCACACCAGTCAGAATGGCCATCATCAAAAAATCTAGAAACAATAAATGCTGGAGAGGGTGTGGAGAAAAGGGAACACTCTTGCACTGCTGGTGGGAATGTGAATTGGTTCAGCCACTATGGAGAACAGTATGGAGGTTCGTTAAAAAACTATAAATAGAACTACCATATGACCCAGCAATCCCACTACTGGGCCTATATACCCTGAGAAAACCAAAATTCAAAAAGAGTTATGTACCAAAATGTTCATTGCAGCTCTATTTACAATAGCCAGGACGTGGAAGCAACCTAAGTGCCCATCATCGGATGAATGGATAAAGAAGATGTGTCAGATATATACAATGGAATATTACTCAGCCATAAAAAGAAATGAAATTGAGCTATTTGTAATGAGGTGGATAGACATAGAGTCTGTCATACAGAGTGAAGTAAGTCAGAAAGAAAAAGACAAATACCGTATGCTAACACATATATATGGAATTTAAGAAGAAAAAAAGTCATGAAGAACCTAGGGGTAAGACAGGAATAAAGACACAGACCTACTGGAGAACGGACTTGAGGATATGGGGAGGGGGAAGGGTGAGCTTTGACAGGGCGAGAGAGAGTCATGGACATATACACACTAACAAACGTAAGGTGGATAGCTAGTGGGAAGCAGCCGCATGGCACAGGGATATTGGCTGGGTGCTTTGTGACCACCTGGAGGGGTGGGATAGGGAGGGTGGGAGGGAGGGAGACGCAAGAGTGAAGAGATATGGGAACATATGTATATGTATAAATGATTCACTTTGTTATAAAGCGGAAACTAACACACCATTGTAAAGCAATTATACCCCAATAAAGATGTTAAAAAAAAAAAAAAAAGAAATGGATTTGGTCTTTGAATATAGATTTCTCATTTATTACTATAATACTAGTTTTTTCTCTAGGTATCACAGAATTGAGTAAATCTTATAATTTTCTTTATCGCAGCGTTCTATTAGCCAAGTGCTGTTAAAGTATATATGAAAATGCTGACTATATTGAAAAACACATGATTAAATTTCTAATTCTCCTAATAGTTACTTATATTATTTGAGGCATTCTTTTATAGGAAACTCCAAGCAGACTATCAGGGGGAGGTGATCAAAGATGTATCATTAACAATGGCCAAGATTGCCTCTCAATTTAATATGGCTATTTCAAGTTTTTACTATAGAAGAGTCAGGGTCAATGGTAAAAATGAATAAGGTACATAATTGAGAATTGGGTTTGAATTTATCATCTCAAGTTTCCTTGGTCTCTCAAACAGAAATTTAAGTCAAATTTACAAAATATTATTGGGTTCTCAATACCGTCTAAATAATAAATGTGTTATATAGTGTTCTATAATTTGTTTTATTTTTAAACATATTAAACATTTATTTCATTGCATGTTATGCCCTAAGTATTTTATGTGTTTCAAAACTAAGTTATTATTTCAGAAACTAAACCAAGAGATTCACTATATTTAAAAAAATCGTATTTGATGCTCTTCATGACAATTTCTTGGTGTCTGTGTTAGTGTGGAGCATGGTTTATCCCATACATAGATGAAGAAATTGTGGTTTAAATGTTATGTGTTTTCTTCAAGTACTGTCATATACAAAATGCTGGATTTGAGTCTATTAGATATTGTTAGGACATGATACAAAGTAAACAAACTAAAATTTCTGGTGACCTAGTTATTTCTTTCTGCCACTTTTGTCTGCTATGACTTTAGTTTGAGATGCAGTTTCACATTAGGTCTGCACAATATGTATTCACAGTTTGCTACCTCAAAGGACAGAGTTTTCTGGGTTGTGTCCTACTTCCTCATAGCACAGGGCACAGGAACAAAAGGGCAGGCGAAAACTTGCAGTTCCTTTAAAATGTCTGCTTGGATGTAGCAAACATCCCATTTACTCATATTCCATTGGCTAAAGCAAAATGATTGTGCAAAAGCAATGACTGAAGTTAATGGGGGCTGGAGAGTATTATCTGTTAACAAAGAAATAAGAGTGAATAACTGAGGACAATAACATGATCTACT
Source organism: Monodon monoceros (assembly GCF_005190385.1). Taxonomy (NCBI): domain Eukaryota; kingdom Metazoa; phylum Chordata; class Mammalia; order Artiodactyla; family Monodontidae; genus Monodon; species Monodon monoceros. The sequence goes on along the minus strand of NW_021703767.1, from coordinate 44,477,384 downwards.
GTACAGATTTTCAGAAACATGTTTTCAGAAACATAGTTTCTTCCTCTTTTTCATATACTCATCTGCGCTGTCCACTATGACGTATATACGATAAAAAAGATTTGTAAATCCTAGGGGAAGTTTTGATTTAGGTTTGTAAATAATTATCCATAAAGGAATTATCTAAGAAAAAAGGTGCGACCAAACAAATTTCAGAGTATGGTAACGTGTAAATTCCATAGAAATTCAGAGGAAGAAAAATTAGTTTGTCTGCAGATGGAAGATGCTGCATCATGGAAGTGGGGATTGAAATAAATCTTAAGAAATGATATATTTTTATTGGCAGAGAAAAAATAAGAGGACATTTAGATGCCAAAAATAGGAGCATGGACACAGCTGAAATGAACTTGGTAGATATGGAGAGCATTATAGAGATTTACTCAACTCAAATAAGATTTCTGTTGTATAATTAAGAAATGTGATTGGATAACTAAGGTAAAAATCAGTTACTGCAAAACCTTCAAATAAAGAAGAAAATTGTAAAAAAAAAAGAGAAACCTCAACTAAATAGAGTTGGGAGGCCAGAAGGGGGAGCTCTCACACCCTGCAAAGATTGCAGAGCCCGACAGGGAGAATGACTCCTCTCTGGGAAAGAACTCAGCCAAAGAAAAGCTATGGAATCGTTGTTTATTATAGCCCTCCCAACTTCTTTTTCCTCTCTGTAAAAGCATTCTACCCACTTTGCTATTTGGGTACTTGCATGTGGCTTGTCATGGTTGCAGACTCTGAACTGTAATTCTCTGCTGATCTCAAATAAACCCATTTTTGCTGGAGAACTATCTGGCAATCTATTTGTTTTAGGTCAACAAAAATGATATAACAATTCATAGGCAACCTTCCTTCCCACAACTATAACTAAAATTATGAGATGATTTACAACAACACAACTATGTTAGTGTGTTTATATTTTAAAGATTGTTATTCTTCATAACAGCTGTGGGGAAACCTCTCTCTCTGTTCCATGTAAAATATTTTATTGAGAGTCTGTTTCCCCAAACGGAAGGTAAGGAATTCTTGAAGACAGAATTTACATTGCATACATTCAACAAATGTTCCCACATAAAAGTATGTATAGCACATATTTAAGTTATGAAGTGTAATAAATATGCATGTACCCACAGTCGAGAAAATCTTGAATCTCCTAATGTAGCTGGCTCCTTCATGTCTGAATTTGCTTTACCTCTCCCTGCCATTGCCTCAAGGAGTTCTTTCTCAGATCTTTACTGTGATAGCTTGGTGGGATACTTGGAAGTAAAACCCATGAAACTTGAGAGATTCCCTAAAACTGTGGTCCCCAGGACTTTCTCTCACTCTCATGCTAGTCCACACTCAGCCTCCAGTAATTCATCAAAATTTTCATTCAACTGCTCCCTCCTTTCACTTTATGACTCTAGATGCTTCTGTTTCATGCAGACTCATGTAATACTCTGTATTCACCTGTCTCGTCAGACTTAAGAGTAGTGATTTACACTTTCAAGTCTCATTCTTTGATGAGTCAGAGTAACGTTGATTTTCAGTTTCATCTTTTTCTTCTTGTAAGGATGGATGTGACAACTTCCAAGTTGTCTACATGTCAGTTGTGAAACCAAATTCCTATCATTTTCTTTTTTTTATTTAACATCTTTATTAGCGTATAATTGCTTTACAATGTTGTGTTAGTTTCTGCAGTATAACAAAGTGAATCAGCTATACGTATACATATATCCCCATATCCCCTCCCTCTTGCATCTCCCTCCACCCTCCCTATCCCAGCCCTCTAGGTGGTCACAAGCACCAGGCTGATCTCCCTGTGCTGTGAAGTTGCTTCCCACTAGCTATTTTACATTTGGTAGTGTATCTATGTCACTTGGTCCGAGCTTACGCTTCCCGCACCCATATCCTCAAGTCCATTCTCTACGCCTGCATCTTTATTCCTGTCCTGCCCCTAGGTTCATCACAACCACTTTTTTTTTTTTTTTTTTAGATTCACAAATTTTTTTTAGATACACAAAGCAATCTACAGATTCAGTGCTCTCCCTTTCAAACTACCACTGGCATTTTTCACAGAACTAGAACCAAAAATTTCACAATTTGTATGGAAACCCAAAAGACCCCGAATAGCCAAAGCAGCCTTGAGAAAGAAAAACGGAGATGGAGGAATCAGGCTCCCTGACTTCAGACTATATTACAAAGCTACAGTAATCAAGACAATATGGTACTGGCACAAAAACAGAAATATAGATCAATGGAATAGGATAGAAAGCCCAGAGATAAACCCATGCACCTAATTTATGACAAAGGAGGCAAGAACATACAATGGAGAAAAGACAGTCTCTTCAATAAGTGGTGCTGGGAAAACTGGACAGCTACATGGAAAAGAATGAAATTAGAACAGTTCCTCACTCCACACATAAAAATAAACTCAAAATGGATTAAACACCTAAATTAAAGACCGGACACTATAAAACTCTTAGAGGAAAACATAGGACGAACACTCTTTGACATAAATCACAGCAGGATCCTTTTTGACCCACCTCCTGGAGAAATGGAAATAAAAACAAAAATAAACAAATGGGATCTAATGAAACTTAAAAGCTTTTGCACAGCAAAGGAAACCATAAGCAACACAAAAAGACAACCCTCAGAATGGGAGAAAATATTTGCAAATGAAGTAACTGACAAAGGATTAATCTATCATTTTCTTATGGTCTGAAAACTTCCTTTAAATTCTTGTAATCCAACATCTACCTTTGATAAATTCTTTAATTATTTGTTTTTCTGAAACCATCTTTATTTCCCTTTCAAATTTGAAAGGTATTTTTGTTGGATATAGCATTTTAAGTGTAAGGTGTACATCATAATTATTTGATTTACATACATCATAAATATATCACAATAAGTTTAGTGAATATCCATCATCTCATAGAGATACAAAATTAAAGAAATAGAAAAAAATTTCCTTGTGATGAGAACTCTTAGGATTTACTCTCTTAACAACTCTCATATATAACATAGAGCAGTGTTCATTATATTTATTATGTTGTACATTACAAGTTAGTACTTATGTATCTTATAACTGCAAATTTGTACCCTTTGACTGCCTGCATCCAACCGCTCCTGCACCCCCACCTTCCACCTCTCATCATCACAAATCTGACCTCTTTACCTATGAGTTTGTTTTTTTGTTTCTGAGGTATAATTGACCTACAACACTGTTAGTTCCTGTTTTACAACATAGTGATTCAATATTTCTATACATTTCAAAATGAGCACCTTGATAAGTCTAGTTACTATATGTCACCATACATAATTATTAACTGTATTCTCCACGCTGCCTATTTCATACCCATGCCTCAATTATTTTGCAACTGGAAGTTTGTATCTCTTAATCTCCCTTACATTTTTCTTTCCTCCCTCCAACCTCTCCCCTCGAGCAACCACTTGTTTGCTCTCTCTGTCTATAACTCTGTTTCTGTTTTGTTGGATTTGTTCATTTGTTTTGATTTTTAGTTTCCACATATAAATGAAATCATATGGTGTTTGTCTTTCTGACTTATCTCACTTAGCATAATAACCTCTAGGTCCATCCATGTAGTCACAAATGACAAGATTTTCTTCTTTTTTATGGCTGAGTATATTCCATTGTATTTATATATACCACCTCTACTTTATCCATTCATCTACTGATGGGCACTCAAGTTGCTTCCATATCTTGGCTATGGTAAATAATGCTACAATGAACATCAGCGTGCATATATCTTTTCTAATTAGTGTTTTTATTTTCTTGGGATAAAATACCCAGGAGATGAATTACTGGATCATATGGTAGTTCCACTTTCAACTATTTGAAGAATCTCCATACTGTTTCCCATAGTGGCTGCACCAATTTACATTACCACCAATAGTGCACTAGAGTTCCCTTTCCTCCACATCCTCAAAAACACTTATTTGTTGTCTTTTTGCTAATAGCCTTCTAACAGGTGTGAGGTGACATCTCATGGTGGTTTTGATTTGCATTTCCCTGATGATTAGTGATGTAGAACATCTTTTCATGTGCCTGTTGGCCATCTATATGTCTTCTTTGGGAAAATGTCTATTAAGGTTCTCTGCTCAGTTTTGAATGGATTGGTTTGTTTTTGTGATGTTGAATTGTATGCATTCTTTGTATATGTTTAATATTAAACTCCTATAAGATGTATCAGAAGATGCAAATATCTTCTCCAAATCAGTAGGTGAGCTTTTTGTTTTGTTGACACTTTCCTTTCTTGTGCAAGAGCTTTTTAGTTTGATGTAGTCCCACTTGTTTATTTTTGCTTTTGTTTCAGTTGCCTGAGGAGACATATCCAAAAAAAATATTACTAAGATTCAACTCAAAGAGATTACTGCCTAGGTTTTCTTCTAGAAGTTTTATGGTTTCAGGTCTTAAATTTAAGTTTTTACTTCATTTTGAATTTATTTTTGTGCATGGTGTAAGAGAGTAGTTCAGTTTGATTCTTTTGCATGTAATTGTACAGTTTTCCCAACATTATTTATAGAAGAGGCTTTCTTTTCCCTATTGTATATTTTGCCTCCTTTGTTGTAGATTAATTGGCCATGAAAGTGTGGGTTCATTTCTGGGCTCTGTATTCTGTTCCATTCATCTGTATGTTTGTTTTTGTGCCAGTACCATACCGTTTTGATAGCTGTAGGTTTGTAATTATTTTGAAATCAGGGAGCATGATACCTCCAGCGTTTTTTTTCTTTCTCAAGATAGTTTTGTTATTTGGAGTTTTGTGTGTTTCCATACAAATTTTAGAATTATTCTAGTTCTGTGAAAAATGCCATTGGTATTTTTTTAAATAAATTTATTTATTTATGGCTGCATTGCTGTGCATGGGCTTTCTCTAGTTTCAGTGAGCAGGGGCTACTCTTCGTTGCAGTGCATGGGCTTCTCATTACAGTGTCTTCTCTTGTTGCAGAGCACAGCTCTAGGTGCACGGGCTTCAGTAGTTGTAGCATGTGGGCTCAGTAGTTGTGGCTCATGGGCTCAGTAGTTGTGGCTCATGGGCTCTAGAGCACAGGCTCAGTAGTTGTGGTGCATGGGCTTAGTTGCTCTGTGACACATGGGGTCTTCCCAGACCAGGGCTCGAACCCATGTCCCCTGCATTGGCAGGTGGGTTCTTAACCACTGTGCCATCAGGGAAGTCCGCCATTGGTACTTTTGATAGGGATTATGATGAATTAGTAGATTGCTTTGAGTAGTATGGTAATTTTAACGATACTGATTATCCCAGTCCTTGAACATGGTATATCTTTTTGTCTGTTTGTGTCATCTTCAATTTCTTTCATCAGTATCATATAGCTTTCCATTTAAAAGTCTCTTTCCTCCTCAGTTAGACTTATTCTTAGGTATTTTATTCTTTTTGGTACAATTGTAAATGGGATTATTTTCTTAATTTGCTTTCTGATAATTTACTGTTAGTGTATACAAATGCAACAGACTTCTGTATATAAATTTTTTATCCTGTAACTACTGAATTCATTGGTGATTCCTAGTAGTTTTTGGTGGTGTCTTTAGAATTTTCTATGTATAGTATCATGTCATCTGCAAACAGTGACAGTTTTGCTTCTTCCTTTCCAATTTGGATACCTTTTATTTCTTTTTCTTGTCTGAGTGTTGTGTCAAGGACTTTCAATACTGTGTTAAATACAAGTGGTGAGTGTGAGCATCTTTGTTTTGTGCTTGAATTTAGATGAAAAGCTTTCAATTTGTCATTGTTATGATGTTAGATATGGGTTTGTCATAAGTGGCCTTAATTATGTTGAGTTATATTCCCTCTATAACCACTTTGTTGAGTTTTTATCATAAATAAATGTTGAATTTGGTTAAAGATTTTTGTGTGTCTATTGGTTGCAGGGACAAGCGTCCCAGATCTAGTGTCAGCCTGCTGGTGGGTGGGGCTGGTTCATGACATGGCTGGCTGTGGCGTCTTTGGTGTTCTGAAGCTGGTGTCTGCATGCTGGTGGGTGGGGTCAGATGCTGAGGTGACTGGCTGAGGGTCCCTAGGTGTCCCAGAGCTGGCATTGGCCTGCTAGTGGGTGGAACCAAGGCTCAGGGAGTCCTGAGGCTGGGGCAGGCCTGCTGAAGGGTGGTCTGGGTCCTCCTGATATGGCAGGTTGTGGGGCTTCAGTAGTCCTAGGGTTAGTGTACCCCTGCCAGTATGTGGGACCAGGTCCTGGAGCTAGTAAAGGCCCACTGATGAGGGGAGCAAGGTCTGGGATCTCTGGCTGAGGGGCACAGGGATTGTGGAGCTGGTGTCAGTTCACAGGTGAGCAGGGCTGAAGCCTAGGGGGTTCTGGTGCTAGTGCTGGCTCACTGGTAAGTAGAGCCAGGTCCCAGGTTCTCTGACTCCAGGTCCCTGGGTGTCCTGGAGTTGATATGTTGTCCTGCTGGTGGGTGGGACTGGGGCCCAGGTTGTCCTGGGGATGGTACCTGCTCACTGATGTGTGAGGTTGGTCCTAGGACTAGTGCTGGCCCCTGGTGAGCAGAGATGGGTCCCAGCGTTTCTGGCTGCAGGGCTCTGGGGGTCTTGGTGTTAATGCCAGTGCCCTGCTATGTGGGGCTGGGCCCTGGCTCTTTGGTGGACAGGGACAGGTTCTGGGGTGGTGTGTGCTCAAGGGGTCTAAAGGCAGCTGGCTTGCTGGTGAGTGAGATTGTCTCATCCCACCTAGGTGCTTGGCCTGAGGTGTCCCAGTACTGGTGCCAAGAAGCTGATGGGTGAGGCCAGGTATCAGTGCTCATAAGCTAGAGGGAAGATTTCAAAATAGCGCTTGCCAGCAACATTTTTTTGTAGTAGAACAGTCTCCCAAAACTGACTGGGACCAGTGTCTATGTCTCCAGGGTGAATTCCAGTTGCCTTCTGACTCTCTGGGAAGCTCTCCATGATCAGCAAGTGTGTCTGACCCAGGCTCCTTTCAAATTACTGCTTCTGCCCTGGGTGTCAGAGAGTGTGAGGTTTTGTGTGCACCCTTTAGGAGCGGAGTCTCTATTTCCTACAGCCCTCTGGCTCTCCTGAAAGTAAGCCCTTCTGGCCTTCAAAGCCAAACTATCTGGGGGCTCATCTTCCTGGTGTAGTATTCCCAGGATGGGGAGCCTGATGTGGGGTTCAGACCCCTTGCTTCTTAGAAAGGAGCTCTATTATTATAACTATCCTCCAATTGGTGGGTCGCCCACCCTGGGGTACGGGTCTTGACTATAACATGTCTCGAGCCCTCCTACCCATCTTGTTGTGGTTCCTTCCTTATATCTTTTAGTGTAGAAGATCTTTTCCATTAGTCTTCTGGTCTTTCTCATCAACAAATGCTCTGTAAATAGTTGTAATTTTGGTGTACCTGTGGGATGAGGTGAGCTCGGATTCTTCCTACTCTGCCATCTTGCCCACTCCTCTCCCTTGATGGATATAGCATTTTAATTTCACTTTAATATTTGTCCTTTGGTACTTTAATGGTGTTGTCCAATTTCCATGTCTCTCTAATTTCTGATAAAGATTCTGGGGTTTTTCTAATTGTTTGTTCTCTGTATGTAATATGTCTCTCTACTCTGGCTTCTTTTCAGATTTTTCTTTATCACTGGTGCTCAGCAGTTGGAATTTAATATGCTTTATTTAGTGCAGTTTTTTTTTGTTTGTTTGTTTGTCCTTCTTGGATTTTGTTGATGTCTTGGATGTGTAGGTCTAAAAGTTTCCTCAAATATGGAAAATTTGTGAGAACTTAAAAAAAATTTTCTGTCCACATTTTTCTCCTTTTATTACTCCAATTACATGTGTATTAGGAGGCTTAATATTGCCCCACAGGCCAATAAGACTGTTTTTCCCCCCTTCAGTCTTTTTCTTTCTGTGCTTCCATGTGCTTTCTATTACTATGTCTTCATGGTTACTGATCTTTTTTTCTGTCATATGTAACCTGCTCTTAAATACCCAGCAATTTTTTATTTGATATGTTATATTTTTAAATATAAAACTTCTATATGATTCCTTTATATATCTTATTTCTCCCCACATTAAGTTCTTTTTTCCTTAAAATTTTTGAGGTATAGTAGTTTTTTGAAAGTCCTCAGCTACTAATTCTATTATCTCTGCCATTGTTGAGTTTCTTTTCACTGTTGATTTTTTTTCCTGGTTATGGGCCATGTTTTCCATTTCTGTACACATCTAATAATTTTTTTATTGCATCATGACATTGTAAATGTTAGATTTTCTTGGGTCTGAATTTTTTTTGTCCCACTTTAAAGAGTATTGAAGTTCATTTTGGAAGGTACATAATTTACTTTCATATCTGGTTGATTCGTTAGGGACTTGTAATCCAGATTTTGTAGAGCAGGTTTAGAGTAGACTTTATTCCATGGTTTCTATCATGTTTGAATTTTATCATGTTTGAACTTTTCTAGCTAATGTTCTGAGTTGTCAGTGGAGTTTCTTTACTTTAGTCGGTGGGACTGCAAATGTTTCACAGGTGTAAGCTCTAAAATAACTTCACCTTACAGTTCCTAGTGGTTCTTTGACTAGTCTTGTGTACTTTCACCCTGTGCCTTTGCACTTTAGATTCAATGGTGAAATCAAGAGGACCATAGCCAATATTCTGAACTTGTTTTTCTATATTATTCCCTTCTCTCTGTTATTCTATACAATAAGTTCCAGTTGTCTTTGCTATTGCAAGCTGAATTTCCATCTCTTTAACTCAGTGCGGTGTACACTGCTTAGTATCCACCACCCTTGTCTTCATTCTGGAAATGACTCCAGCCAGAAAGCAAGCGAAGTTATGTTTCTATCATTTGTTTCCCTTTTCTCTGGGGTCACAGTTGTCTGTTGTCCACTGTCAGAAAAATTTTATTTCATATATTTTTCTCTGTTTTCTAGTTGCTACTCAAGAGAGGAAGTCTGGTAGCAATTTTTCTAATATGGCTGGCAGCAAAAGTCCTGGTCAGTTTTTCTCAACAATTTATTATTAAAATTTTTAAATATACAAAAAAGTAGAGAATTTTACAGTTAACATTCACATCCTTACCATCTAGATTCTACCATTCATATTTTTTATCTCACATGTGTCCATATATTCACCTTGGTATCCATCTGTTGATGTAATTTATTTTTATAGATTTTAAAATAAATTTCAGACATCCATACACTTTCTGCTACATACTTCAGCATGCATACCATTAATTAGAATTCTATATTTGTTTACACGTTTTTTAAATGTATGCAGATTTCTCTATACAATGAAATGCGCAAATCTCAAATATATGTTCACTGAGCTTTGATGAATGCTGTATTTAATCCCCATCTTGATATTGAATATTACAATCAACTTAGAGAGCTCATTCATACCCTTTCCCATTTAATTTCCAGCCCTATCCTCCAAGAGGTCATCACCATTTTGATTTTTCCATCATAGATTTTTTTAACGTGTTCTAACAAGTAAATGGAATTATTTATAATGAATTCTTGTGTATAAGGATTCTTTTACTTATCATAGTGACTTTTTGAGATTTATCCATGTTATTGCATGTATTAGTATTTTATTCCTTTTTATTGTGTAGTATTTGTCCATTGTATAAATATACAATAGCTGTGTTTCATTCTACTGTTGCTAGACATTTGGTTTGTTTCCAGTCATTGGCAGTTGTAAATAAAAGTGTTATGAGCAATTTTGTATTAGTCACCTATGGACATATATTTTTATTTCTATTTGGTAAATCTAGAATTGGAATTGCTGGGTGATTGGGGTAAGTATTTATTTAGTTTTCAAAGAAACTGCTTAAATTTTATCTAGGTAGTTGCACCATTTTATATTACCACCAAAAAATGGATTTTTTATCACTCCACATCTTGCCTGTTTGATAAAATCAAACTTCAAATTTTAACTGTTTATGAAGGGGTAAATCTTTTAGTAACAGCTCATTATAGTTCTAGTTTGAATTCCACTGCTGAGCTGATGTTAAGCAATTTTTTTTCACCTGTTTTTGACCATTGTTTTTATGTTTTATTTTGAAGTGTCTGCTCAAAATTTTGCTCATTTTTTTTGAGTTGTTTTTTTCATTGGGTTGCAAGACTGGCAATATATTCTAGATGAGCAGAGGTTTTAAATTTGATGAGCAGAGGTTTTAAATTTGATGATATCCAGTTTATCAATTTTTCTTTAATGGTTACTGCTTTCTGTGATCTGTCTGAAAACATTTTTCATTTCTTTAGTCAAAAAGATACTCTCATGTTTAGTTTTTTAAGTTGATGGTTTTAGCTTTTATGCATACATATGGCTCATCTTAAATTAATTTGATATAGGGTGTGAGAAAGATGTCAAGGTTAATGGTTTTTTCAAAAGAATATTCAATTGTTCTGGCCCATTTTTTGAAAAAACTTTCCTTTTTTCCATTGGATAATTACACACCTTTGTCAAAAATCAAATAATTATATAAGTCTGTGTTCAGTTCTGGGTTCTTTACCTGTTGATCCTTAATGTCGGTGACATACTGTCTTGATTATGGTAGCTTTGTATTATTTCTTGAATACATGTAATACAAGACGTCCAAATTTGTTTTTTCAAGAATGATATTTATTTTCTATGTTCTTTGTATTTCATATACATTTCAGATTAAAATTTGAAATTTTCAAAAAATAAGTCCTGCTGAGATTGTTTTTAAATTGCTCTAAATATAGAAAAATTTGCAGAGAATTGACAGCTTAACTATTGAAATTTCCAACTTATGAACATGTATATCTCTCCATTTTTTAGATTTTCTTTAATTGCCTTTAGTAATATTTTATAGTTTAGTGCACATCTTACACATTTTAAAAAAATTTTATTCCTAATTATTTGGCCTTTGATGCTATTGTACATGGATTTTTAAAATATTCATATTTTTTGTTGCTAGTACAGAGAACTACAATAAATTTATGTATCTTAACTTTGTATACTGCATTTTTTCTAAATTCACTTAGTACTGTGGTGTATATACATGAGAGTAATGCATACAAATGTCCACTAAAATCATGTGGAAAATGTTCATAGTGGCACCCTTTTGTAATAGCCAAAAATGAAACCATACAAATGTTCATCTACAGAAAACTGGATAAATAAATTGTTATATAATCAATGGGATATGACACAGAAATAAACATGAATGAACTATTACATACAAAAACATGGATAAACTTTCCAAAATTTTTTTTTTTTTTTCGGTACGCGGGCCTCTCACTGTTGTGGCCTCTCCCATTGCGGAGCACAGGCTCCGGACGCGCAGGCTCAGCGGCCGTGGCTCACGGGCCCAGCCGCTCCGCGGCATGTGGGATCTTTCCGGACTGGGGCACGAACCCGTGTCCCCTGCATCGGCAGGCGGACTCTCAACCACTGCGCCACCAGGGAAGCCCCCAAATTTTTTGAGTGAAGGTACCCAGACACAAGTAACTTTATCTATATAAGATTCAAAAGCAGATAAAACAAATATATGATTATAGAAGGCAGAAAATATGATTAAACTTTGAAGAGGAAGGAGGGAGGTAATTAGATGGGGGTAACTGAGAAGCTTCTGAGATAATAAGTAATCTATTTTCTCTCATGTTTGGGAGTTAACTGGGCATATTAATTTTGTCCTCATTCCTGTATATGTACAGTTGTTATTTGTGTACTTTTTATTTTTTTTTGCGCGGTACGCGGGCCTTTCACTGTTGTGGCCTCTCCCGTTGCGGAGCACAGTTTCCGGACGCGCAGGCCCAGCGGCCATGGCTCACGGGCCTAGCCGGTCCGCGGCTTGTTCGATCTTCCCAGAACAGGGCACGAACCCATGTGCCCTAGCATCGGCAGGCGGACTCTCAACCACTGCACCACCAGGGAAGCCCCTATTTGTGTACTTTTTATGTGTGCTGTATTTCAATGTCAGAATTTTACTTAAAACATTCCCCTACTTGTATAGATTTTGTAAACCAAAGTATTATAATTCAGTATTGTTTTGAGGAAATTATATTCAGTCACTAACTGATGAAGAGTAAAACTGTAGTGAGGAAAGGATGAACGACTCTAATGTAACAACGGATGAACTGAAAGATTTTACAATACACTAAAAATAGGGTAGGGGAAATCACCTTACAATTGCTTAAGCAAGTTCCTTTATTTATTTTTTTTTTTGCACATGTAAGTAAAAGTCATTTTGTTTACTATATCACTAACAAACTTCTGGGTAACATATATTTTTTAAATAGTTCATATTTTCCTAATAAAAATTCAACAATGGGGAACATTTATAAAAAAATAATTGGGCTGGACACATGACCAATTGTGGAGTAAAGAAATATTGCCTCTAGGATTTTCCATTTCCTTTAACTTCTTTTCTAAGCCATTTAATCCAGAGCCTGCTGATTGGGTAGGACAGGTAACTGCCTAAAGTGACCATATATAAAGGTTTCTGAAACATCAAGGGAATTGATTAAAATACAGTTTTTAGAAGTAATTCTTTATTTAACTAGCAAAAAGGAAAACTGAAAATGCTTCAGTTGTGATAAATAGATACACATCTACAGACACAAAAAAAGGGAATAATATGGTATTACAGAAAAGTGCGAAATGTTTTACTAATTTTTTCAAGACATTTCCTATGAATCAATTAGGAGTTAATTATTGAATTTATTTCTCAATGTAAATTTTATTTATAGATAATAAGGAGGTCTTTCCATTCTTATTAGATAATATTGAATATATTCAATATTATATTGAAAAACAATTAAAGAATATCTATTTCAAAATAAACCTTATTATTAGCCTGTCCATAGCATCTACTATAGGTTTCCATATCACACTTTTTATACTGTTTGCTATGTATCCTTCCAGGTACTTGGCCCTGGGGCATAGCATGCAGAGGGATGAAACTGAGTATTAACTAGCCTCAAAACCATGAATAATTCTGCAAGCTCATAATATTAGCTAAGCCTTTGCTTAGAGAGCTATTGTCATTGCCTGAACAAGAAAGAAACTTCTCTTAAAAATGTTGTTTATAATTAAGTACCAGAGGCATTGGATGGTTTAGAGGAGGCACAGGCTCAATGGAACATTAGGAGATGATTGTTCTCCAGCAGAGGGTAATAAACAGATCACATGCTTCCACAGAGGCAACTCTGGCTTTCATGCTTTTCTTTTAATTAGTATTTAATTGCTTAAACTGGTAATTTTCTCTCTTAAAAGCATCAGTAGTTCTCAGTAGTAGGCACCTGATTAAATAGTCTTTATAATTCTTATTTGCCCTATGCCTCTCTAATGTTAGAGATAAGCCAGTCCATTTCCTTCCACTCCTCCAGTTCACTGTGTGTAAAAATCTTAGTAATTGCCTTCTACAGGATGTTAAGAAATATCAATATCCCAGTATGGAGAGACGGGATTCTTATTGTTTGCTAGCTGATGCATGACTGAACTCCAGAATCCTTAGAATCTGCTTCTTAGGGCCATTCCTGTACTAACTCTCTTAGATTCAGTTCCTGGAAACAGAGACTAAGACAAGGATTTGAGAACACACGATTTATCAAGGATTTTCTCTTAGGAGAAAAGATTTACATAAAGAAAGAGGGGTGACACAGTGGAGACCCATGCAAGGACATGGTTTCAGGTCTAAACTGCATACATTGCAACACAAAGTTGATCCCAACTTGAGGCAAAAGGAGTAGGAATTTGTGCCCCCTTTTAGTCAGTCCTTGGCTGTGGGCTTCCCCTGGCTGGGCAAGACCTCTCAATGAGGCATCTTCTATTTTGCCAAGGGCAATTTTACAAGAAGAGGGAATCTTTGAGCCATTAGAAGTCAACTCTCACAACAGCTGTGAAATAAATGCACTGGCTCAGAAAAGTGGGCTGGTAACTCTGCTATAAGAAGTGAGTTATGGCAAGAGCGAACAGTTAAAATTTGAAATTGATATATAATTTCATAACTTGCACCCTATCTGGTAACTGATATTTTATCAAATAGTGATAAAAATGTCTGCAATGAATATGTTTTATTATCTTTCAAGAACTGAAATAAAGATACTTCAAAATGGTATTACATAATAATTTTTCCTTATTTTTGTAATCTAAGATTATTTATTACCTGTACTGTAATTAGCAATAAAATAGTATTTAATTAACTCTAGTAAGTAGCTAAATCATTGGTTATATCAACACTTGAAATCATCTATCTTGGGTAGAAAACCAAATATATAATAAAAAACATTTAACGTGGATGCAAGGGAAGAATACTCTTGATTATAATATCATATTTGTATAATTTTTGTTATATATCTTATTTGAAAGTGACATTCCCTTATGTCTGAGGTTTATGCTAAGATAAACCACCTATAAAACAATATATAAATGAGGCTACATATAAATTTTTTGGAAAACCTTCTGGAATAACTAATAAAGAAGCAGTGTAGAGGCTGGACTTCTATAAACTCATCAATCTGGCTGAGCTGTCTATAGGCAGGAGTCCCTACTAACAGCTTCTGTCAGTGTCCTGATGGATCTCACTGGATTTTATTTGTAGTGAGAGACTGACAAGATGCTCTATTGTGAATGAAGGTCCTCTTCACCACCAGATTTATCAAGCAGGCACTCATTAACAAAATCACACCACTCATTTTTTCATTCGGGGACTGTTTGCTGATTTGTGTTCCCAGAAGAGGACGAGCAATTTCTAATTATAAAAGAAAGCCCATGAAATGGTGATAAAAAATGTACATTTTTATAACACTGTGCAGTTTTTCAACCACTGTCACATTTTTCCTCTCATCTGTTTATTGCAACTGCACTATGAAGTTGGCAGGGCATAACATAGCTGGATTTTTGGTTTATTCGTTTTACATTTTTTCTTTATTTTTTTAATTTTTATTTTTTTTTTTTGCGGTACGTGCACCTCTCACTGTTGTGGCCCCCCCGGTTGCGGAGCACAGGCTCCGGACGCGCAGGCTCAGTGGCCATGGCTCAGGGGCCCAGCCACTTCGCAGCATGTGGGATCTTCCCAGACCAGGGCACGAACCCGCATCCCCTGCATCGGCAGGCAGACTCTCAACCACTGCGCCACCAGGGAAGCACTCTTTATTGTTTTTGGTGAAAAACAGACATTCAAACATATCCAAGGTAATATAGAAAGGAAGTGTTAGATCCAAGACCAGACTGTAGTCCATTTCCTGATATCTCCAAAGCTTTTTAAAATTTATAATGGTACAGTGTTTTCTCTCAGTAGGTAATGAAGCATTTTATAAAAATATGTTTGTAAAAAATACATATCATTATTTTTACTTTATGAATGAAATACATCAGTCACATACTCCTAGAGGTTTAATAACACAAAGTTTAGTAGGCACCGTTTGATACTTCCCTGTATTTGGAGAATTACAGTTTTACTAATCGCTACCTTTTCAATTGTTAGCAGCGGAACTTACACTTGGCGGAGGATTTTAGCAATGGAATGATACTTAGCAAAGTGGCCCAAATTCAGCAAGCAAGCTAAAAGAGTGTGGCAGTACAATTCAAAATACCTTCCCAACAGGAAGCAGTTTAACACGTTTGTTCTTTTCAGTTTACTGCACAGTGCTGTTATGTCAGCTGCTTAACTCAAAGATCACTCAAGTGCAGCTCCCCTCCCTTCTAACGAGGAGACAGCAGGTGCAAAGATCACATTCCTTCCCTGATGTGGAAACATGGCATTCAGCAGAGTAGGCAGGGACTCAAATCAAACAATAGGTGTCAAGAGCATGAACCCTACAGAATAACTGCCAACCTCCTGCACTCCTCAGATGGATGACTCCAGCTTACTCCATCTTCCTGTTGAATCTGATCTTTAGGAATGATTCCAACAGTGGAGAATAAACAGCAGGGGTTCAAGAAAATAAAATGAGACAGTCAGATAAATTTACGGCCCATTTAGAAATCTGTGTGCTCTTACAAGTCTTACATTCGGCAGTGTACCACAAGGCAAAAAGGGGAAATCTGAAGGGGTTAACACTAGCTTCATTATATGGCAGATGGTTTATATCTGAGGCTTTGTGCTCATGCCAGTCTCAGGCCCAGGTAATTTATAATAGCCTAAAGTTCCAATATAAAAAGCACATACCTGTAGGGAGACATGTCAGCTTCCCTTATGTAGCCTGTCATTTCCTTGGAAACATAATAATTAAGATGTCTGGTATAACTGCTTCTGCCAGAAATATTTTTAGATTTCAGCCCATTTCAAGAAACTCTGAATTCAAGGAGAGAATTATTAAATACTGCATGACAAACTAAGGAAAGTGGTCTTACAGATTTAGTCTGTCAAAAGGAACAGATACTTCATCTAAATCTCTCGACAGTAAGTAGAGGAATACCTAGACTTGAATTAAAAATAAAAGGATTGACAATAGTTTGATTAGAGCAAAATCAGATGAGATGGGAGAGAAACATGTACTCCTAACCAAATGCAGTTTTTCCATCTAGAAGACTGACATGGTTTTAAAGGTAGAGTGGCATTGTCCCCTCTTCTCAAATTAATGCAATTCCCTCTTCTGATTACCCATATTATTCATAAACAAACTACTCATCGTAGCATAAGGGTGGTACTGAGGGTGCTATTCAGTATCAATTTGCTTGCAACTATCAGAGGAGGCAACCCATGACATTTGTATGGTAAATTAATTTCCTGGAGGTATGATAAAACTATGTCAATTGCACTAAAATAATTTACCTTGTAATATGTTTAACTTATAGAGGAATATGATTAGATATTTAAAGGAAGATTTAAATTCAATGGGGGTAAAATAAAAAGAAGCTGAAAAGTTCCCTTTAATAGTGAAGGCTATTTTTCTGACCTCTTTCAGGTTTTTTTTTTTTTTGCAGTACGCGGGCCTCTCACTGTTGTGCTGTTGTGGCCTCTCCCATTGCGGAGCAAAGGCTCCGGACTCGCAGGCTCAGCGGCCATGACTCACGGGCCTAGCTGCTCCGCAGCATGTGGGATCTTCCCGGAAAGGGGCGTGAATCCGTGTCCCCTGCATTGGCAGGCGGACTCTCAACCACTGCGCCACCAGGGAAGCTCCTCTTTCAGGTCTTCTTAATAAAATCTCTTATTATGAACTCAGGTGAGGCCATAAATTCAGTTCAATTACAGTAAAACAGTCAATAGCTGTATGATGACAGCAAAAACTATATTACAATTTTATGATGAATATTAGGAGAAAGAGTAATTAAAAAGTCATTTAGGGCTTCCCTGGTGGCGCAGTGGTTGAGACTCCGCCTGCCGATGCAGGGGACACGGGTTCGTGCCCCGGTCCGGGAAGATCCCACGTGCCGTGGAGCGGCTGGGCCCGTGAGCCATGGCCCCTGGGCCTGCGCGTCCGGAGCTTGTGCTCCACAATAGGAGAGGCCACAACAGTGAGAGGCCCGCGTACCGCAAAGAAACAAAAAACAAACAAACAAAAAAACAGTCATTTAGCTTCAACTAGCATTAGTTTAAAACTTAGTATGTGCCACGTAATGTGCTAGGTTACCACCCTGACATGTTGTTATCTCATTTAATCCTCATGACTATCTACTTAAGGATCCATTTTGTTTCCATTTTTAAGCAAGGGGACCGAATCTCAACATCATAGTTATCAAAAGGCAAATTTGTAATTTTTCTCTATTACGCTTAGTCAGTGACTCTTTTAAGTTTGAATTACATTTCTTTAAGATTTTTATTATCTATTTGTTTACATGGAAAACCACTAAAAATAGCATGCTAAATTATAATTCTAGCATATATCTACCATAACTCATTACACAAAAAGTTCCTTGAGAATGAGAAGACTTCATTTTGAGGAGCTATTTAAGCTACAATAATACTAGGCTAAATAGACTCCTATTCAAAATATGACTTAGAGGCTTATATGGACTTTGCTAATACAAATCAGAGAAGTAGAACCTTAATGATGTAATGTTTATTCTCCTTTCTTGCTCTATTTATTGCACTGATAATCTCTTTATCTCTAACTCTACTTCTACCTCTATCTCTATTTCTGTATCTATTTCTTTGTATACCTCCATATATATGTATACATTCTCCTATTTAAAATCTATTTATTTATATTTGCTGCCCCCCCATCCCAATAAAAAGTGAGCAGCACCTTGAAGGCAGAGAATGTGTTTGGTTCATTGACACGTTCCTTCATCTGATTCATAGCAAGTTCAATAAATATATATATATATATTTTTGGCTGCGTTGGGTCTTCGTTGCTGCACACGGGCTTTCTCTAGTTGCGGCAAGCGGGGGCTACTCTTCGTTGTGGTGTGTGGGCTTCTCATTGGGTGGCTTCTCTTTGTGTGGAGCACGGGCTCGAGGCGTGCGGGCTTCAGTAGTTGTGGCTCACAGGCTGAGTAATTGTGACGCACGGGCTTCAGTAGTTGTGGCTCTCAGGCTCTAGAGCGCAGGCTCAGTAGTTGTTGCAACAGGCTTAGATGCTCCGCGGCATGTGAGATCTTCCTGGACCAGGGCTCGAATCCGTCTCCCATGAATTGGCAGGCGGATTCTTAACCACTGCGCCACCAGGGAAGCCCTCAATAAATATTTGCTGGATGAAGAAATGATGTACTTATTGACTGTCTTATAGAAATGTCTGATTTCCAGGTGTATTGGGTTGAATTATGTCCTCCCCAAATTCGTGTCCATCCAAAAACCTCAGAATGTGACCTTATTTGGAAATAGAGACTTTATAGGAGTAATTAGTTAAGGATGTGGAGATTAGATCCTCCTGGATTTAGAGTGGCTTAAATCCAATGACTGATGTCATTGTAAGAGGAAAGGGCACAGACACACAAAGAAAGCCATGTGAAGATGGAGGCAGTGATTGGAGTTATGCTGCCACAAACTAAGGAATGCCTGGGGCCACAAGAAGCTGGAAGAAGCAAGGAGATATTTTTCCTTACAGCCTTCAGAGTGAGCATGGCCCTGCTGATGCCTTGATTTCAGACTCCCAGCTTCCAGAAAGAGTAAAGTTCTGTGTTTTAAGCCAACCAGCTTGTAGTACTTTGTCAGGGGTAGTCCTAGAAAGGAAGTACAAAAAGGGAACTCCTTTTTGTATTTGATCAACTTTGGCTACAAAAAGAATTTGCCAGAGTCCACTCTTCCCAAAGAATTGAGCAAGGCATATGGGGATGTAGAGGTGAATAAGATTAAGTGGTACGTGAGGAATTTACGATTTTCTAGAGGAGACAGAAAAAGCACATAGACAATTGTAAATCACAAAAATAAGCAAGTTTGCTAAATGATAGAGACATAATAAAATTACGAGGTATAAGAAAATCAATATTTTAGTTGTAAGAATATGAGAAAAAAGTTAATACCACTTTTATATGTATTCTGGTTGCTCCTATCTTAAAATAAGACAGTATGACAGTATGGCTACCATGAGTACACATGTGTGTGATGTGTGTGTGTGTGTATCTATGTGTATACATACCACAAGATTATTGCACCTGTCAGTTGTGTATTATATTTGTATTTATGTGTGTGTATGTATACACACACAGCCATACATGTGTAATAAATATATGTATGCATAGAAACAAATTGCTAGAATGCCTGGCCTAAAGTAGACGTTTAAAGAAGAGTTGTGTCTTTGTCCTGGATCACTTAATTGTCTTAATTTTTAATTACTCTGTTCTTGTATGAATTATTTATTAATATTTCCAGGTCTCCAGATGTTTTAATCACTTGCTGGCGTGTGTACTGAAAAGTGTTTTATCCCTCTGTATCTAACGTGCAATGATTAGTCCAAAAATTATGGCATAAGCACACAACGATCCTCTTCTTTCCTATTCACTATTTTTATTTTCTAAGTTTTACTGAATAAATCTGTGCAGGGAACTAAACACTTTTGTCCATGTACTATTCTGCAGTTTGGGCAGTTCCTCCAGGCTTGGTTGGAACTGAAGGGGGCTTTCTTGACTTTGGCCCCCAGCAGAAGGTTATCACATTCTATCTTAAGTGCTGCTTTGGAGACTATTTTCTAAAACTCTTGTCCTCACTGGTGTGTTAGCTCTCCTTACCAACTGCAATAAATTTTCTGTGTTTGGACCTGAGTCTTATGGTCTTATGTGGCTCCCTTTGCCAAATATATACCATCTCTTTGCACAGAGTATCTGCTCCATATGGATAGGTAAAAGCAGATAGCCGTATTCCACAAGGCTGAATCTCTCAGGAATTATCCTCATGAAAATGTTTCATTCTTTCATCAAAGATTATTTCAAAAGTACACTTGACATGAGAGGCACTAATGAGGATGAAGAGATAGAATAATTAATTGGAATCAGAATGCTTGCCTTCCTAGTCTTGAGAATGTAATTCTGATGAGGATTCTTGGTTTCTCAGGTCCAATTTGTAATATTTTTCCATCTAGAGAAAGAGTAGGTGCCTCTTACACCATACATCAGATCACCAATATCGCAGTTGGGATGATGGTCTGTCGGTATTTCCAAACTGAAGTTACTTTTTAATCAATACTTCTAATGCTAGCATCCAATGTTTACACATCTGCCATCGCCACTACATCAAACTAAAACCTATCACAATGTTAATTATTCACATTTAAGTTTGTTTTTGGAGTGGTGATGATGGGGAGAAAATATTTAAAATTTTCATTAGAATCTCCTAAGTCAATGAGGCCTTGAAATACAATATTTGATATATGTTTGTATATTTGTGTTTTGGGGGTATAATTTTAAATTATAACTACATTATATACTCTGGTTTAATTATACTTTATTAAATTATTTATATGAAACAATCATATCTAGGTTTCAAATATTCACTTATATATTCCTTGACAGCTACTGACCCAGTACAAAATCCATGATTTCTCTATTCACCCGCACTGTTGGCAGGTGTACCTTACAATTCCCTTTTGGTCACATTTTACTTCCTTTCTACAAGTTCTAATCATGCCCACCATTTAAGAACTGATTTAACTGTCATTACTTTTTGATAGTATTTGGTTGTAAAATATAAACCTATTTTTATTTTTTTTTGTGGTATGCGGGCCTCTCACTGTTGTGGCCTCTCCCGTTGCGGAGCACAGGTTCTGGACGCGCAGGCTCAGCGGCCATGGCTCACAGGCCCAGCCGCTCTGCGGCATGTGGGACCTTCCCAGACCAGGGCACGAACCCGTGTCCCCTGCATCGGCAGGCGGACTCTCAACCACTGCGCCACCAGGGAAGCCCCTATTTTTATATTTTTAAAACTGGAAATATTTGACAAAATTCAGATTCTTTACCATAATAATAAAAGTCATTGAATGAACTTGTATAATGACTTAACTCTCCCTAACTGTTAAACATTTACTAAGCAGAACTAACAAAGTCTTCAATAGATAGTACTATTACATATATGCTGTGCCTATAAAGATATGGCATAATGGTAATATCTAGAATATTAGTGTGTATATTTGAGAGGACCATTGCTGAAGAGATATTTCAAATTTTCTTTGTATAGGATTTGAAATATGTAGCAATTTGCAATCAAATTTGTCATTAGAGGCAAAAATATCACCAGTCCGATTTTTTAATTTGGAAGCACTTAGGTCACTCTCTATACATTATTATATCTCTTCTCCCAACTCTGGTTACACTTTTTAGCTTAGACTACACACTGTCCTGCAACTGTTAGTTTATATCGCTGCCGTTCCCTAGTCTGTGAATAACATAAGGGCAAAATATGATTCATTTATCTTTGGGTCCTGAGTTACTGGTACACCTGTAGAGTTCAACTAGACAACCTTTCAATTTATAAGAATGTTTAAATTTAAAGAGGTTAAGTGACTTGCCTCAGAAAATAAAATTGCATGTTGACAACAAGCTAGACCTTTGCTTGTTTGTTTTTATCTAAACTAAACATTGAAAACAAAGACATTGACAGAAAACTATGAATGATCTTTTACTCACTAAAGATGATCTTTGGCCTAAGCTGGCCAACAGTCCTCAACAGTATTTAATAAAATATGTATCTGCCACTATAATATCCACACTGCAGATTATCCATAATAAATTACTCTCCTGACAACCACTATATTCTAATTGAGGTCATCTTCCAATCAATTGGTATGTTAAAAGAGGAACTGATTAATTTTAAGCATAGAATGTACTAGATATAATCATGAAGCAAATTTCCCTCAAATTTCAGGAATAAGTAGGAATGAATGTTGAAGGAAGCTGTACTCTAGTTCTGAATAAGTGTATAATCATTTGATAAGCGTTTTTGAAACGTCTGTGAGAGGTAATGGTATTTTGCTGCCTAACTGAGATGTTTAAATCTGATTAATCCATGGTTGTTTCATGCAAAAGTTATAGTTTAGACAATTCTACAGGCCCTGAATATTCCATTTTTTTCCAACTGGTGGCATCCAGTTCAGAAAGTATTCTTTATGTCACTTATCTATAAAAACTTTGAAGCTATGGATTAGTTTTATTGTTATACTTCCCTAGTCCCCACCAAGCAAGGAAATATAGAGATGGATAAATTTCATTTGCAAAGCATATGTATGACTGTTTATCAAGATATTCTGCTCCAATTCTTATAAGGATTCCAGCACTGGAGAAGAAATTATCCAGGAAATAAGATATCTCAGAATTCAGTTTACTGTATAACCCACCTCTTGTCTACTTAGGTCAGTAGTGATAGTATTGTATGCCATTAAGGAAAATATAATTTATTGCCCATGTTGATATTACCATTTTCACAGTCTCAAGTTTTTAGTCCCTTATGACCTTCTCTGGAACTGGAAACTGTTCTTTTGCTCTTCCCTTCTGACTTTCACAAGCTGAGTAGATATGCTAACTCCCTTCAAACTGATATCAAACATTGCTATTAAAATCCCATCAATGAAGTAATTTTCAAAATTGCATTTGTTTTCCATGATATACCCATGGAGCTTTTCAATAAAAAGTAGTGATTTCCATTTTAAAAGACTGTAAAATTGTCACCAGCTTCAATTCCCTGATGACTTTACTCTAAGTAAAGGTCATTGCTATCCTATTACAAGGTTATTGCGAAGGACCAAGCGAAAACAAAATTGACAGTATAATCTCTGGTCATAAATATATTCATAAAACCTTATTACTTCAGTTGAAAACCCAAGATATTACTATTTCAGCTGTGCCAGTAACAATAGAAATCTGAATTGGTTTAGATCTATATTTATATTGTTAGCGCCTATTTGGCAAGACATGAGCTTTGTAGCTTTTCCAACAATGGCCAAATAGCAATAACAACAATAAAATAAATATATATTTCTGAAAAAACCTAGGCTATGATTATGTCTAGTAGGAAGTTACCAGGAAATTGCACTAGGACTAGACATCCCTTCTAATAATTCTATTCCTTAGAAAGAGCCATATTTTGACATTGCTTTACAAATGTTGCAAAGCAAAATATGATTTAATAATTAATACTCTCAAGGATAAGAAAATAACCTCTGAAATAAAATTAATATAATTTTATTAGAAGAAAAAAATGCTAAGCTGCCCTTCCATATTTACCTTAGATGCATATGAAATTGTGGAGCTAGGTTTATAGAAGGTTAACCAGTTTTATCAATATGATTCTGGCTACAAATTTTAAAGATTCTGGGTATGGTTAAAACTGCATGCTGTGGGATTGGTTCTAACTCTTGGAACTCAAGCAGAGTGTGTTGGGAAATAAAGTCTTTTTTTTTTAATATCTTTATTGGAGTATAATTGCTTTACAATGGTGTGTTAGTTTCTGCTTCATAACAAAGTGAATCAGTTATACATATTCGTATGTTCCCATATCTCTTCCTTCTTCCGTCTCCCTCCCTTCCACCCTCCCTATCCCACCGCTCTGGGTGGTCACAAAGCATTGAGCTGATCTCCCTGTGCTATGTGACTGCTTCCCACTAGCTATCTGTTTTACGTTTGGTAGTGTATATATGTCAATGCCACAACTCTCACTTTGTCACAGCTTACCCTTCCCCCTCCCCATATCCTCAAGTCCATTCTCTAGTAGGTCTGTATCTTTATTCCCGTGTTACCCCTAGGTTCTTCATGACCTTTTTTTTTTTTCCTTAGATTCCATATATGTGTGTTAGCATACGGTATTTGTTTTTCTCTTTCTGACTTACTTCACTCTGTATGACAGACTCTAGGTCCATCCACCTCACTACAAATAACTCAGTTTCGTTTCTTTTTATGGCTAATATTCCATTGTATATATGTGCCACATCTTCTTTATCAATTCATCCGATGATGGACACTTAGGTTGCTTCCACGTCCTGGCTATTGTAAATAGAGCTGCAATGAACATTTTGGTACATGACTCTTTTTGAATTATGGTTTTCTCAGGGTATATGCCCAGTAGAGGGATTGCTGGGTCATATGGTAGTTCTATTTGTAGTTTTTTAAGGAACCTCCATACTGTTCTCCATAGTGGCTGTACCAGTTAACATTCCCACCAGCAGTGCAAGAGTGTTCCCTTTTCTCCACACCCTCTCCAGCATTTATTGTTTCTACATGTTTTGATGACGGCCATTCTGATCAGTGTGAGATGATATCTCATTGTAGTTTTGATTTGCATTTCTCTAATGATTAATGATGTTGAGCATTCTTTCATGTGTCTGTTGGCAATCTGTATATCTTCTTTGGAGAAATGTCTGTTTAGACCTTCTGCCCATTTTTGGATTGGGTTATTTGTTTTTTTATTATTGAGCTGCATGAGCTGCTTGTAAATTTTGGAGGTTAATTCTTTGTCAGTTGCGTCATTTGCAAATATTTTCTCCCATTCTGAGGGTTGTCTTTGGGTCTCGTTTATGGTTATCTTCGCTGTGCAAAAGCTTTTAAGTTGCATTAGGTCCCATTTGTTTGTTTTTCTTTCCATTTCTCTAGGAGGTGGGTCAAAAAGGATCTTGCTGTGATTTATGTCACAGAGTGTTCTGCCTATGTTTTCGTCTAAGAGTTTGATAGTTTCTGGCCTTACATTTAGGTCTTTAATCCATTTTGAGCTTATTTTTGTGTATGGTGTTAGGGAGTGTTCTAATCTCATACTTTTACATGTACCTGTCCAGTTTTCCCAGCACCACTTATTGAAGAGGCTGTCTTTTTTCCACTAAATATTCTTGTCTCCTTTATCAAAGATAAGGTGACAAATGTGCCTGGGTTTATCTCTGGGCTTTCTATCCTGCTCCATTGATCTATCTTTCTGTTTTTGTGCCAGTACCATACTGTCTTGATTACTGTAGCTTTGTAGTGTAGTCTGAAGTCAGGGAGCCTGATTCCTCCAGCTCCATTTTTCATTCTCAAGATTGCTTTGGCTATTCGGGGTCTTTTGTGTTTCCATACAAATTGTGAAAGTTTTTGTTCTAGTTCTGTGAAAAATGCCAGTGGTAGTTTGATAGGGATTGCATTGAATCTGTAGATTGCTTTGGGTAGTAGAGTCATTTTCACAATGTTGATTCTTCCAATCCAAGAACATGGTATATCTCTCCATCTATTTGTATCATCTTTAATTTCTTTCATCAGTGTCTTATAATTTTCTGCATACAGGTCTTTTGTCTCCTTAGGTAGGTTAAATCCTAGATATTTTATTCTTTTTGTTGCAGTGGCAAATGGGAGTGTTTTCTTAATTTCACTTTCAGATTTTTCATC
Source organism: Monodon monoceros (assembly GCF_005190385.1). Lineage (NCBI taxonomy): Eukaryota > Metazoa > Chordata > Mammalia > Artiodactyla > Monodontidae > Monodon > Monodon monoceros. Next base: position 44,451,719 of record NW_021703767.1, on the reverse strand, counting down.
ATTAGTGTATAGGAATGCCAGAGATTTCTGTGCATTAATTTTGTGTCCTGCTACTTTACCAGATTCATTGATTAGCTCTAGTAGTTTTCTGGTAGCATCTTTAGGATTCTCTTTGTATAGTATCATGTCATCTGCAAACAGTGACAGCTTTACTTCTTCTTTTCCGATTTGGATTCCTTTTATTTCTTTTTCTTCTCTGATTGCTGTGGCTAAAACTTCCAAAACTATGTTGAATAATGGTGGTGAGAGTGGGCACCCTTGTCTTATTCCTGATCTTAATGGAAATGGTTTCAGTTTTTCACCATTGAGGACGATGTTGGCTGTTGGTTTGTCATCTATGTCCTTTATTTTGTTGAGGAAAGTTCCCTCTGTGCCTACTTTCTGCAGGGTTTTTATTATAAATGGCTGTTGAATTTTGTCGAAAGCTTTCTCTGGATCTATTGAGATGATCATATGTTTTTTCTCCTTAAGTTTGTTAATATGGTGTATCACGTTGATTGATTTGCATATATTGAAGAATCCTTGCATTCCTGGAATAAACCCCACTTGATCATGGTGTATGATCCTTTTAATATGCTGTTGGATTCTGTTTGCTAGTATTTTGTTGAGGATTTTTTGCATCTATATTCATCAGTGATAATGGCCTGTAATTTTCTTTCATTGTGACATCTTTGGTTTTGGTATCAGGGTGATGGTGGCCTCGTAGAATGAGTTTGGGAGTCTTCCTCTCTCTGCTATATTTTCGAAGAGTTTGAGAAGGATAGGTGTTAGCTCTTCTCTAAATGTTTGATAGAATTCACCTGTGAAGCCATCTGGTCCTGGGGTTTTTTTTCTTGGAAGATTTTTAATCACAGTTTCAATTTCAGTGCTTGTGATTGGTCTTCATATTTTCTATTTCTTCCTGGTTCAGCCTTGGCAGGTTGTGTATTTCTAAGAATTTGTCCATTTCCTCCAGGTTGTCCATTTTATTGGCATAGAGTAGCTTGTAGTAATCTCTCATGATCTTTTTATATCTGCAGTATCACTTGTTACTTCTCCTTTTTTATTTCTAATTCTATTGATTTGAGTCTTCTCCCTTTTTTTCTTCATGAGTCTGGCTAATGGTTTATCAATTTTGTTTATCTTCTCAAAGAACCAGCTGTTAGTTTTATTGATCTTTGGTATCGTTTCCTTCATTTCTTTTTCATTTATTTCTGATCTGATCTTTATGATTTCTTTCCTTCTGCTAACTTTGGGTTTTTTTGTTCTTCTTTCTCTAATTGCTTTAGATGCAAGGTTAGGTTGTTTATTTGAGATGTTTCCTTTTTCTTAAGGTAGGATTGTATTGCTATAAACTTCCCTCTTAGAACTGCTTTTGCTGCATCCCATAGGTTTTGGGTTGTCGTGTCTCCATTGTCATTTGTTTCTAGGTATTTTTTGATTTCCTCTTTGATTTCTTCAGTGATCACTTCGTTATCAAGTAGTGTATTGTTTAGCTCCATGTGTTTATATTTTTAACAGATCGTTTCCTGTAATTGATATCTAGTCTCATAGCGTTGTGGTCGGAAAAGATACTTGATACAATTTCAATTTTCTTACATTTACTAAGGCTTGATTTGTGACCCAAGATATGATCTATCCTGGAGAATGTTCCATGAGCACTTTTGAAAAATGTGTATTCTGTTGTTTTTGGATGGAATGTCCTATAAATATCAATTAAGTCCATCTTATTTAATGTATCAGTTAAAGCTTGTATTTCCTTATTTATTTTCATTTTGGATGATCTGTCCATTGGTGAAAGTGTGGTGTTAAAGTCCCCTACTATGAGTGTGTTATTGTCAATTTCCCTTTTTATGGCTGTTAGTATTTGCCTCATGTATTGAGGTGCTCCTATGTTGGGTGCATAAATATTTACAATTGTTATATCTTCTTCTTGGATCAATCCCTTGATCATTATGTAGTGTCCTTCTTTGTCTCTTGTAATAGTCTTTATTTTAAAGTATTTTGTCTGGTATGAGAATTGCTACTCCAGCTTTCTTTTGATTTCCATTTACATGGAATATCTTTCTCCATCCCCTCACTTTTAGTCTGTATGTGTCCCTAGGTCTGAAGTGGGTCTCTTGTAGACAGCATTATATGGGTCTTGTTTTTGTATCCATTCAGCCAGTCTGTGTTTTTTGGTGGGAGCATTTAATCCATTTACATTTAAGGTAATTATCGATATGTATGTTCCTATTCCCATTTTCTTAATTGTTTTGGGTTTGTTATTGTAGGTCTATTCCTTCTCTTGTGTTTCTTGCCTAGACAAAGTCCTCTAGCATTTGTTGTAAAGTTAGTTTGCTGGTGCTGAACTCTCTCAGCTTTTCCTTGTCTGTAAAGGTTTTAATTTCTCCATCAAATCTGAATGAGATCCTTGCTGGTAGAGTAACCTTGGTTGTAGTTTTTTCTCCTTCATCACTTTAAATATGCCCTGCCACTCCCTTCTGGCTTGCAGAGTTTCTGCTGAAAGATCAGCTATTAACCTTATGGGGATTCCCTTGTGTGTTATTTGTTGTTTTTCTCTTGCTGCTTTTAATATGTTTTCTTTGTATTTAATTTTTGATAGTTTGATTAATATGTGTCTTGGCGTGTTTCTCCTTGGATTTATCCTGTATGGGATTGTCTGTGCTTCCTGGACTTGATTATTTCCTTTCCCATATTAGAGAAGTTTTCAACTATAATCTCTTCAAATATTTTCTCAGTCCCTGTCTTTTTCTCTTCTTCTTCTGGGACCCCTATAATTCGAATGTTGGTGCATTTAATGTTGTCCCAGAGGTCTCTGAGACTGTCCTCAATTCTTTTCATTCTTTTTTCTTTATTCTGCTCTGCAGTAGTTATTTCCACTATTTTATCTTCCAGGTCACTTATCTGTTTTTCTGTGTCAGTTATTCTGCTTTGTTCCCTTGTAGAGTATTTTTAATTTCATTTACTGTGTTGTTCTTCGTTGCTTGTTTCCTCTTTAGTTTTTCTAGGTCCTTGTTAAATGTTTCTTGCATTTTCTCTATTCTATTTCCAAGATTTTGGATCATCTTTACTATCACTATTCTGAATTCTTTTTCAGGTAGGCTACCTATTTCCTCTTCATTTATTAGGTCCTGTGGGTTTTTACCTTGCTCCTTCATCTGCTATGTGTTTTTCTGTCTTCTCATTTTGCTTATCTTACCGTGTTTGAGGTCTCTTTTTCGCAGGCTGCAGGTTTGTAGCTCCCGTTATTTTTGGTGTCTGTCCGCAGTGACTAAGATTGGTTCAGTGGGTTGTGTAGGCTTCCTGATGGAGGGGACTGGTGCCTGTGTTCTGGTGGATGAGGCTGGATCTTGTCTTTCTGGTGGGCAGGTCCACATATGGTGGTGTGTTTTAGCATGTCTGTGGCCTTATTATGATTTTAGGCAGCCTCTCTGCTAATGGATGGGGCTGTGTTCCTGTCTTGCTAGCTGTTTGATATAGCGTATCCAGCACTGTAGCTTGCTGGTCGTTGAGTGAAGCTGGGTCTTGGTGTTGAGATGGAGATCTCTGGTAGATGTTCGCCATTTGATATTACATGGAGCCGGGAGTTCTCTTGTGGAACAATGTCCTGAAGTTGGCTTTCCCACTTCAGTGGCACAGCCCTGATGCCTGGCTGGAGCACGAAGAGCCTTTCATCCACAAGGCTCAGAATAAAAGGGAGTAAAAGTAGAAAGAAAAGAAAAGAAAAAAGAAAGAATGAAAAAGAGGATAAAATAAAATAAATTTAGATAAAATAAAATAAAGTTATTAATATAAACAATAATTATTAAGAAAAAAATTTTTTAAAAAAGAAAAAAAAAAACCGACAGACAGAACCCTAGGACAAATTGTGAAAGCAAAGCTATACAGACTAAATCTCACCCAGAGGCATACACATACACACTCACAAAAAGAGAAAATGGGGGAAAAAATCATATATCTTGCTCTCAAAGTCCACCTCCTCAATTTGGGATGATTTATTGTCTATTCAGGTATTCCACAGATGCAGGGTACATCAAGTTGATGGTGGAGATTTAATCCGCTGCTCCTGAGGCTCCTGGGAGAAATTTCCCTTTCTCTTCTTTGTTCCCACAGCTCTCAGGATTCAGCTTTGGATTTGGCCCCACCTCTGCATGTAGGTCGCCTGAGAGCGTCTGTTCTTCGCTCAGACAGGACGGGGTTAAAGGAGCTGCTGATTCGGGGGCTGTGGCTCACTCAGGCCGGAGGGAGGGAGGGGTATGGATGCAGGGGTAGCCTGTGGCTGCTTGCCTCATTAACAAAGAATGTGTTCTTCATTTTGTTTCTTACACACTTGTGTTAATTAGGACTTTAAAATTCTGTTTCTATATTAACCATAATTATTCATCTTTACAATATATTGCAGATCAAATTGCTATCTTGATGTGTATTCATTTATAAACAATAGAGTCAATGTTAATCATATTTTTATGCCTTTTTAGAAAAACAAACAAACAAACTTGCTTTACTTTCAGTTACAAATGTTGATTCTGAATCTGAGTTTTCACTTCCTGACATTTCTCACAAGATGCCATCATCTGAGCTTTGTTGTGAATGATTCATTTTAGAGGAAAGCACATTTAAGAAAGCAAGTTTGATGGTGAACTGGGAAACATTCCATTCACTCCTTTTTTAAATCAGGTAATGGAGTAACTATCAAGTGTCTGAAACATTTTCCTTTTAAGCACCAAATTTAACATTTATTGTAACATAGGCATTTTTCTAAAATTGCACTATTTTATGCTATCGTGGAAAGAATTTTCTAATGAAAAACTTTTCTTGATGCTCAAGGATATAATTATGAATGTTATTGTATTCTTTTAAATAAAAAATACTTAAAATTACTGAAGTATATAAAATTATCTACTCACACTTTAAGGCCCTAAACTTATATGATTTGCAAATTCTGTAGTTTTTCAGAATCTCTGGCATCTTGTTCAATGAGACAATACCAAACTAACTTTCTTTTTGTAATTGAGAATAAGTATCTAGCAGTCATTAATACAACATAAGCTTTGCTTCAGAAAAATCGTGTTTGAGTACAGGGTATATCATGGAACTTGGTTACATTAATAATCTAATGATGCCTCAGTTGATGACAATAAGAGGATCTAACCTAGAGTGTTGTGCTGAGATTTAATTAAAATCGAGCATGTAGAGCTACTAGAGTAGTAATAAGCAGTCAATAAATGTCATCAATTGCTAATACTATGACTCTAATGCATACTAGTTACACATTTGAGCTAAAATCTGAGAGATGAAAAGTCAACCATGCAAAGACTGGAGTAAAAAATATTCCAAGCAAAGTTGCAACTGAGACATCCTTGAAGTAACAAGAGTATTTTTGAGTCACAGATATGAAGTCAGTATGCTTTTAGTAAAAATCTGAAATAAAGTTGGAGCTGTAAGAACCCTTCATGAAGGGCCTATAGAACATGGCAGAAAGTCTGAATTTTCCCTTAAGCTCATTGCATGAATTTAAGTAATGGAATGGTCATGATTTGATTTCTGTTTTAAAAATATTACTCTCATTGCTTTTTATGTAGGAAAGTCTATGTAGAGAAGTGTAGGGAGACAAGAGGTGTAGTATAGGTAAAAAAAAGTAATGGTGAGGCAGATTAGGGTAGTTTTCATAGAGAGTGAAAGGAAAAGATGTTTCTCTCTTATGTTTTATTCTTGGATTCCATAAAATTTGATTTGTGATTCCCTAAGGGAATTATAGGCTTACTCATTTTTTCATGCTTTCACATGCAGTGTTATCCTATACAAATATATATATATTTGTGCATATATATATATATATCCATTTATATATCACCACTTTATGATTACAACATCCCCTTGAGTTTGTTATGTGTTGAATTGTGTGCCCCCTGACCAGATTCATTGGTTGAAGATTTAATCCTCAGTATTATAGAATGTGACCTTATTTTCAAGTAGGTTGTGGCCAATGTAATTAGACAAGTTTAGATGAGGTCATTCTGGAGTAGGATGAGCCCTTAATCTAATGATGACTGGTGTCCTTATTAAAACAAACAAACAAAAATTGTCATGCAGAGATACTTGGCACAGGGAGAACACCAGGTTCAGATTGTAGTTCGGTTACCACAAGTCAAGGAAGTACAAGAAGCTACCAGAGAGAGAGGCCTGGAGCAGTCATTTGCTAGAGAGTTTAGAGGGAATATTGCCTTGCTACACCCTGATTTCAGACTTCTAGCCTCCAGACTACGAGACGATAAATCTCTGTTGTTCTAAACCACCCAGTTTGTGGTACTTCGGTATAGTAGCCCTAGCAAACAATTACACAGTTATATGATAGTACTATCACCTGAAGAAACTAAGACAGAGAGGTTATATAATTCATCTAAGATAAGACAGCAGTAAATATTAGAGCTAAAGTTTAAGCCAAGTTTAAGCTAAAGTTTAAGTCACTCCAGAGACTGAACTCTGAATAATGGTGCAAAGCTGCCTGATATGTGACATTGAGATATCCCTTCAGTGTGATGAGTTATGTGCTGTCTCTATATTTTTATCCAATGCATAGAAATTTAAGATTCTTTTTATAGCAGTGAAAATATTTCTCAGAAACTTACATTTGAATCAATTAATTTAGCTTTAAAAATCATAGAGTTAATTAGTTGGAATTTATAATACTCTGTACGCTTACGATAATTTTTACATTTTACATAAAAGCATATGATAAGTAAGTTTTGTTTAGAAAATATTTTAGGGGACTATCATTAATTAAATATTAGATACTCTTAATAGACTGAATATTTTGTCACTCTCAATCAATCTTTTTTTTTTTTTTTTTTTTTTCCTTCTTTTTTTTGCGGTACGTGGGCCTCTCACTGTTGTGGCCTCTCTCATTGCGGAGCACAGGCTCCGGACGCGCAGGCTCAGCGGCCATGGCCCACGGGCCCAGCCGCTCGGGGACACGTGGGATCTTCCCGGACCGGGGCGCGAACCCGTGTCCTCTGCATCGGCAGGCGGACTCTCAACCACTGCGCCACCAGGGACGCCCTCAATCAATCTTTTTTTAAAAGGTTTTTGACAAACTATGAAATTTGAAAGCCATTGTTTAACTTTTTATCTAACAGTTGTCCAACTATTATTTAATATGACATAGAGAGATGTGATGTACCAAGAAAATGTAGCTTGTAACCTATTTTTATTCATACTCTTGTATTTTTATGATTATTAGAAGTTTAAGCATAAAGTACATATCTTTCCATCAGTGTTGCTTGTACGAGGGAGGAGCTAAACTGCATTTAAAAGTTTAAGGGAACATTGCAGTGGCCTTGTGCAAAACAGACTTGTTTGCAAGGCTCTCTTCTTAAAATTTCCTCATACCGTAGTTCTGTGCTATAAACCCCAAACACCATATTATAATAAATTAAATATTAAATTGTATTTATAATTACTCAACTTTTAAAGTACTTTTATCCAAAGAATTAAAAAATGACTTAAAATACTAGCTTAATCAGAGAAAAACATTCTTATTTTATTGACAAAAACATGCATACATAAAGAAAATAATTCAGAGGTCATTAAATTATCTACTCTTACCATGTCATGCTGTAGAGGAAGAATCTGACGCTCAAAAAGATGAAATTCTGGGCTAAATTCCCAGAATGAATAGTGGCACAGCCTAGAATAATGGCATACTGGTTTCTAAACTTTTAGATTTTTCACTTTCTACTACATTATTCTGCCTGTCATGACTTTACTATATTAGGAAATGATTTTCTTTTAAATCCTCTTTTTCCTTATCCTGTCTACTTGTGCCGTGTACTCATTACTACTCGAAGATGTTCCAATGGTCAGCATTGCTATTTTAAAAAGACTCTAAATTTCTTAAACATTTTTCTTGCATCTACACTGCAATTTTATAGTTTTGTTTATCTTGAGAACCTATTTTTCTCAAATAATAAATTTACCTTTAAATAGGAAAAGTCAGCTTCCTTCTATTACCATCTCTATATCCATTGCCCTGGAGATATGCTCCGTAATTAGTCAAATGGGCCACCTAATTAGCTGAACTCTAATTTTGATCTGTCTGTTCACTACCTTCTTCTTGACTGAGACAAGCCCTCGGGATTTGAAAGCTTGTCATCATAGTTTCTGACTGTGAAGGGTTATAGTTCACATAATTGCTGAATATTTTATTTGTCATTCAGCCTTTTCTTTGCCTCTTGCTAGGAAAGTACTACTTGCCACAAAAATATATGTGTACAGTTACAGGTGTAGTTTCTACGTTGAAGTCAAAAACAGATATTGTAATTTTAATCACTCCATACTAACTGTATTTTTTTAAGGAATAAAGGACAAAGGAGAGGTTTGAGGGCATCCCCTCTTCCCACTTAATTTTCTTTTTAATGACTCCAGCCCTCTTGGAAAATATCATGTTTGGCTGAGTGGGCATCTTAGCTTCTTTTTCAGAACATAGCTGGAATTATCTAAGGATACAGAGACAATATATCTCAGTAAATGTCCTTTAAACAACATGATTCTTCTGTAGAATAATGCATTTTACTAAGCAACACATAAAATCATAGAGATTATTTTAGCAATTGACAAAAATTATATTCTTTAATACATACCAATGTGCCACTTGGGGAAAATAATCATTGCAAGTCACAGTACCTTTAAAACAGAATGCTCATTAGGGAGATGTAGTCGTTTGACATCTTTTCATATTGTATTCTGCCAAACACTTAACAAGTATTTTCAGCGATCTTAGGGCATACCTCCTCTTGGGTTTCAGAAAAAGAATGGTTTCATGGTAAAGAAATGAACACCTAATAAGCATTCAGAAAACCTACTGGTTGATTAGCTGACCTATCTTTATGAGTGCCATTCTTCCATTCATTAATATATTTGATAACCACTTTCCTAGGAAATGAAGGAAAATTGTTTTCACCAATTAAGGCATTAACTAATCATATGATAGATTAAAATGAAGCCCTTCTCCTGAAAGCAGAGTCCAATAAGGTTTTCAGTGACTACATCAAGATTTATCCCAAAAAATCTCCAAAACTTTTGCTGCCACATTCCCTCCTCAATAGGCTAAAATTCACAAGGTTGAGGAGATAAAACTTAAACTGATTGAATTTTTATTCTTCTGTTCACTGTACATACTTATTACCCAAGACTCAGCCATTCATCGTATTAAAAAATAAATCAGGAAATATAGATAAGAAAAACAAAAGGAAAAAAAAGAATAAACATCACCCTAAATCCAACCACACAAAATTAAGCACTCCTATCATCTTGTATAAAGTCTTTCAGGTTTTTCCCATGATATTATGTTGATACACTGTTGGCATCACAACACACTCTGTTCTGTAATCTGTATTGCTTACTAAATATTTTTATTCATCTTTTTCTATCAAGAAACATATAACTATATTTTCATTTCACAGGGCTGTATGTAGTATAATAGCTTTAATATTCCATAGTTTTGATATGCAGACCCCTATTCTGGACCTTAAATTGTTTTCAGATTTACAAAAGTATTTACAAATAGCCATCTTATATATGGTTAACCAGATATTCAAAATGATTTACATGAAATTTCATCTGTAGCATACACGTTTTTTGTATTTGTATATTGTCCTAGCTTTTCTTTAATTTTCATTAATTATTGACATTTTAGTATTATTGGTATATTTTACTATACTGTGTCCCAAAACAAATCTGAATAACCCATTTATCTATTAGTCATTTTAAGAATAATGGTGTTGCAGGAAGAAGAATTTATGTATTTTATGCATTCTTCCCATTTCATCACATGGAACATGAAAAAAGACATGTATATAAGTGTCTAAATTGAATACAATTAATTACATTTTTGTTTCATCAAGGGCATTTAAAAAGTGAAACTGGCATTTTTATTTTGCTGTGAGTAGATGGCTTTGTAGAATATGACTATGAGCATAGTTTGGTGCCACTGTCAGAACTGTTACCCACCATTTCTTTTGGACCATCAGTGCCAATGTTAGCATAGTGAAAAAAGGCAAAGCATGCCTTGGTATTATTATGAAATTAGTTTCCACTTTGGGTCTCCCCAAAAGAAACTTAGAGTCATCTCTCAGTTAAAAAACCACTTTTGTCTACCACTGACCTAATGAGACTGACTTAGTTATGTTGTCCATGTAGTCTTAGAAGCATTCTCTCAACAAGTATCTACTGAGCACATTTCTAGTCTGTGGAGACATATTAATGAACCAAATAGTGAGTCAAACTCACTGATGTCTTTTAAAGTACAGAATAGTCATCATATGTGAAAATATTGAATAGAAGCTGATTATTGCAGAATATTGTAAGATCTTGGAAAATGCTATTCATGATAAATTGATTTTTTTTGTTTTTTTATTTTAAAGGTCTGTTCTTACTTTTTTTTTTAATAGATCTTTATTGGAGTATAATTGCTTCACAATACTGTGTTAGTTTCTGTTGAACAACAAAGTGAATCAGCCATATGCATTCCTATATCCCCATATCCCCTCCCTCTTGAGTCTCCCTCCCATCCTCCCTGTCCCACCCCTCTAGGTCATCACAAAGCACCAAGCTGATCTCCCTGTGCTATGCTGCTGCTTCCCACTAGCTATCTATTTTACATTCGGTTGTGTATATATGTCGCTGCTTCTCTCACTTCACCCCAGCTTCCCTCTCCCACCCCTGCGTCCTCAAGTCCATTTTCTATGTCTACGTCTTTATTCCTGCCTAGCCACTATGTTCATCAGTACGATTGTTTTTTTCTAATTCCATATATATGTGTTATCATATGGTATTTGTTTTTCTCTTTCGGACTTACTTCACTCTGTATGACAGACTGTAAGTCCATCCACCTCACTACAAATAACTCAATTTCATTTCTTTTTATGACTGAGTAATATTCCATTGTATATATGTGCCACATCTTCTTTATCCATTCATCTGTCAGTGGACATTTAGGTTGCTTCCATGTCCTGGCTATTGTAAGTAGTGCTGCAATGAGCATTATGGTACATGTCTCTTTTTGAATTATGGCTTTCTCAGGGTATATGCCCAGTAGTGGGATTGCTGGGTCATATGGTAGTTCTATTTTTAGTTTTTTAAGGACCCTCCATACTGTTCTCCATAATGGTTGTATCAATTTACATTCCCACCAACAGTGCAGGAGGGTTCCCTTTTCACCACACCCTGTCTAGCATTTATTGTTTCTAGATTTTTTTGATAATGGCCATTCTGACTGGTGTGAGGTGATACCTTATTGTAGTTTTCATTTGCATTTCTCTAATAATTAGTGATATTGAGCATCTTTTCATGTGCCTCTTGGCCATCTATTTGTCTTCTTTGGTGAAATGTCTATTTAGGTCTTCTGCCCAGTTTTTAATTGGATTGTTTGTTTTTTGATATTGAGCTCCATGAGCTGTTTGTATATTTTGTAGATTAATCGTTTGTCCATTGTTTCATTTGCAAAATATTTTCTCCCATTCTGAGGGTTGTCTATTCATCTCGTTTATGGTTTCCTTTGCTGTGCAAAAGCTTTTAAGTTTCATTAGGTCCCATTTGTTTATTTTTGTTTTTATTTCCATTACTCTAGGGGGTGAGTCAGAAAAGATCTTTCTGTGGTTTTTATCAAAGAATGTTTTTCCTATGTTTTCCTCTTAAGAGTTTTATAGTGTCTGGTCTTACATTTAGGTCTTTAATCCATTTGGAGTTTATTTTTGTGTATGGTGTTAGGGAGTGTTCTAATTTCATTCTTTTACATGTAGCTGTCCAGTTTTCCCAGCACCACTTATTGAAGAGGATGTCTTTTCTCCATTGTATGTTCTTGCCTCCTTTGTTGTAAATTAGGTGACCATATGTGTGTGGGTTTATCTCTGGGCTTTCTATCCTGTACTGTTGATCTATGTTTCTGTTTCTGTGCCAGTACCATACTGTCTTGATTACTGTAGCTTTGTAGTATAGTTTGAAGTCAGGGAGCCTGATTCCTCCAGCTCAGTTTTTCTTTCTCAAGATTGCTTTGGCTGTTCAGGGTCTTTTGTGTTTTCATATGAATTGTAAAATTATTTGTTCTAATTCTGTGAAGAATGCTATTCGTAGTTTGATAGGGATTGCATTGAATCTGTAGATTGCTTTGAGTAATACAGTCATTTTCACAGTATTGATTCTTCCAATCCAAGAACATGGTATATTTTTCCATCAGTTTATGTCATCTTTTATTTCTTTTGTCAGTGTTTTATAGTTTTCTGAGTATAAGCCTTTTGCCTCCTTAGGTAGGTTTATTCCTAGGTATTTTATTCTTTTTGTTGTGATGTTAAATGGGATTGTTTCCTTAATTTCTCATTCTGATTTTTCATTGTTGGTGTATAGGAATGCCAGAGATTTCTTATCAAATTCATTGATTAGTTCTAGTAGTTTTCTGCTGGCATCTTTAGGATTTTCTATGTATAGTATCATGTCATCTGCAAACAGTGACAGTTTTACTTCTTCTTTTCCAATTTGTATCTCTGTTATTTCTTTTTCTTCTCTGACTGCCATGCCTAGGCCTTCCAAAATTATGTTGAATAATAGTGGTGAGAGTGGACATCTTTGTCTGTTCCTGATCTTAGAGGAAATGCTTTCAGTTTTTCACCATTGAGTATGGTGCTTGCTGTGGGTTTGTCATATATGGCCTTTATTATATTGAGGTAGGTTTTGGGTTGTCATGTTTTTATTGTCATTTTTTTCTATGTTTTATTAACATTTCTTCTTTGATTTTTATGCCCATTTCTGGAGAGTTTTTATCATAAATGGGTATTGAATTTTGCCAAAAGCTTTTTCTGTATCTATTGAGATGATCATATGGTTTTTATTCCTTAATTTTTTAACGTGGTGTATCACATTGATTGATTTGCGTATATTGAAGAATTCTTGCATTCCTGGGTTAAATCCCACTTGATCATGTTGTATGATCCTTTTAATATGTTGTTGGATTCTGTTTTCTAGTATTTTGTTCAGGATATTTGCATCTATGTTCATCAGTGATACTGGTCTATAATTTTCTTTTTTTTGTGTGCTGTCTTTTTCTGGTTTTGGTATCAGGGTGATGGTGGCTTTGTAGAATGAATTTGGGAGTGTTCCTTCCTCTGCAGTTTTTTGGAAGAGTTTAAGAAGGATTGGTGTTAGCTCTTCTATAAATGTTTGTTAGAATTTACCTGTGAAGCCATCTGGTCCTGGACTTTTGTTTTTTGGAAGATTTTTAATTACAGGTTTAATTTCATTACTTGTGATAGGTTTGTTTATATTTTCTAATTCTTCCTGGTTTAGTCTTGGAAAATTGTACCCTTCCAAGAATTTGTACATTTCTTCTTGGTTGTCATTTTATTGGCATATAGTTGTTTGTAGGAATCTCTTATAATCCTTTGTATTTCTGTGGGGTCTGTTGTGATTTCTCCTTTTACATTTCTAATATTATTGATTTGTATCCTCTCCCTTTTTTTCTTGATGAGTATGGCTAAGGGTTTATCAATTTTGTTTATCTTCTCAAAGAACCAGTTTTAGTTTTACTGATCTTTGCTATTGTTTTCTTTGTTTCTATTTCATTTATTTCTGCTCTGATCTTTATGATTTCTTTCCTTGTATTGATTTTGGGATTTTTTGTTCTTTCTCTGGTTGCTTTAGGTGTAGGGTTAGATTGTTTATTTGAGATTTTTCTTGTTTCTTGAGGTGGGATTGAATTGCTATAAACTTCCCTCTTAGAACTGCTTTTGCTGCATCCCGTAGGTTTTGGTTTGTCATGTTTTGATTGTAATTTTTTTCTATGTATTTTTAAATTTCTTCTTTCATTTCTTCAGTGATCTCTTGGTTTTTTAATAGTGCACTGTTTAGCCTCCTTGTATTTGTGTTTTTTTTTCAGTTTTTTTTTCCTGTAATTGATTTCCAATCTCATAGCATTGTGGTCAGAAAGGATGCTTGAAACGATTTCAATTTTCTTAAATTTTTCGAGGCTTCATCTGTGACCCAAGTTGTGATCTGTCCTGGAGAATGTTCCATGTGCACTTGAGAAGAGAGTATGTTCTGCCACTTGCAGGTGGAATATTCTATAAATATCAATTAAATCTATCTGGTCTGTTGTGTCATTTACAGCTTGTGTTTCCTTATTTATTTTCTGTTTTGATGATCTGTCCATTGGTATAAGTGGGATGTTAAAGTCCCCTACTATTATTGTGTTACTGTCGATTTCCCCTTTCATTGTTGTTAGCATTTGCCTTATGTAATGAGGTGCTCCTATGTTGGGTGCATAAACATTTATAATTGGTATATCATGTTCTTGGATTGATCCATTGATCATTATATAATGTCCTTCTTTGTCTCTTGTAATAGTCTTTATTTTAAAATCTACTTTTATCTGATATGAATATTGCTACTACAGCTTTCTTTTGATTTCCATTTGCATGGAATATCTTTTTCCATCTGTTCACTTTCAGTCTGTGTGTGTCCCTAGGTCTGAAATGGGTCTCTTCTGGATAGCATATATATAGGCCTTGTTTTTGTATCCATTCAGCCAGTCTGTGTCTTTTGGTTGGGGCATTTAATCCATTTACATTCAAGGTTATCATTGATATGTTTGTTCCTATTACCATTTTCTCAATTGTTTTGGGTTTGTTTTTGTTTGTCTTTTTCTTCTCTTGTGTTTGCCACTTAGAGAAGTTTCCTTAGCATTTGTTGTAAAGCTGGTTTGGTGGTGCTGAACTCTCTTAGCTATTGCTTGTCTGAAAAGCTTTTGATTTCTCCATTGAATCTGAATGAGATCCTTGCTGGGTAGAGTAACTTGGTTGTAGGTTTTTCTGTTTCATCTGTTTCAGGATATACTTTAAGTATATCCTGCGTCTCTCTTCTGGCCTGCAGAATTTCTGCTGAAAAATCAGCTGATAACCTTATGGGGATTCCTTTGTATGTTAATTTTTTCCCCCTTGCTGCCTTTAATATTTTTTTTTGAATTAATTTTTGTTAGTTTTATTAATATGTGTTGTCTGTGTTTCTCCTAGGGTTTATTCTGTATGGGACTCTCTGTGCTTCCTGGACTTGGGTGACTATTTCCTTTCCCATGTTAGGGAAGGTTTCCACTATAATCTCTTCAAATAAGACCTTTTCCTTTTCCCTTCTTCTGGGACCCCTATAATTTGAATGTTGGTTCATTTATTGTTGTCCCAGAGGTATCTGAGATTGTTTTCAATTCTTTTCATTCTTTTTTCTTTATTCTGCTCCTCAGCAGTTATTTCCACCATTTTGTCTTTTGTCTCACTTATTCATTCTTCTGCCTCAGTTATTCTGTTATTCCTTCTAGTGTATTTTTCATTTCAGTTATTGTGTTGTTCATCTCTGTTTGTTTGTTCTTTAGTTCTTCTAGATCTTTGTTAAACATTTTTTGTATTTTCTCCATCCATGCCTCCGTTCTATTTCTGAGTTTCTGTATCATCTTTACTATCATTACTCTGAATTCTTTTTCAGGTAGATTGCCTATTTCCTCTTCATTTATTTGGTCTTATAGGATTTTACCCTGCTCCTTCATCTGTGACATATTTTTTGCCATCTCATTTTTTTTTTCTTTTGATGAGTGGGATTGTGTTCCTGTCTTACTGGTTGTTTGGTCTGAGGCTTTCAACACTGGAGTTTGTAGGTTGTTGGGTAGAGCTGGGTCTTGGTGCCAAGAAGAGGACCTCTGGGAGACCTCACTCCTGGTGACTCTTCCCTGGGGTCTGAGGTTCTCTGTTAATCCAATGGTTCGGACTAGGAGCTCCCACTGCAGGACCTTTGGCCTGACCCCCAGCTTGTAAACCAAGATTCTGAAAGTGGTGCTGGGTGGCAAAAACATAAAAAAAGAGAACAATAACAAAGTAAAAAATAAAGTAGACTAGGAAACTAACAGATATGTTAGAAAGAATATAAAAATAAAAATATAGATGAAACAATAACCAGAAGGTAAAACAGAACCATAATAGTAAAAAAGAGGAGGAGAATAAAAGAAAAAGGTGGAAAAGGCCTTGGCTGTGGAGAGGGAGGCCTAAGCAGGGGCTGGGTTTGGGCATTGGGCAGGGCCTATACTTAGGACCCATGGGCCTGGAAAAGGCCCTGGGAGGTGTGAGGGGTGGGCCTTAGGCTCAACGGAACAGAAGGGGCCCAGGCTTGTCTCCTGTCTCTTGTCTCAGGGGGTGGGGGACCCCTTCTTGGAGTCCAGAAGGCTTCCCAGGGGCTTGAGTGCGTGGGGCTATCTCCCTCCACTTCTCTCCTGCTCCTCCCATCCTGGAGGGCCCCTCCCACCTGCCTCTCCTGTTCTTCCCTGCCTTCCTCCTATACCCCCAGGACCAACGCAGCCCAGAGCGAACCTCTGAGGGTGTAGTACCTGGCCTGAGAGCAGACTTCCCTGGCTGATTGGGCAGGGGAAAGGTTGGGTGCACTCCCCCCGATCTGAGCCCCCAAGGGTTCCTCTAGGTGTGTGAACCCCTCTCCTCTCTCAGCCACCCCTCCGGGGTGCTGATCCTGTCCGGCCTCCACCTCTCCTCCCCCTTCAGTCCCCCCATGTCCTACCAGTTCACTTGGGGATTCCTCCTGTCTCCTTGGGCATTGAGGTCTCTCACCAGCATCTGGCAGCCCCCCTAGTTGTGGGGAGATGTGAACTCTATGTCTTCTCACACCACCATCTTGACTCTATCCCCCCATAAATTGATTTCTATGGGTACCTCAATTTATGTGAGCTTAAAGGAAAAAACTTGGTAGTTGTCTCATTACTGATGCATTTTTTAAAATAGATGAATAAATATCTCTAGCACAAAGTGTGCTTAAATAGACCTTTCAACTTTTGATCTTACCTTAAAAATTATTTACTGAATTAACTATTTAGAAATATATAGTAATATATATTATCATGCTGCCTATTTTTTGGAGAGCTAAGATCAATTAAAATTTGTCAGCAAATATAAATCAAAGAAAATGGGTTAATCAAATACCACAAAGATCTGGTGTTAGTGAAATTTTCAGGAAATAAAGCTTAATCAGTGGATTACAAAGTATTTTTATGATTTCCTAGTGTGTTATTTCTCAATATCCCTGTAAAATACCTCTTTGGCAGGGAAAATAGACCCTAGCTGAAAATTATACAGTTAAATCAGTGAAAATTAAGACTTACATCCAACCTATTTCTAAAATCTGAAAAGATTTTTCAGTAGGTAAAAACAGTTGGAGCCATATCAAGGAAGATCTTTGTTGACTTGTAGATGTTACATGTGTCTATCAGGCAAGGCTTCCCTTCTGTCAGGGAAGGCTTTAGGCTTCCCAACAGATTACTGCTTGCAGGTTTACAGATGCCTTATTTTACCAACTATAAAACCTAGGAAACCGGAAATAAATTGTACTTTTCATCCTTATCCTTTATCCTTTCCAAAAACTTTCTGAGACTTCCTTAATCATATTCAATCTGTCAGAATGCTGAGTAGAGGCTGCTGGCCATGGTTTTCTTTTGGGAGTTATAGCTCAACCACATAAGATTTATAGGCAAAACCAAATCAGGAGGAGCCATAGGGCAATGTATTTTCAAATTAAGATATCTGAATGGCAGACCTTACTGAAGCAATAGCACCCAAGTCTAGGAGAGATGTCCTGTATAAAGGTACTAAAGATGTTAGGCTTTGTATTCATCCGTCTCAAGCTGTAGCCTGGAGAGCAGGATGCTCTAACCTCCCAGATGAATAGTGGTAATAGTGAAGGAATAGTCCCATATTTTCTTCCTTGGCAAATATTAGGTCTAGTTCAACATATATTTTGTCAAAGATAAGTAAGCAGAAAAAAATATTAAAAAAATCCAAAATATGGAATATATTTTGAAAAAGAAGAAAAAAGAAATAATATTATAGAATAGTAGGTGAAGCTGTCCACAATCAATGAAATAAAGGAAAAATATTTAGACAGGTTAGATTTATGTTCTTTAAAAGGTACAAGAAAACATCACCTCAATGAAATGAAAGTGATAGGTCATAAAGCACAATCAAGAAGAATGATAGCAGACCAAGGATTCATAAGATCCTATTGAGGTATAAGCACTTAAATGAAGACAGAGAAATTAAAAGTTAATTGAAAATGTAATAGCAAAATTATAATTCGTTTACTTAGGAAACTGGAAAAAATGCACTGAGGAAAATTGCAACAGTGATTCTCAGGACATTTAGAGAAAGTCCCTTAGCATATCAAGTATAAGGCATATAAGCCAAACTTTCCAAGAATGAGATGGTTGGCATTGAGGAGAAAGGAAAAAAAAAATGATACAAACTTATAATATTAACTTACTTGCATGAAGGAAAAAAAATAATCAAACTTATTATAGAAGAAAGGCAACTTCCTGATTTGATAAATTACCTGGCTAGCTGTCACCAAAGTGCTTACTGAATCCAGACAAAGTTAGTGAAAAGATAATTTATTACATTTTGAGTTATAATTATAAAGGAAATAATAACATATATCCATACAAAAACTACGAAGTTACTTAAAAAACACAAAAAACAAAACAGAAAAATCATATCAGATTATATTCAGATATCATCTCTGAAAGACTAAATGTCAGGAAAATGTTGATCAATATTTAGAGGTTTAAAAGTAATATTATATTAATTTGTCACCAAGTAATTTTGATTCCAGATACAATATTGGATATAGAAAATGATCTCAACTTCCTACTCAATAGTCACAGAAGAAGGAAGACCAAATTTGTCAATACAAAATGTGTGACAAAAATATTGTGTCCTGGCCTAAGAACTTGACCTTTTTGGTTGCCATGCCAAATACATTTTGATTTTCCAGATGGATTTTTCAGAATTTGCAAACCTGATGATATTCAAATTTCAGATTATTTTACAATCTCCATTTACTTGGATTCTATTCTTCCCAAACAAAATGTTGTTTGCATATTGGCTGCCAATGTAAGATACCTACAAAGAGATAATTTTCTAACAAGAACACTTGTGTCCAGATTTCCTTTGAAGTTGTTATTTTGCAGTTCTTGAATATGGTAATTTGGCATATGGCTTATATGTCAATCCAGAATATTTTTGAAATAGAAATATCCTTAGTTTGTGAGAAAAGTCTGTGTCTCAAAGACTTAGGGCAAAATTTTGTACTATGAAATATTTACTAATGGGTATAAGGTCTCTGTGGACCCAAGTAACTTGTTTTACCTTTCTTATTAAAATTCTACTTTAGACATTAGGTTACAAATCTTTGTATCTTTGATTTTCATAGTAACTACAGTAGAAATTTCTATTTTTTCTTCATGTTTTATATGAGATAATTGAGCATCCAAAAAGATAGGAACATTGACAGTATTCAGTTTTTTGTTTTGAAAGCCTCTTTAATTAGCATATTTTATAGACCTTTGTGCAATATGCAGACAGTAGAAATTCATTTTCATATAAATTCCACCACCACCTTTAAAATCCTGCTTCGGTATATTGAAATTCAATGTATTCATTCTAATTCCTGGCATTCGCCTACAAAGCACACAATATAAATATGTTGTAAATGTTTTTAAAATGTTGTATCTTGAAGCAGATAATATAGAGGTTCCTAAAATTTGATGTGCAATGAAATCTCATGAATCCTAGATTATTCCAGCAATACTTTTATTGCCTCAACTTCTCCGAGATATACTCAATGAATAAAATTGAAAATAGTAGCAGTTGCGGTATTTTTACTAGTACCATCAGTGAAACGTTTATCACTTGTTTTAAAAGCATGATAAGCTCAGATTTCTTTTTTTTAATTGAAGTATAGTTGATTTGCAGTGATGTGTTAATTACTGCTGTATAGGAAAGTGATTCAGCTGTATATATACACATTCTTTTTTCTTTTTATATTCTTTTCCATTATGGTTTATCATAGATATTGAATATAGTTCCCTGTGCTATACAGTAGGACCTTGTTGTTTATCCATTCTATAGATAAAAGCTTACATCTGGGGCTTCCCTGGTGTCGCAGTGGTTGAGAGTCCACCTGCCGATGCAGGGGACACGGGTTCGTGCCCCGGTCCGGGAAGATCCCACATGCCGCGGAGCGGCTGGTCTCGTGAGCCATGGCTGCTGAGCCTGCGCCTCCGGAGCCTGTGCTCCGCAACAGGAGAGGCCACAACAGTGAGAGGCCCACGTACGGCAAAAAAACGCTTACATCTGCTAACCCCAACCCTCCACTCTATCCCTCTCCCAGTCCCCCAACCACCAGTCTGTTCTTTATGTCCATGATTCTGTTTCTGTTTCATAGATAACGTTCATTTGTGTCACATTTTAGATTCCACGTATAAGTGATATCATATGGTATTTATCTTACTCTTTCTGACTTACTTCACTTAAGTATGACAATCTCTTGTTGCAAGCTCAGGTTTCTTAATTAGGAGAGTATAGTTCACTTTAGGCATACTGCAACAATGAAATGATAAAATGGGAAAGCTTCTCTGATAGCCGCATTTTGAAAATGCCAGATCCTTGTTTAGGGCTCAACATCTGGGAATGATATGCTGTGGCTATTGTATCTGGACCCTGAGTAATCCCTCCGTTTTTGAGAAATATAGCTCAAGTTTGCTGCTAAGTTGGTTTCTGTTTTTCTTTGATAGATATGTGATGAATCTGTGTATATTTAACTAGAGAAATTAATGGATGCTAGTTATAACTTTGCTAGAAGTGTATACTATTAAAATTCTTTGAGTCACATGTTGGAGGATGTAGTTACTAGAATTGCTATATTTTATTTGGATAGAAGAAAATAGAACTAAATTCGGATACCCATCAAAAACAAATGTTTTCTGAAATTGAAGCTTTGTATAAACCAAAGAGGTACAACTGGCCATCACATCTCCTTATATATTTGAAATAAGGGGATTTTGTAATGGGACTGCTGAAGTCAGAATAAATTGTTCTGTCATATATAGTAGTTTTCTGGTATGAGTTATATTTCTTTTATGTGGGGAATAGAATGGAATTGTTGCTGTGTGCATGCATGTGCAAGGACTCCTTGGTAAAAGCCATAATGGAAAATAAAATTACCCTTTTTCATCTTGAGACAAAACTGCATGTACTAGTTATTTATAGCTGTATAACAAATTATCCCAAAGTGACTTAAGATAACTATAAGCATAATAAATGTTTCTGCTTATGTTAATAAATGTTTATGGTTATGTTCAGACCCTCGTAATTTTGAGGATCTGAAGTGTCTTGATTGGGCAGTTCTCGAACTGGGTTGGGTCTGTTTCTAAGAGACATTAACTAGGGTTGTAGTCTTCTGAAGGATTGACTGGGTCTGGAGGTTCTACTACAAAGTTTACTCGCACATCTGGCTGGCAAATTGGTGTTGATTGTTGGTGAGAGGTCCTAGTTCCTCTACAAGTGGGCCTCTGTACAGGGCTGTTTCAGTATCCATGTGACATATTGGATGGCTTCTCCAAGAGCAAGTGTGATACAATGAAGGCAGAAAGTTTAATGTGTTTTTTGACCTAACCTCAAAAGTTGCATAGTATCGTGTACAAAATATCTAACTGGCCACAAATCAGCCTTGTTCACTGTGGGAGGGAACTACACACACATGGGTCCTTATAAGATATCCAGGAGAGTCAGAGTCAGAGGAGGGGAATGTGATGACATAACCAGAGGTCAAATTGATGTGACCATGAGCCAAGGACTGTGGATAGCTTTTGATGCTGAAAAAGGCAAGGAACAGATTCTCCCCTAAAGCCCCCAGAAGAAATGCTGCTCTGGTGACACCTTGATTTCAGCGGTCTGAGATGCATTTTGGACTTCTGACCACCAAATTGTAAGAAACTAAATTTGTATTGTTTATAGCCTCTATGTTTGTGGTAATTTGTTGCAGCATAAATAGGAAACTGATACAACATTTTCCTGCATATGCCTTGGATTTGGTTTTGCCCAGAAGACATTGCTTACTTTTAACATGTTTTGCCACCTGGAGAGGCTGGGCATTTTCAAACCCAGAAGGTTGTTGGCTCTCTTATGTTCAACAATTTTATTTTAAATCATTCTCTTGCATTTTACTATACACATCAAGAGGAGATGAGATGGCACATTCAACTCTCTGCTTGCAAATATTCCTATCTAGATATGATAGTATATTAAGTATTTCATCTCCTTTCCAAATTATAATAGACATACTTTCTACCAGTACACAGTCTTCTGCTTTCTCTTGTTTTTCTGCTATTTATTATGAATAGATCACTGAAACTTATGTAAATGCTATTCTGGATAAATTTTGTTAGAAACAGTAAGTTTCCAAAACAGTGGGACTAAGTATGTGCTGTAAATTTATATTTTGTAAAACTAGTGAAATAAAGAATTTGAACTAATTGGGCAATTCAATTTCAAAATTAAATTATTAGGATTTAAAACTAAGAATTCTATTGATAAATATGGGGCCAATTCATATAACGATTATGTTGATTTTGCCATTATAGTTCATCAAATATTTATTTACATTTATTCTATTTTGGTATAGGTAATGAAAATTTTATTTAGCTATTTAAATAATGTTTGCTTTCTTCAATACTATATTGAATTACATATACAATGCATTTTCAAATATATGATTAAATCATATTTTGATTTACACAATAATGGTATTTACAGTATTTTTTTTAGCACAAACGTGCTATTCTATAAAACATTGACATACAATTTTATTTTATTCATTCGACTATGTGCATGTCTCAGTGCTGGTTTATTATGTCATAATAGTTTAGAAAAAATAAACTTGAAATTACATGCTTGCTTGGAAAATACATGTCATTAAATAAACAGTTTCAGTGTAAAATATGATTTTTACTAAACGGGTACATCTGAATTAGCACAAATGGAGGTTTTCTTAAAATGTCTGTACATATTGTAATTATTTCTCTAGGAAAATTTCTGCTAGTCCTTTCTCTTGCTATGTTTCTCATATAATTCATCTCACCACTGATAGACTATTCAAAAAGCAGAACTTACAGATTACACTTTTTCTTCAAATCATTCTTAATTGGACAGGCATACAATGGAGCATGATTATTTTATTGGTTGATATTATGTATATGTGTACTCATCAAACATCTACCTAGTATAATTTCTACATTCCCCCAAATCCAACCTGCTACAGATAATCTCACCTGCTATATTAAGATTCTGTCCCCATTTCTTGCTCTAATCGTCACTCTTTAAAAGCAGTTATTTTGTCTCTGGATACATGAAGTGAGATATTAATATGACATTTAGGTTGCTAACACATCCGGCCACTAGCAACAAGTATAATTTCCTAAATTAGTTGGTCATGAAGGAGTCAGGACCTGAATGAATATAATGCAGGCTAGGTAAATTTGCTGTATCAGTTATGAAGTGTTGACACAAAATTGCTGACTTGTATGGACACCAGAGCAGGGAAAGCATAAACATCAAGAGGTCAAAGTGAGGACACTGAGTGCTTCAAGTTGGATCCAGGGATGCTGGAAGGGAAGTGAGAGGGCATTGAAAACAAACTTAGCCTATTTCAAAATTTTGCCTACAGCTATAATATACCTCTGTAAATATCTCCATCACTGATTTGTGCCTGTCACACCTGTCATTTTGTCACATCATCATTACAGCCTACATCTTTTTGTGTGTGAAAACTGATTGCTGCCACCTACCAATTCTCATGCTTTTTACAAATATCCATGTATTTCCTTCTTCATATCTGATTTTCTTCTGTCTTCTTCACTTTAAAGCATTAACATTTAACTTTATAATTTGATTTCTATTCTTTTTCCAACTAGCAGCCCTCATTTCTCCCTTGTGATTTACAATTAAAATTAAATTTCCCTTGGCACCTGTTCTTTCTCCCTATTTGAAAACAAGAAAAAATAATAATCTAAAGATAAATGTAAATTTCCTAGAGCAATACAAATACCAGTAATTAATGGAAAGAACCACATGATTACTGTATGCCAAGTATAAAATAATTGAATGTATGACTGAAAAACTTAAATTTACCTTATTTCTATCTAGACATGTTTGTTTTCTAGCTAACTCAAATGCTAATTCACATATGAAAATTCCATCATAATGAACCATCCATATGATGATAATCCAAATCTGAGTATCATCATATCAGATCATGTTGTTCTGGGTCTGATCATTTTAGAATACAGACAAATAAAATAAATAATTTTATCTGTTTCCCAAAACATATTTCCTCTGTTCTATTTTTATTTAAAGAAATACCAAGTAAAACTTTTTTTCTTTTTTATCAGTAAGAGTTAATTTTAAGTAGGACTCAGAATGCAAGGAGAGAATACCTTATAAGTGTCACTACACAACTGTTCACAACCAAATTCTGTGAGTCATCCTTGATTTTTTTTCCCTCATCTCCACATTCAACCCACTAACAAGTCCTTTTGGTATTACTTCTGAAATATATTTTAAATCTATCCATTGATATCCATTTCTAGTACCACCATCATAGGTCAAACTCTCATTTCATTTTTGATGTACTGGAGTAGTCTTTTAGCTTTGTTTGTTTGTTTTTTTGCTTTTTCCATGCTTGCTGTTTCTCCAACCTCATGATTCATTTGGGCAGTCTTAACATTTCTCCTGAAGTCTGGTGAAGCTTATGGGCCATTTCCCAGAATAATTGTTTCTAAACAATATTTTGAGTTAAGGGAAAATAATTTTGAATTACAGGGAAAATAATTACAGTTGACCCGAGAACAACAGTGGGGGTGAGGGGAACCACTCCACCATTCAGTGGAAAATCCATCTCTGAGGTTCCACATCTGTGGACTAAACCAACCGAGGATTGTGTAGTACCATGGTATGTAGTTATTGAAAAAAACCCACATATAAGTGGTCTTCTGTACATTTAAATATCCCCTAAATATTTGTAAAGTGTAAATCAATTCATGTCATAATTCTATTTAATGGATTTTCATTTAATCAAAAAAAATTTTCTGCTTATCATGACCAAAAAGATTCAACTGACCTACCTCTCCAATGTCTACCAATTGTCCCTTACTTACCAGTCTCTAGCTAAATATATTTTATTTTCCGTCAATACCCAAACTCTTTCTGTCCTCATGGTGTTTGAATTTGATGTTCCCCGTGTCTGTCTTACATGTCACCTTAAATCCTCCTCCAGCCAGATCTCTTTTTTATTGTACACTTAGTTCCCACAAAATTATAGTGTATAAAGTGTTTATTCTTAACTTATTGATCAAATTGGTAACAGTAAATAAAAAATGGTCATTGCTTTCAAAAGCCAATAGTTGAAAGCTTCATTCCAAGGCCGGTTAGATTTTTTTAATGTTTGCACTGTTTGAAAAATTTGACATTTTCCATCACCATGTGTCTTGCCTTGAATTTGGACATGATAAAAATGCAATATGTTTTCTTATTGACAGATTGAAATGGTAGAGAATGGAGTTTTTTATTAATCTTTTGAAATTGCTTTGTCTATACTCCTGCAAAATATAAAAGAATAAACATACTTTGGGTCATTTTTTAAACTATATTTGGGAAAATCCCAAAACTTAAATATTAAAACAAATTACTTTGTGGTCTAATGAAGTATATAAAAAATAAGGTTATGTTTTAACATATGCTGTTTTTGAAATTAGTGATTCATGAACATGTATCATATTGCTTAACTTGGCTAAGCTCAGCAGTGTGTACTAATAATCAATGACAGAAAAAAAAAGAGTTAAACCACTAATGGCCTGAACATTACTGAAGGGTAGTTCCAAAAAATGGATTAAGCTGGGCAAGGATTATTTATGAAAAGAATCAGCTGAGACAAAATGCTATAATGTTCATTAAACTAGTGAGGGAAGCAGAGAATGGACTTGAGGACACGGGGAGGGGGGAAGGGTAAGCTGGGACAAAGAGAGAGTGGCATGGACATAAAACACTATCAAATGTAAAATAAATAGCTAGTGGGAAGCAGCCACATAGCACAGGGAGATCAGCTAGGTGCTTTGTGACCACCTGGAGGGGTGGGATAGGGAGGGTGGGAGGGAGGGAGGTGCAAGAGGGAAGAGATATGGGAACATATGTATATGTATAACTGATTCACTTTGTTATAAAGCAGAAACTAACACACCATTGTAAAGCAATTATACTCCAATAAAGATGTTAAAAAAATCATACTTTAAGGGCATTTCCTTGGGGTCAGAATTCAAACTAATAATGCCATTTTGTTCTGAAGTGTTCATTGAAATTTAGTCTGGCGTTTAAAAAATGGGCATAATATGATTAGGAATAGAAATGGTTGTGAATTTCCTGTCAGATAATTAAAAACAAATTTGTTAAGGCATTTTTATCTAAAATTATGACGTTTTGCCAATGTTGGCCAAGTTCCTTTGTAATTTTACTGCATTTGATCTTGGAGATTAAAGAGCAAAATTTCTCATTTTTACTTACAAATAGTGTTATGAGTAAGAGGTTTGGCACTATACATGAAATAGTCTGCAACTTATAAAGTGTATCCAGATGTACTTGCGAATTTTTCTCTACCCAAAGAGCATATTTACGCCAGTAAAACTAATACATGTGTTTTCATCACATGTATTTTATACATACACCTGAATAAAGAAGAAAAATTCTGTTTCGTGTAACTTTTTTTTTTTTTTTTTTGCGGTACATGGGCCTCTCACTGTCGCGGCCTCTCCCGGGGCAGAGCACAGGCTCCGGACCCGCAGGCTCAGCGGCTATGGCTCACGGGCCCAGCCGCTCCGCGGCATGTGGGATCTTCCCGGACCGGGGCACGAACCCGTGTCCCCTGCAAAGGCAGGCAGATTCTCAACTACTGTGCCACCAGGGAAGCCCCAGGGAAGCCCCCATGTAACTTTAAAACTCTATGAATCTATTTTAGAAGAAAAATGAATAAATGCTTTGATTTTCTCAGTTATTTTGTTATTTCACCAACATAATATAAATAAAATAAGTATGAATTAACACAAATAACAATGTGAGTAGCAGAGACCTTGGGAATGATGAAATATAAGATATCAATAATTTAGTTCAGGTAAAAAGTATATGAGTACATACAGTTCAACATATTCTTGTCTTCATCAGTCCAGTATTAGTCATTTAGAAAGATGTTTAAGAAAATATCTATGATTGCTAAATGGATGTTGAGGCGGATATTTAACAAAAAGTAGACTGTGTTGTATGTATGTGCTGATTGGGGGTAAGTAAAGTGGAAGACTGTTTTATTCTTAGAAGATCATGGTCTTAGCATATGGTCTTTCCCCTGTTAACAAAATGAAGTTGATAATCATAATTCAAAGATTTTGAAAATGAATGAAACATTTCAGATCTATATCTGTGCACTACAAAACAGATTTTGAAATTCTTTAGCATGTGTGTTTAAAATGAGGTCATAATTGGAAATATCTCAACATATGCTCTGTTACTAACATTTTATTTTGTGATTATATCCCTGGGATTCTAAAAGTTGGCTGGTCTCACACAATTTGGTGTCATTCTCAACAAAAACAAAACTAAACAACACTCCCTGACTGGGTAAAAACACCAACTATGACAGTATCATTATAATAGACTCATTTAAATATAATTTTATTTGGCTAAGGCCTCCCTGGTTAGCTTGACCGCTTTATGACTCCTATGTTATACAGTTCTTTTCTGATATTTCAGTACATTTTCAGTAGCATGGACATGCTATTTGTTGGTCGCTCAAGAAGAAAACATGAACATGTTTTTCCTAAGTAAAGTTGTTAATTGTTGCACCTATTAACTGAACCAGGTAACAAATCCTGATAATGCCTCTCATGATAGTAGGGTCAGGGTCTCTCAGACTTTTTACCACCATACTTCCCTGTTATGACTGTAAAACCTTTGTTCCCAGGACATATCTGTTAGGCGATAATAATACAAATTGTTCCTAGAAGCTTGTGACTGTGACTCTTCTGTGCTTCACAATCTGGTTTTCTTACTTGCTGTATTACCTTTTATGTCTCCAGTTTAGGGCCATTGGGGCATAATAATTATTTTATCCTGTTAATGTTGATGTTAACAGTGGTGGCAGGGTGATGAAAACGTAAAGTAGGAATGCAGCTGTTTCCTCTTGATGTTGATGCTAGTGCCTGAGTTTGGACGATGTCTTTCACAGGGGGTAAATATCTCAATGCCAACAGGGCTGATGCATGGACACTCAATGTGCTAAATCTTTGTTTTCCATTTCATTTTATTTTATTTCTATTTCTATGGGGATTTTTTGTTGTTGTTGTTACCTTGTGACTGAACTATGTGCCCATGAGAACTTATGTATAGAACAATCTTTGGGATAGTAAACCCTTATTTAGAATCACCCTTCTCTTCAACTTTGACATAATGACCATGAATCTAATTTGTGAGACTCTACTTACTTTTTCCTTAGGGTGAATTTCTTCATAGGAGGCTACTCATATCTTTTGCCCAGGCAAATTTGATTTCTAAGCTGTGCACAATGTGGTTTCAAACTTGAATCCTTGATGCTTGGAGCTAAACCAGCCAAATCCCTTGATGATGGCATGGAAGAAGACATAAAAAACACTTTGAAACCAGAAAGTGTGGTGTATATACTGTTGAGTGTTGCAATATTGGCAAAAAAAATGTGTTACATCTCTCTTTTTTCGTTTTATAACCAGAATCAATATTCCCAGGTCACTCCACTTTAAAGTTACATGACTGTTTATTTTTCAAGCATTAAATACAGGTTTCTTTTAGCATCGATACTTTTTGCTCTACTGAAAGAAAATAGGAAAGGGAAAAAATACCATAGAAGTTGCATTGTTTGATAAATTAATCTATTGACATGTGTATGTGTATATGTATGTCTGTGTTTAAAGCAACACCACTGTTCTTGAATGGAAAACCAGCAAAAAGAGTAGACAAACAGATAATATCGTAGTAAGAAAATTTTCTATTTATTTTGCTATATCATTTAAACAATGTTAAATAAAAGTTACGTTCAGTGCTACTCTCTCATTGAATGTGTGCATTTTTTCTGCAAAATGAATGAACTGTAGCTGATAATATTATCATTGCAACAACAAATGTAAAATAGTAAAATGTTAATGTACTGTGATGTCATTTACACTTGAACATCTATTCTATGTTTTTTGGCCTAGATTTGCTCTGTTAATTACCAACTATGTTTAGTTCCTCTTAGACTAAGCATTTGTTTTGGGCTTCTTCTGTGTAATCTCAAGTTTTCTCCATTAATTTTGGTACCCAAGATAAATTACAAAGTCAAAATAAACTAAGTTCACCCATTGTGTGTTTCTCATTTCTATAGGATGTGACATTTATGTCCAACTGATAGATTTTCATTTTTCTAATAACTATATAACAGTTGATTCTCCATCTAGTTTTAATGGCATTTAATTCTTTACTTTTTTGTTTGTTTACTAAATATCATAGTAATTTTTCATCATACCTCTTTTTTTTGCATTCAGATTCACATTATTTCTGACAAATAAGCAAACACCTAATTGTTTACAAAGTGAAAGAAAACTTACTGCTTATTTGCAATACTAGTTTTCATATTTAAAATGAAATTATAAAATATTTGCCCTGTATAATATGTCAGGTTAGTAGCTTTTAAAAATTGAGATTTTTAAGAAGGCTAATTTCTGAGTGAGTTTATTATTCCTATGTGGATGAACTTTTTCCTTTTTGCTTATTTTAAAACATTTAATAAAATACAACTACTTGTTTTAGGGACAGATGCTGAAATAGGTGTTACAAATTTATGAAATAGGTATAATATTAGAAATTTTATGTGCTTCTGATATCTGATCGTTGACATAGGATATTTCTCTTCTTCTTGTGGAAGAATTTAGGATATTTCCATTATTTCTTTGTTCTACATTTCTCCCTGTTATGCCTAAAGTTGATATTTTCACATTCACTGTCCCAAACTACTCAGAGCTTTTTAAAATTTCATATATTTCCTTCCACACTGTAAACTTATGATTATGTATTTGAATAACTGTCTTCTTCCTTTTCCCTGTTCTCTCTTTCTGAAACATCTAGTAGTTTTTTTCTTTTAGCATTTGAGAGAAGTTTGCCCAGCTCTGATAATACTTTCTCCTTGCTTCTGAAGAGCAATCTGTTACTTGAATTGCTACTTCTCTGTAGATAAGGTGTTATTTCCATCTTGCTGCTTTCAAGATTTTTTATTTTAGTTTTGGAAGACTGACTATGATGTGCCCTGGATTATGATAGATTTCTTTGGGTATATTGTGTTTGAGGTTTGCTCACTTCTTGAATCTGTAGGTTTATATTTCTTGGCAAATTTAGGAAGTTTTCAGCCATGGTTTATTCAGGACTTTTTTTAGCCCTGTCCTCTTTCTGCTTGCTGGGATTCCAATGGCAGAAATGTTAGATCTTTTGTTATAGTTCCACAGATCACCATGTCTCTATTCATTTTTTTCCCTGTATTTTTTTCTTTGTTATATTTTCCAATTTATTTGATGTTTATTCTGTCCTCTCCATTCTGCTGTCTCCATTCTGAACCTATCTTTTGAATTTTTAAATTTTATTTATTTAATTTTTCAGGCATTTTATTTTCATTTGATTCTTCTTTATATTTTCTATTTTCTTGCTGAGTTTTTTTATTTTCTCATTTGTTTCAAGCATGTTCATAATTATTCGTTGAAGCATTTATATGCTGGCTGATTGACCTATTGATTGATTGATTGAGGTACCAAATACTTTTTATTTGTGTTTTCATATGATCATTATAGTGCTTTGATAGTTCTTCTTCTTATTTAGATTCCTTAAAGTCAAAACTGGAAGGTGGCAGAGCTAAGATGCTGGCTGCTTTAAAATCTTTGTCAAATAATTCTAATCTTGTCATCTTAATGTTCATATATAATTGATAATATTTTTTCATGTAGTTTGAGATCTTCCTGCTTCTTAGTATGATAAATTATTTTTAGTTGAAATCTGGACATTTGTGTACTATGTTATGAGACTCTGGATCATATTTAAACTTTGTTTTATCTGGGCTTCCTCTGACATCTCTGGCAGAGCTACCGCTTCATTACTGCCAAGTGGGGGTTTATCCCCTTGTCCTCCATTGTTACCTTGGTGGGCACTCCTCATTATTGCTCAGTGGAATGGGAGTTCTGGCTCACCTCTGACAGTTTCCTGAACAAGAGGGGTAGGAGTGCCTCATTACAGCACCCCTTATGGCTTCCACTGACACTACAGGTGGGAGTCCTGGGGATAAGTGGTCTCCTTACTGTTGGATAATGATGAGGAGGCCTTTTCTAGTCCCCTCTGACATGACCTCAGAGGAAGGGGGAAGTACCCCTCCTTACTGCCAGATGTGGATAGAAATCCAGGTTCCCTGCATGGTCTCTACTGTTATTTTGGGAGCTTGTTACAGCCTAATGGGGATGAAAGTCCCAGCTCTGTACTCTACCTTCACTGACACCACAGCTGGAGGTAGGGGAATTGGGGCTCCTTGTTACAGCCTGGCAACTGTGGAAATGTAGACTACCTCCTTGGTCTTTGCTGGCAAGGCTAGGAGGAGACACAGTTTTCCCATCCTGTGGTGTTTAGTTAGCTAGCACAATTATTCCTGAAAGTTTCCTGTTTTTTCTATGCTGTGCTGCCTCTTCCTGAGTCTGTTGACTTTTGTTGGGGCTTTTTAAAAAATATTGTGCCCATTTTTGTATTTCCAGATTCTTTAGCATCAAATTTGTAGTATAGGAGGCAAAATGAAAACCCAGGCAAGTCACTACCATTTTGTTCTTTGGACATGAGATTCCTAGCTGGTTGCTGTCTTCTCTCTACCTGTATTCTTATGTATGTCTTATATGTAATATCCAGAGTTTCTATTTATACTTAGAAGGTGGAATAGGGAAAAGTATATCAACTCTTTCTTCTTGGAAATGGAAGCTCTTGTTCTATTAATTTTAAACTTTTGCTGCCTGTTCTTAATTTCTGATTTTTTTTCTGATTCTCTTTGTTGCTTTATTAGAACATCACAGTTCTTGTGAACCAGGTCAAAGTATTCTCTTATCCATAGAATGATATTATTACGTATTTATAATTTTATTTTCCTTTCTGCATTAATTCTCTTTATGTTTCCATTGGTTCTACTTGTTGGTTTTGTTCTCTTTCTTGTATATTAGAGATATTCCATAAGAGATATCCACAGACAGTTTATTATCCTTGTCTGTCTACTTTTATTTATGTTTCATGAGAAGCTAATCAGAAGTTCTAGTAGAACACATATAGGCTTGTTAACTGATTGGAGTAAAACAAGTGTGACTGGGCAGGGACTTTTTTGTTTCATTGGAGTCCTCTAAATACAATGATTTATAATTTTCTTGTTTGGACAGGTGGCACATAAGTACTTGTACTATTGCAATAGGGAACTGGCAGTTAAGAAGGAAGGAGAGTAGGAAGGAAAGATGGGAGGAAAAAGATATGGAGAACAACTTTAGTATACTTATTCAGATTCCAGAGGAAGAAACAAAATGATGAAAATGACAAGAGAGGAGGAAATGATAGTAATCACTCATGGAAGAGAGAGCCAGAATAAGAATTACTTTCTATTGGAGTAATGGCCCAAAGACAATACATAAAATATAATAGAATCATATGGGTAACAAAATGTTAAACATATTCTAGGGAAAAATTATGAAAAGAGACCAAATCCAAACAAAAGAGACAAAATTCAAAACTAGGAATAAATGTCTTAGTATAGAAAAAAACAATCTGCCATCAGTCCATGAAAACACAATAACAGGTTGGTTCATTATTGCTCTTCGACAAAATTGAAATGTGTGATTCGTGGATATTACTTTATTTTCATGGAGAGTAGTTATTTAGGATATCATATATCTAAAAATGCATTTACATTTTATTCACACATAGAAGTCCTCATTTGGTTAAGCAGAAATCATATGTTGAATACCTTAGTGATTGTAACTTTCTTATCTAGAGTCCATGTGTTAAAAAAAAATCACACTAGAGAGTTAGGTGTGTGGAGATAGTAATTCACTTAGTTTGGATTTAATTTTTTTAAATAGACTTCACTTGTCTTTCTGTGTCTGACTTACTTCACTCACTAACGGCAATCTCTAGGTCCATCCACATTGCTGCAAGTGGCATTATTTTGTTCTTTTTTATGGCTGAGTAGTATTCCATTGTATGTATGTGCCACATCTTCTTTATCCATTTCTCTGTTGATGGACATTTAGGTTGCTTCCTTGTCCTGGCTATTGTAAATAGTGCTGCACTGAACACTGGGGCACATGTAACTTTTTTTTAATATATAAACAAATAAATAAATAAATTTATTTATTTTGGGGCTGTGTTGGGTTTTCGTTGCTGGGTGCGGGCTTTCTCTAGTTGCAGTGAGCGGGGGCTACTCTTCATTGCAGTGTGCGGGCTTCTCATTGCACTGGCTTCTCGTTCTGGAGCGCGGGCTCTAGGTGCTCAGGCTTCAGCAGTTGTGGTGCACAGGCTTAGTTGCTCCGCGGCATGTGGGATCTTCCCGGACCAGGGCTTGAACCCATATCTCTGCATTGGCAGGCGGATTCCTAACCACTGTGCCACCAGGGAAGTCCCACATGTAACTTTCTGAATTATGTTTTTCTCTGGGTATATGCCAAGAAGTGGGATTGCTGGGTCATATGGTATTTCTATTTTTAGTTTTGTAAGGACCCTCCATAATGTTTCCATAGTGACTCTACCAATTTACATTCCCACTAACAGTGTAGGAGGGTTCCCTTTTCTCCACATCCTCTCCAGCATTTATTGTTTGTAGATTTTTTTGATGATGGCCATTCTGACTGGTGTGAGGTGATACCTCATTGTAGTTTTTATTTTTTTATTTTTGGCTGTGTTGGGTCTTTGTTTCTGTGCAAGGGCTTTCTCTAGTCGCGGCAAGTGGGGGCCACTCTTCATCGTGGTGCGTGGGCCACTCACTATCGCGGCCTCTCTTGTTGCAGAGCACGGGCTCCAGACACGCAGGTTCAGTAGTTGTGGCTCACGGGCCTAGTTGCTCCGCGGCAAGCGGGATCTTCCCAGACCAGGGCTCGAACCTGTGTCCCCTGCATTGGCAGGCAGATTCTCAACCACTGCGCCACCAGGGAAGCCCCTCATTGTAGTTTTGATTTGCATTTCTCTAATAATTAATGATGCTGAGTATCTTTTCATGTGCTTTTTGACCATCTGTGTGTCTTCTTTGGAGAAATGTCTATTTAGATATTCTGTCCACTTTTTGATTGGGTTATTTGTTTTCTTGATATTGAGCTGCATGAGCTGCTTGTATATTTTGGAGAGTAATCCCTTGTTGGTTGCTTCATTTGCAAATATTTTCTCCCATTCGGAGGGCTGTCTTTTCACTTATATGTGGAATCTAAAAACAAGGGTACAAATGAAGTTATTTACAAAACAGAAGTAGAGTCATGGATGTAGAAACCAAACTTATGGTTACCAGGGGATAAGAGGGGGGAGGGATAAATTGGGAGATTGGGACTGACATATACACACTGCTATATATAAAATAGATGACTAATAAGAACCTGCTGTATAGCAAAGGGAACTCTACTCAATACTCTGTAATGGCCTATATGGGAAAAGAATCTAAAAAAAAAAAAAAGGAGTGGATATATGTATATGTATAACTGATTCACTTTGCTCTGCATCTGAAACACACAACATAGTAAATCAACTATGCTCCAATAAAAATTTTAAAAAATAAAATAAAATAGACTTTACTTTTAGAACAGTTTTAGGTTCACAACAAAAGTAAGCAAAAAGTACACAGAGTTGCCATATACCCCCTGACCCCACACATTCAGAACCTCCCTCTATTAACATCCCACACTAGTGTGGTACATGTGTTACAATTGATTAACCTACATCAACACATCATTATCACACCAAGTTTATAGTTTACATTAAGATTCACTCTTTGTGTAGTACATTTTGTGCATTTTGACAAGTGTATAATGACATGTATTCACCTTTATATTATCACACAGAGTATTTTTACTGCCCTAAAAATCCTGAGCTCTGCCTATTTGTCCCTCCCTCTACCCTGACCCCTGGAAACCACTGTTCTTTTTACTGTCTTCATAGTTTTGCCTTTTCCAGAAAGTCATATAGTTGGAATCATACAGTATGTAGACTTTTCATATTGCCTTCTTCCACTTATTAATATGCATTTAAAGTTCCTTCATATCTTTTCATGGATTGTACCTCATTTCTTTTGAACACTGAATAATATTGCATTGTTTGGATATACTACAGTTTGTTTATCCATTCGCCTATTGAAGAACATCTTGGTTGCTTTCAAATTTTGGCAATCATGAATACAACTACTATAAACATCCCTGTGCAGGTTTTTGTGTGGACATGTTTCCAAACCACTTGAAAGAATACCAAGGGGCATGATTGCTGGATCATGTGGTAAGAATATATTTCATTTTGTAAGAAACTGCCAGTCTTCCAAAGTAGCTGTGACATTTTGCATTTCCACCAGCAATGAATGAGAGTTCCTTTTGCTTCATATCCTCACCAGCACTTGGTGTTGTGAATGTTTCAGTTTTTGTCCATTTTAATAGGTGTATGGTTGTATCTCAGTGTTGTTTTAATTTGCCATTCCTTTATGACATATGATGTTGGGCATTTTTTTCATATGCTTACTTGCCATCTGTGTGTCTTCTTTGGTCAGGTGTCTATTCAGATCTTTTCTCCAGTTTTTAATCAGGGTTTTTATATTCTCACTGTTGATTTTTAATAGTTTTAATTGATTGATTTTTAATTCTTTTTATATTTTGGATAGTATTCTTTTCTTTTTTTTTTTTTGCGATACGTGGGCCTCTCACTGTCGCGGCCTCTCCCGTTGCGGAGCACAGGCTCCAGACGCGCAGGCTCAGCGGCCATGGCTCACGGGCCCAGCCGCTCCGCGGCATGTGAGATCTTCCCGGACCGGGGCACGAACCCGTGTCCCCTGCATCGGCAGGCGGACTCTCAACCACTGCGCCACCAGGGAAGCCCCGGATAGTACTCTTTTATCAGATATGTCTTTTGCAATTTTTTCCTAGTCTGTGTTTTACTTTCTTGACAGTATCTTTCAAAAGTAGAAGTTTTTAATTTTAATGAAGTCCAGGTTAATTATTCCTTTCATGGATTGTATCTTTGGCGTTGTATTTAAAAAATTGTCACCAAACCCAAGATCATCTCTATATTTTAAAACACATTTGAAAGGCAAATAGACAAAATGTATCA
Organism: Monodon monoceros; assembly: GCF_005190385.1. Classification (NCBI taxonomy): domain Eukaryota; kingdom Metazoa; phylum Chordata; class Mammalia; order Artiodactyla; family Monodontidae; genus Monodon; species Monodon monoceros. The sequence goes on along the minus strand of NW_021703767.1, from coordinate 44,415,417 downwards.
ACAGTAAATTTTTAAATTGGCTTCCAGTAGCCCAAAGTTTAACTGATACTTGTGATATTTTATAGAAAGTGAATGGTTAGATAATCATTTTTAGACTAGATGCAAAAATAAAAGAATGCTTGGTTAAATGCCACTTAGTGATTTGGTTGCTGGGAGAAGGGTACTTGGGTATGTAACTGGTTGCCAGTTACCTTTTAACTCTATGTATTTGAACTACACCCCCCCCAAGCGTGCGCGCACGCACACAGACATACAGACACACACACAATTTCTTCCTTATTTAGAACTGAAATCTTTCCTTTAGCCCATCTGAATCTTGATTTTTGGGGTTGTGTGGGGAGAAGGAAATAATTGTTGTCTCCTTTTTTGAACTCTTTGGAACTTCTTTAGAGCATACAAGCTGCACACTATCTTTTAGTCACTTCTCTAGTATTTTAAAAATGCTTTTATATTATTTCATACACGCAGTTATTTTCCCATCTTCTAGATGCAGATTTCCTCAGCCCAGTACAAGAAGACTCTCTTACTAAGTTTCACATTTTATTGCATCCATAACTGGGTTAAGATATAAAATCTGAGCATGGTGTAGTCAGCAGGTGTCAGGTACCCTGCAGGAGAAGAAAGGATGGAAAGAAGCCTGGTTACTCTATGTGACACCAAGACCCTTTACTCTAAACTGGGTAGGGAGATAAAGAATAAGCAAAAGTTGAGCAGAAAACAGAGAATATAGAATGGAAATAATTATTTCCCAGGGTAGTGATCACTGAAAATTAGTACTTTTTGTATGGGAATTACAGAGCAATGTATACTTCCTGCGAAGACTTGATTTTAAGAAGATGAACATAAATCCAGAGAGGTAGCCATGATGACAAGTATTCAGATAACCTCAGGGGATATGTTTGGGAAAATGGTCCTCAAATCAATAAGAAAGTGAAAGCTTAATTTAAAATTTCTTATTAGTCAAGAAATGAAAATATTTGATTAACATTAATTATTTAATTAATAATCAGATTTACTAATAAATAGTTTTGTTCAATTGTCGGAAAAATATGTGTTCCAATCACATTAGTCTCTCATAAAATATTTAATTAAAAAAGTTGCTGGTAATTTCTAAGATGATCTAAATTACCTAAAAATATTAAAAGCTATTTTCAGTAATCTTGTAATTGAACTAAGAGAAAATTATTTCTGTTCAAACAATATATTTGGTGTCATATTTAACTCTAAATTTCTGTCATAAGTCTTATATTTGAGGAGTGTTTAAGCCTCTTATATAAGGAGAGGTTTTTATAGAATTACCACTGTTTTGCTGTCCATCTGGACTTAAATATCTTTAATGAACAATTTAATCTGGAAAACATTAAACCTAGAAGAAAACATTAAACCTATTGCAATCCCAAGTGAGTTCAGTTTGTGTGATAATTATGAATCACCAGGTTTAATATAGAATCTTATTTACAAAGAGCCTTCCTATCTGTGTTCTGGGTGGTTCTCTAATAATTGTCAGAAGGATTCTGGATATTCACTGTTTATACATAACATCTAGTTACATATGTTTTCTGCATCTCATGCTACTCTGACTGTTTTATTTACAAAATTTCCTTTCTGAACTTCAAGCCTGAGTGACTTCTTCCTGATGAAGGTGAAATTCTAGTAAAGCTAAGGTTTTGATCAATGACAATTAGAAGCTTTCTAGCCAAGCCAAACTCTATCACATTTCTTTATTGTGTTTTCTAACTCATGTAGTTAACATGTAGCAGTTATTTGCTTGTAATTTTCTTTTGAGAAATCACATTATTAAAGGTAACTTTCTATTTTAACTATATCTGAATCATTTTAAAACAGATAATTTAGATACTAGCTTTACCATGTTTCAATTTTGTTTATAGATATTTATTTAAATAAAGCAATAATATCATAGAAAAACAGAAGATTTTACAAGTCTTTGTAAAATATATAAACTTACAATTTATTATATAAATGCATGCCGTTTTCCTCACCTTTCACTCATTAATTTTTGAACCAATTATCTTGATAAGACAACTTACAAATGAGGGAAAAGACTGTTTTGAATCAAGGGGAGAAACTATTCAAAATTTTTTCTGAAGTCTTAACCTGAGGTACATAAAGTGCTCCTTTAGAAGCAAGGGAAAATGCGGGAAAGGGCAATGAGTGCATAAATGTGTACCCTGATTTACCAAAGAAAATCGTTGGGAAGAGGAGTAAATACCATGTTTATACACTTATTTACAAATCATGGGTTGTTTTTAAAAAGATGAATAAATTGTGGTAAATGTAGATATTGGAGGTAAGTAGAACCCAAGGAAGGGGAAATTACCCATTCAGAAATGAAACCTGGTACATCAGTTAAGAGCCATTCAGAAAAATGGAAAGTACTCTATGTATGTAAAAAAGAATTAAATCAGGTAATTTGTTTTTTCATGTGAAGGAATACCTGAAAATACAAACTATGTAGTGATGCCACCTAGAAATTAGCAACATCCGTGTGACGGTTAATTTTATGCGTCAACTTGACTGAGCCACGGTGCACCCAGATTTGCTCAAACATTATTCTAGGTGTTTCTGTTAGAAGGTTTTGGGATGAGATTAACATTTAAACGGGTCGAAGAGTAAAGCAGATTGCCCTGTCTAATGTAGGGCAATGTGTAAGGCTGGGCCTTACACATCAGTTGAAGACCTGAGTAGAACAGAAACTTTGACCCTCCTCTGAGTAAGAGTGAATTCTTCTGCCTGACAGACTTTGACTAGAATATAAAAATTTCTTCTGCCTTTGGACTCAAACTGAATATCGGTTCTTCCTGGGTTTAGAGGCTTCGACTGGAACTACCCCATCAACTCTCCTGGTTCTCAGGCGTTCAGACTCAGACGAAAACTACACTGCTGATTCTACTGGGTATCTAACTTGCCTGCAAATCTTTGAATGGCCTTTATAAGGAGACCATATCTATATGTATATCGATATATCTATCTATCTATTGATAGATAGATATACTCTCCTTATATATATAAATCCTTGTATATCTATACCCTTGTATATATTTACAATCACATGTGAACAAGGAATGTTGCCCACCATTCCAGTTCTGCAAAGATTAAGCCATTAGCCACTGCAGATGCCCACCCTGAGGGGAATTCAGAATGAAGAAAAACAGGAAGCATTCTGTGCTTTGGATAGTGGCCCTAGATAGTTAAGATGCATATCAAAGGAATAATTTCAATTAACCCAGGTTCTTACATCTTCCCACACATAGAAAAGCACTAAAATCATTAACCCGAGATGTCTGTTTTTTGTGATTAGCAGTCATCTTTTGATGTTCGACTACGTATTCTATTCCAGAAAGAAAAAAACCTCCTGTATATCCTGGCTCCTCCCCTACCTCTTCAGAGCAGTTCCTCAGAGCTACTGAGAGGCTGTCTTCCAGGCTACAGTCCTCAGTAATATCCCTTAATAGAACTTAACTCACAGCTTTTATAGGTTGTGCATTTTTCTTCAGTTGACACACAAACATACATACATACATACATATATATATATATACACACACACACATATATAGAGTGTATGTATATATGCATCATATATATATCTTTATACATACATATCACATGATATGTATATGTGCATCCTATTGGTTTTGTTGCTTTAGAGAACCCTGACTTATACAATCAGTAAGGAAGCTATCTTCATCCCTATGACAGAGCATTTAGTGTGGACAGAGACCAGGAGCTGTGGCCAAACAACTGAATTTGGAGACTTAGCTGAGAGTAGCTGGAGCTATGATGGAGGTGCTGACTATCAGAAACTAGAGTGATGGAGAAGACCCAATCTCTGCCAAACATGCTACCCAATGCAGTGAGTGAGAATACCTTAGCTTCTTTCTTTCTCTTGTCCTCCATACATCCACTAAGACCTCCCATTGGCTGAATAGAACTGGAAGTTAGTTTGCAAAGGAGTCAGGAGAATTATTTACCAGCACCATAAAACATAGAAAGTGAGGGTGGAGAGTTAATCTGAAAGCAAATACAGATGAACTGCTTATCTATTAAGATGAAAGAAAAAGTACTGCTATAGAAGATTTACATTTGCATTGAAATTCATGAACTTAAAGAAAGAGACACTGAAAGCATTTGGAGCTCTTTTCAAAGTACTATACAGTTCAAGAGTTACACTTATAAATATCCTGGACAATAAAGACCGTGTAGGTTTAACTTATTTTATAACACAGACCTTGTACTACCATATTGCATTAAAAGAGTCAGGGGAAAGCATTACAGAGTAAAAGAATTTACAAAGACTTATAATGAGTTTGGCTAAATGGGAAGCCATGTATCGGTTGTGTAGTGATTAAGTAAGCAGGAGCATTAGATGAAGTATGAGATTTTATACAGGAGTCAGATTATGCAAGGCCACATTGAAGATTATGACATTTACACTAAATGCAATGGAAAGCTGTTAAAATTTTTTAAGATAATATGATCATATTTTTCTTTAATGAGACCAATTGTGGTCACTAAGTGGGAAATGCACTGGAAGAGTGCATAGTGGTAACCAGTCAGGAAGTCATTCCAGGAAAGAGTAATGTTATCTTGGGCCTGGAAAGTATAAGTAGAAAAGTAGAGTAGAGATTCAAATAATGATTTGGAAGGACAATGTGTTAGGACAAATAATGACCCCCCAAGATAGTCACATCCTAATTCCTGGAACCTGTGAATATGGTACTTTCCATAGTGACAGAAACTTTGAGGATGTGATTAAATTAAGCATCTTGAATATGGAGAAATTATCTAGGGTTATCTGGGTGGCCCAATGTAATCACAAGGGTACTTAGAAGAAAATAAGGGAGGAATGAGACTCAGAGTCAGAGAAGGGAATGTGATGATGAAAGCAGAGGTGAGAAAGAGAGGCAGGGGAGGAGAGATGGGGAGACAGAGAGAGGAAATGTTACATTGCTGGCCTTAAAGATACAGGAAGGGGCCACATGCCTAGGAATGTAAGCAGCTTCTAGAAGCTAGAAAAGGCAAGGGAATGAATTCTCCTATGAATTCTTCAGAGGGAACACAGCCCTGCAAAGTCCCTGATTTTAGACTTCTGGCATTCAGAACTATAACAGAATAAATTTGTTTTGTTTTAAACCATTAACTTTGTGGTAATTTGTTATTGCAGCAATAGGAAGTTAATATAGAAACTCAGAGGAAATTGGTGCTGGTTTAAATGTAGGAGATGAAGGAGAGGAATGGTGTCAAGAAAATGTCTCACTGGCTAGTAAATGGAGCATCTATTTGAGGGGTGGGAGACTGGAGGAGAAGTATTTTTATTATGTGGACATTTGAAGTTTGAGATATTCATGAGATGACTAAATGGTGATATCAAATATGCAGTTGTCTTTGTAGGTGTGGAGCAGAAGCAAAGATAATTCTATGTTAATGTTTTAATTACCCTACAGATGGAATTTAAAATCACAGCAATAACTGAGATTCCTGATGGAAGTGATATATGAGATGTCCCAATATTGAACTCCAAGAACTTCAACTTTTAGAAATTGGATAGAGAAAACAGGACTAATGCATAATATTAAGAATTAATCAGGAAGGAATAAGGGAAAATATATTTTGTTTTAATGGAAACTAACATAAGAAATTTTAAGGGAAAACAAGGATAAATTTTGAAAAGAATATTAAGATGTGGAGAAAACAAAATGAATAACTCTTTCAGAAGTTTGACTATGAATGGAGACACATTACTTTATCTCCCCAATTTATCTTACATGTGGGAGATAAGACAAATGGAAGTCAAAGTGTGACCCAAAAGAAAATAAGATGAGTGTGATGGTTAATTTTATGTGTCAGTCTGGCTGGGTCATATTGCCCAGATATTTTCAAACATTTTTCTGGATGTTTCTGAAAGGTGGCTTTTGATGAGATTAACAATTAAACTAGTAGATTTTGAGTAAATAAGATTACCTTCCATAATGTGGGTAGACCTTGTCCAGACAGTTGAAACCCTTAACAGGACAAAAACTTACCTCTCCCAAAAAGGAAGGAACTCTGGCAGCACATGGTCTTCTGAATTGAATTACAGCATTTCCTGGTCTCAACCTGAGGCCTATCCTGAACATTTTGGGCTTTCCAGCCTCTACAATTGCATGAGCCACCTTAAATCTCTCATTCTCTCTCTCTCTCTCTCTCTCTCTCTCTCTCTCTATATATATATATATATATATAGATAGATAGATAGATAGATAGATAGATAGATAGATAGATATAGATATATACACATGCACACACACATTCTGTTGGTTCTATTTTTCTGAAGAACCCTGACTAATACAATGAGTAACAGTAGGGATAGAAAACAGGCACATCTGAATGTGGCAGGAGGTGAAAGCTTTTGTGTATATAATTTGAGGCAGTTGTCCTCTGCAGGATTCATATTCCTCTCCATGACGTCACTGTCCTTCTGCTTGTTTTTAATTTCTGATATAAAAACAAATCAATTTTTTATAATTTATGAAGGCAATTTTTTATCTTAATGGAAAGTGAGGAGTGACAGTTTGGTATCACCAGAGGTTTTCAAATATAGAGCAAGAATGTTATAGAAAGAAATGCCTAGGACATTGCAAGTCTGTAATTCTCAGTAGAGTCTATATACTGGAACTTAAGTCAAATGTTTCAAAGTTATTTTCTTTTAATAAATTTATTTATTTTTAAATTTTTGGCTGTGTTGGGTCTTCATCATTGGGGTCTTCTTGCTACGCACAGGCTTTCTTTAGTTGCGGTGAGCAAGGGCTACTCTATTGTGGTGCGCGGGCTTCTCACTGTGGTGGCTTCTCTTGTTGTGGAGCACAGGCTGTAGGCGCTCAGGCTTCAGTAATTGTGGCTCTTGGGCTCCAGACTGCAGGCTCAGTAGTTACAGTGCACGGCCTTAGTTGCTCCGCGGCATGTGGAATCTTCCCTGACCAGGGATCGAACCCGCGTCCCCTGCATCGGCAGGCGGATTCTTAACCACTGTGCCACCAGGGAAGCCCCTCAAAGTTATTTTTTGTTACAACATATCTAGTTCCCTTTTTGATTTTTATACTCCTTTCCATTTTTTCTTTTTCAGCAGCATCTTTCTTCAAACCCCATAGCCTCCTATCTCTGTATTTACAGTGCAGTCCTTAGATCTAGACACATACAGACATACACACATACACCCCAGATCAGATCTCTGGAATGGGCAAAACACAGTCCTCTGTTGTTCTTCAGTGGCTGATTTTTTCTATTTAATAGTTTATTTACCTTAAAACAACTTTCTAATTATTCTCTTCTAAAGAGAAAAATGAACAATGTATAGTTCAGATTCAAAATCCAGCTTGGCTCTATTTTCCTTTTCTTAATTTTGATTTCCAGTTAAACTGTATTCCTCAGTGTCATAGTATGCTAACATTTATAAATGCATTTATTTTACTGTCTAAGTGAAACCCAGGTCTTCCATAGCACATATTCGCTGAACCTTTACCAGACATGTTCAAGGCTTTGGCTTCTTGATCTTTTTAAAATCAAAATGTACCATTCATTTCCATAGATATTGGAACTTTTCCACATATTTGAATTACATTTAAGGAATCTCCATTTCTCATATTTATTGTTGAAATGACTGGTTAGTCAGCTTTATTATTCAGTGGAAGAACAGTTAATCCTGGTTTTCATATTGTCATTTAAAAGAATAAGTAAGTCACTATTTAACATGAAAACTGCTGTGGTAACAATAAAACATGTCTTGGAATAATTTCCAGTGTAGAAATGACTAAACCTTAAGTGTTTTTGGTCCCACTGGGTTTCTTGAGTTTTCATTTCCACATCTGTTTATTCTTAAATTTATTCTTAAATTTCTCTAACAGATTCAGCTTAATAAATAGAATTATAGTTGATTCTATATTTCGTTTTGTTTTCTTTTTATGGCTGTTATTTTGAATTTCTGTTAGTTTGACAACTTTATTCAAGATTGTATATTTAAGTAGTTTTTCTGTAATTTACTTCTTAATCAACATTTAATATATTAGAACAAATCTATTAGGGAAAATTAATATACTCTTTAGGTAATGCATGTGTTTCTTATCTTTGTCATTCATGACAACCACTGATTAATCTAAATAATACTCAGTATCCCTAAAGAAAATATACTAACTCAGTGACCTTGATTTTTTCCAGTAATATTTGTAGGCTGCCTGACTGTGACTTTTTTGTGTGTATCTGTTTAATTTTGTTTTTCTCTTTTACTCACTTCTGTCACATCTCTCAGGAGCTATTCAGATTCTGAGTTTAAGAGAAGCTGACATTTGAATGGCTCCTTCTGAGTGTCAATATAATGAATTCTTGCAATTGGAAATGTACTCAAATTGATGACTCGCATAAGTGGGTGTACTATACTTGTCCCATTTTAATGCTTAGAAAGATATATTATTATGTATTTTCTCTAATATGTCGGTTTTGATAAGCTCATTTCCACCATAAAGTGGACAATAATTTATAAACAAAATCAAAGCTGTTCAATATAAAATTTCAATGTATGAGACAGATGAACTCTAGCAAATATATATGATACAGGAAACTGAAGAAACAGGATTCTATGGATGAATTATACTTTTAAAATCAAACAATAGAATTTAGATAGTTAATGAAGAAGTGATGATAATTAAACATAATATGATGTACAAAGAGGCTGAAAACAATAAGTAGGAGCTTATTTCTTTATAAATATGTCATACCCATGAAAGTGGAATTAAAATTTGAATTATATATGCTTTTATAATTACCAACTTCAAGAGAAATCCAGTAAACTATAGCTTCTAATTAGGATGTAGAAACTTGCAAAAGAAGATTGCTCCCACCCTACACATAAGAGCAAACTGGACAAGTGAAAACAGTATATTTTTTCAAGCCTATCAGGTGGTTGAGCATGAAAGAAAATTAATTGAACTAAATTTCAGAATGTAAGTTGTCATTTCTAGTAGAGAAGTGATCCACCTTGGCTTTCATCCTTGATAAAGTAGTGGGACAAAGAGGAATACACTACAGTTGGGATTAAGGAGAAACTAGCCATGTTTTAATCATATTTAACTAGCTGCAACTGGCCTGGCATAAGAGATTAAAGACTGCAGGAACCACAGCCACAGAATGCATCTGTAGCTACTGACCAACACTTCCCCATGGACTTTTAGCAAGTGTATAGTGATAGTAGGCCAAAGACTGGAATCAGGGTAGGAAAACTGAGAGAGGTATCCTCAAAGTCTGCACACATCTTCTATAAGTGAAAGGCAATGGCTTGCTACAAGCTGCAGTCAGAAGAGAGCCACAGGCAACCTGGTAAGAAATGTCAGGTCCTCATTGTGTAAGGCAGGTTTATAGAGGGGGAAGTGCCCCTCTATAATGAGAGATAGAAAACTGCTGGTGGGATGATAGAACAAGGAGAACGAGAGTAACCCCCAAATCAGGTATCCACATTTCAAAGCAGAGGGCTCTTCCATAGTTAGGAACATTGGTGCCTTGGATGCAGATCAGGTAGTGAACACCAGAATCTCCACTGTGTTCAGATCCAGTGCTCTACTGAGGGATAAGTCCTCATGCTGCCTTCAAAATATGTGAAGCTAGTGGTGAGCTGAATCAAACTAAGGCAATACTAAAGTCAGATTCAGCTCACATACAGATTTTATTAACTTGGCATGACTTTTCCTGTGAACAAATAATAATACATACTGCAGTCTCTAATTTTGTAAAGCAAGATATTAGCATTTAATCAAAAACCAAGAAGCAAGGGAAGGTAATTTGACCCATTGTTAAGAAAGAAAAGTAACAGAGGCATACTGAGTGATGACCTAGATTAGATATATGAATTATCAGTGACAGAAATAGACAAAAAATTTTAAAACCTCCACTATTTCCTTGAATTATATAAAAATTAACTCATTATGGATCATATGAATCTTCATGTCAGTATTACTTCTATAAGGAATCATTCATTGTTCGTATCAATGTTTAACTGTATAAATGTGTCTGTTCACTTTGGATACATGCAAGATGCTCACTCTATCACCGATTTTTAGTAGTTTTACTGTGTCGTGCCCAGTATGAAATCTTGTATATTGGAGATGCCAGTTATTCAAATATGGCCAGAAGCAAATTCACCTTTTATATATCTTAGCTCTGGAACTTACTTCAAATGAGTTGACCTATGTATATATAAATATAAACCTGATAGTTAAGGTATATGTATGTGTATGTAGATGCATAAAATATCAGTTGATCTTTTGTATCAACATTTTTATATATTTGCATTTATTTCATAATAAATATTGGACAAAAAAGGAATGTGAAAAACTATTTTCTTCAAGGAACTATGACTTGTTGAACTATTAATTTCAGGTAGATAAGAACAGTGGCAAAATAGTGCAATATAGACTAGTAGAAATTACATTTAATCTAGTACTTCATGAAATACCAATATATAAGTGGTTAAAAGATGTAATTTACTGACTTCTTCTCTCCATGGTGTATTAAATATACATGTTACCAACTTAGAATTCATAGAAAATTAACTTACATACTCTAGTTAACTTCATTCTAGTTTTTAGTGAAATAAATACTTCAAAACATACTTAACTTATGTATATTATTTATGTTATTTATAAAACACATTTTGTATTTTTCCAAATGATAAAATCCGTGTGAAAATATAATTTGTTATAAACTGTGTCAAGAGCTATGTTTAGAGGCTAGAGGGCTGTGATAAACCTGCAAACTGATTTCAAAGAGATTCTGTATTCCTAGTTGAAAATTTTCAAAATACACATGGAAAAAGAAAACAAAACATTTGTATTACAATAAATGATTATTAAATAGAATGCGTATCATGGATAATAAATGAAAGAGTGGCAAAAAAAGACATGGTGTAATTATACTACAGTACATCATGATAGAAGCCTTCAGTTAAGGTTTTCATAAAATTCAAAACACCACAAAAATGAAACAGAACGCTTTAAAATTTGTTTAAGTAAAGGAATGTCCCTTAATCCAAATTCTATTTTACATTCCCATTTTCCTCTCATAGTCAGAGCAAGGAGGAGCATACAGTGTTTTGAAAAGAAAACAAGTCTTTAGAGATCACCAAACAACCAATTTCACACTACAAGCAGTCACAAATAGAGCTACATTCCCTTTACACTATTTATCTTTGTGCTTCATTGAGTTCAAAGAAGAGCATTTTTCAGAGTTTAAGCAATTCTCATTTTTTTTTCTATTCTAGAAAGGGCGTTGTCAGAAAAGCATGGGATTAGGAAGCTATAGAGCTATCAGTGTTATTCTTAGTGTATGAAATTTCAATTTAGCAAAACATGTAAAACCCTAAAGGCAGTTAAAACCCAATACAGGGCTTCCCTGGTGGCGCAGTGGTTGAGAGTCCGCCTGCTGATGCAGGGGACACGGGTTCGTGCCCCAGTCCAGGAAGATCCCACATGCTGCGGAGCGGCCGGGCCCGTGAGCCATGGCCGCTGAGCCTGCGCGTCCGGAGCCTGTGCTCCGAAACGGGAGAGGCCACAACAGTGAGAGGCTCGCGTACCGCAAAAAAAAAAAAAAAAAAAAAATACAAGGAAGCCACTTTGTTTTCACAGTATATTTATTTTGCATCATCACTGACCCAACTGATTTCCTGCTGAATTGAAGTGCGTAGGTATTAGTTTCAGAAATTATTCTGTGCTGTATATTTGTTACCAAATCAATGTTATGGTTTACCTAGAAAATTCCCTGAAAAATCCCATCAAACTACTTGTATAATATAAAGCTCACAATGTAGGCATTTTATATATCTGACATCTAGATTTTACTTTCAAAAGAAGCTGAAATGTAGTAAGTTTGCTAAATATGTACTTCACATCCTTAAGGCAGATTAGAAATTGTTACTGAGTGACTACTCATTAGAATAATTATAATTTTCTATGCTTATTGAAATCTCTCTATATTTTAATATCCATAGATTATAAGATAATTTATAAAATAATTCATAGATGTCTAAAGGTCAGTTATATAAAATGGGGGTAAAAGAGTTACAAGAAGAGAGCTTTTGGAGAAGATGTGGTGGCATGATCATAGTTATTGTTTTTTATCTCCTCAAAGTCTTCCATATAAACAGACAAAGCCACTAGGATAGTAAAACTAAAGACATTTAGAAATGTCTGTTGCAAAACTTGGTGGCAGAATATCTCTAAAGATTCATAAATACAAGTGAGTGGGGACAAACCACTGGCAGCTACAAGACTTACATTGTGTCTGTATGGGAAGAAGCACAGGAACCAAACTTGGCTTCTGCTGAAGTTTTGAGTTACCGGAGAAGTGTTGGGCCGTTCTGAAAGAACAGTGGGAACCAGGGAGAGTTACTCAAGATTAATTTCATGAGTAAAGCAGGAATTAAAGTGCCAGAGCAGTTTGAACCCTATAAATACTCTAAATTAACACAACTCAACCCCCTGCCAACAGAAAGCTCCACACTACGGAGACAATTCAGGGGGCAGAATCCAAATTTAGCAGGATAGGGCCAATGGGGAAAGGAAAGATAAGTTCCTTGTAAAAAGCAGGACGAGAAGCCGAGGTGACAGATTTCATGAAGTATAAGTATATATAAGTATATAATTATATATACATAAGTATATATAATTTTATATATATATATAATTTCATTGTGAAACCATAAAAGAAAGAGCTAGTATGTGAGTGGAATTATAACTTATGAAAATTTGTTAGGATGCAGCTAAAACAGGACTTAGAGGAAAAGTTATAGCTAAAATAATAAGAGAAAACAATGTTCTAAAATCAATGACCTGAGTTTCCATTTTAAAATACAATAAAAGAAAAAGTAATACAAAAATAGATGGAAGAAAATGATGAAGGTAGAACACCGATGAAACAGATAAAAGACTAAAATCAGAAAAAATTCACAAAGCCAAAACCTAGTTCTTTGAAAATATAAACAATATTGACAATCTTTCCCCATACCCCTGCAAAAAACAGAGAACCCAAATCAGCAAAAGCAGAAATAAAATAAATGGATTGTCAGCAAAGAACCTGCAGACATTAAAATGATAATCAGAGAATACTATAAACAACTTCATGCCAACACATTTTGAGAATTTAAAGTGTTTAAATTTGTTGAAAATATAATTTACAAAAGGTTATGTAAGAAAATAAACTCTGAATACATCTATATGTTGAAAATTTAATTGATTATTTAAACTTTTCCCAAAGAAAACTTTAGGCTTAGAGGCTTTCGCTGATAAATTCTATCAACCATTCAAGTAAGAAATGGCGTTAATCTTACTTTTTTTTCTGCAAGTAGAAAAGGAGGGAATATTTTCTAACTCAATTTATAAAACTGGCATAACCTTAATAGAAAAATCTGGCAAGGCTATTAAAAAATAAAATTACAGATCAATAATTCTCATGATTATTGGTGTAATAGTCTTTACTATTACAAATCAAACAAGCTAGAAAAAAGCTAGCTATGACCTAGGAGGATTGCTTCTTCATTCCCCTGCTGCCCCTCAAATGCTTGGAAGCAGCTGCACTACACCTTAGCTCTATATTGCACTGACAAAACTGACTCTTCCTGGCATTAAAAAATTTCCCTAGAAATTCAAGCTTTGTATAATAATAAAAAACTAAGAAAAATTACTGAACAAATTTTATGTTTTCAGGCAATATTTTAAGTGCTTTACATGTATTAAATAGACCAGTAAGTATTGAGAAAATCAAGGCATAATTAGTAAGTGGCAGAAGTGTAATAAAAATGGAGAGAAGCTAGCTTCCAAATCCATACTCTTAGTCATTATAGTATGTTGTGGCCAAATGGGTGTTGGACAAAATATATCAGATTTTACCTAAAATTCTGCCTTAGTTGTTTAGTATTCAGTTTTATACAACCATTGTAGGTTTACAGCTCACGCTGTTTATATACCCATGTGATACATAGAGTATTTGATTTATTTTTTTTACATCTCCAATCATTAAGGCAATATATACAATAATCAACCCAATAAGGGGAAATTTTTTGAAAGGCAAATGTAGTTTATATAAAAGAATAAAGTTCAGGCTGAATAGCTATCTTTCTGCACTTCTTTAATTTCAGAGGAAGATATCATTTCCCTAGAAATTCATACTTAGCTGAGACATTATTTAGGAGAAACCACAAGTATAATTCCAAATATTCAGCAAAACAATATATTGATGCTGCATCTTTCCTGGAAAATTTTTTATGGTTTTTATCTTAATGCTAAGAGAAACATAAAAAATAAGAATGTAAGGGTAGGGAAGTGAGAATAAAATAGAAATCAAAACTCTAGTCACAAAAATATACTCTACTTCTATTTTCTCATTTCACAATTTTTGCTTAAGATAGTACATTTGTTTTATACATGTGCTGTCTTGTATCACTTTATAATGGTTTTCTTGGTGCTGTGTCAAGAATTCTGAGACTGTATCTAAGCTATTCAGGAATGATTACCTTGACAAATTTAGGATGTTTCAATTTCTGTCACTACTGCTAAATGTGGCCTAAAAGCTGAATATGCCCAGTTTTCTTAAATTTCACACGTGCAAAACAAAGCTAAATAATATCACTGCTATTTAGTTTCTTTTAGTTAAAAGACAATGTCCTGTTTTAAAAACTCCTACTATCATGTTGAATTATAAATAGTGAATTTATTTTTATATTTTAATGTTTCTCTGTTGGAGATATATCTTAAATAGAATATTTTATGTAACCTGAAATAGTAATAATTGTAATAGTGTGTTTGTATCCTATGGCTGCAATAACAAATTACTGCAAAATTGGTGTCATAAAACAACAGAAACTTAGTCTCTCATATTCTTGAGGCCAGAAGTCTGAAATCAGTGTCACTTCACCAAAATCAAAGTGTCCATAGGGCTGTGCTACCTCTGGAAGCTCTAGAAGAAAATTTGTTCCTTGCCTCTTGCAGCATTAGGTGGCTGCCATCATTGCTTAATTTGTGACTGCGTCACTCTGATCTCTGCCTCCACTGTCACATTTCCTACTCCTCTTCTGGCTGCTTCTTCCCTTCCTCTGTCTGTGTGAACCTCCCCCTGCCTCCCTCTCAGGAGGAGGTGTGCAACTGCATTTTGGGCCCACCCAAATAATCCAGGATTATCCCCTCTCAAGGTCTTTAATAACGTCATTTGCCATATAAGGTATGGCAAAAGAGTCTCACAGATTCTGGAAATTAGTGCCTGTTATTTTGGGGAAATATTTTTCAGCCTAGTACAAATGGAAATAGTAGAAACAAAAGTAATAATAATATCTAAAATTTACTGAGTGCTTATTGTGTGCTGTGCTTTGTGCTAAGTGCTTTAAATATATTATCTCATTTAGCTTCTCATAGTCCCAATGATACTGCATTTTTTATGAATCACTATATTAGGGCAACAATTTGAAAATTTAACTAAGAAATGACAGTAAATGCAATAGTGGTGAAACTCATTGATGATAGAATAGATCCTTTGAGCAAAATTAGAAAATATGTTAAAAATGGTGGACTTTAATTAAATGTACCAAGCAAATGCAGCAGAAGCACATCAGAAAAGAAGAGATATCTTTAGAAATTAAGATGAGAATATTTGAATTTAAAAATAGATATCTGGCCAAAATGTCATTTTTGAGCAAAAATTTCAATACAATCCAGCATATTAATTGGCTTAGAATAATGTATCATTGAAATATATTTGATTTAGATTCTGTTCACAATTTTACAAAAAAATTTTGCACCTGAAGAATGTACGAAGTATAGGAAATTCAGAATTAAAAATAATGTGTCATATCTTAAATTATAAAATGAATAGTGATGACATATATTGTATTTTTCAAACAAGAGAACCATTTAAATATAAAATTTAATAATAGTTGGAAGACTAATGGATTTCAATAAAAAAATAATGAGATTTGAAGCAAAACCTAAAAAAAGGAGGGTTCAGAAGAATATAACATTTCCTATATTTTTATCATTAATAAGGTATAAATATTGTATTTGTCAAATATGTGGCTATTACTGTAATGTATAATGCAATGAAAATCATCTTCTTCACATAGGTTCCTTAAAAACTGGCTTGAGGCAAAGCTTACATGCTTCTTCTTTATTGGTTACAATCCAGTGAAGCAAGAGTGATTGAGAAAAGGAAGTACCATAACTTTAGAGAGAGCAAATAAAAAGTGTTGCAAAGCTAAATTTATCCCTGCCTCATAAGAAACTTAGTTGTTTTCTTGGTCACATTTGTCATCCCTGCTGAGATGTCAGAACATCCATCTGGGCCAGAAGAATGAGCAAATAATCTGCTGGCTCCTTCTTATCACCTGTCTCTCAATGTTAAATGTTTACCACATGGCACTT
Organism: Monodon monoceros; assembly: GCF_005190385.1. Classification (NCBI taxonomy): domain Eukaryota; kingdom Metazoa; phylum Chordata; class Mammalia; order Artiodactyla; family Monodontidae; genus Monodon; species Monodon monoceros. The sequence continues at coordinate 44,398,972 of NW_021703767.1, read as the reverse complement.
TACCTTTACTATATCTGGTTTATGTTATCCAGCCCCTCTTGGCAGCCAGAGTCCCTCTGATTTAGGATTATGTTATCCAGTACTTCTGTAAAAACATAGTCTCTGTGAGTTGCATTAGGTCAGACCTGGGTGCTGGAGTTTATATAACTTCCCACTCAGGTATAATAGTGAGAGTTATACTGAAGTCTTACTCTTGTCATACAAAGCATATGAGGGAGGCAGTGGTTTTAGATGAAGAGCAATGACAATGGTGAGAAGGATGGAATTGACCATCAGCCAAGAAACACAGCAAGTGGCCAAGGCCAATAAGAAAGTAGAGCAGACCAAATGTAGAGAAAGGCATAAACTACCTCTGCACTACTCAAATCTACTAGTGCCTTTTTGTTATGCCGAAACTTCTCTGGGAATAGGCTGCCATCATTTTCTGCTCAAGAATGTAGGTGCTTCCATATCTTGGCTATTGTAAATAATGCTGCTATAAATATTGGAGTGCATATATTTTTATGAATTAGGAACACACCTCCATGCTGTGTTCCATACTTGCCGCACCAATTTACAATCCCACCAACAGTGCATGAGGGTTCCCTTTTCTCCACATCCTCCCCAACATTTGTTATTTGTTGTCTTTTTGATGATAGTCATTCTGATGTGAATGAGGTGGTATCTCGTGGTTTTGATTTATATTTTCCTGATGATAGTGATGTTGAGCATCTTTTCACGTTGTCCATCTGTATGTTTTCTTGGGAAAAATGTCTATTCATGTCACAAAGGTGACACAATAAAACAGAATGTATGAAGTTATATGTCAGAATTTCGAACATATAAGCAAAGAGAATATCTGTAATTAATGTCATTAATAACCGTACTAAATAACCCTGTCAGCTTGGGTTAAAAATTTATCTGTGTGCTCTTTTACAAGGGAACAAATCATAAAAATAAAGATCAAATTTAATTATATTGACAAAGATTTATTAGGCAAATGCACAAACATAAAGAAATAATGTTATAGCAATACCAGAATACATGGCAGTATTTATTATTTGTAGACTTTTTTGATGATGGCCATTCTGACCAGTGTGAGGTGATACTTCACTGTAGTTTTTTGATTTGCATTTCTCTAATAATTAGCAATGTTGAGCATCTTTTCATGTGCCTGTTGGCCATCTGTATGTCTTCTTTGGAGAAATGTCTATTTAGATCTTCTGCCCCTTTTTTGATTGGGTTGTTTTGGGTTTTTTTTTTTTGATATTGAGCTGTATGAACTGTTTGTATATTTTGGAAATTAAGCCCTTGTCAGTCACACCATTTGCAAATATTTTCTCCCATTCTGTGAGTTGTCTTTTCATTTTGTTTATAGTTTCCTTTGTTGTGCAAAAGCTTTTAAGTTTAATTAGGTCTCATTTGTTTATTTTTGTTTCTATTTCCATTACTCTAGGAGATGGATCCAAAAAAACTGTTGCTGCAATTTATGCCAAAGAGTGTTCTGCCTATGTTTCCTCTAGGAGTTTTATAGTATCTGGTCTTCATTTAGGTCTTTAATCCATTTTGAGTTTATTTTCATATATGGTGTTAGAGAATGTTCCAATTTTATTCGTTTACATGTAGATGTCCAGTTTTCCAGCATCATTTGTTGAAGAGACTGTCTTTTCTCGATTGTATATTCTTGCCTCCTTTGTCGTAGATTAATTGATTATAAGTGTGTGGGTTTATTCCTGGGCTTTCTACCCTGTTCCATTGATCTAGATATCTATTTTTGTGATAAATTTTATTCAAAAGATGCTAAATCTATACGTTCAAGACTATAGAATATGGTTGAGAGACTTCCGAAAATCTAAATTAATGGATAAAGATATTATGTTAATGATGTTAAAGAACTCAAAATTGTTAAAATGTTAATCTTTTTGAAATCATTATAAAACTTCTAGATGAAAGGAGGAGAGGCTCAAAGTGAAACTTAGGTAGAGGTTGTTTAAAATAAAAAACCTCATGAAAAATAGAAGAAAATATTGACACTTTGGACATGATTAAAATTTTAGAAAAATCTACCCTTCAAAAGACATTGTTATGACATTGAAAATGCAGGTCAATCACTGGGAAAAATATTTGCTAAACATTTATTTACTAAAGGCCTTTTGTCAGAATTAAACAATGATATATGATTGTACAACTTCTAGAATGACTAAAACAAACAAGAAAACAAAACCCCCTGACAGTAGCAAGTATTTTTGTGTATGTAAAGCAAATAGAACTCATATTTTTCTGGTGAAATGAAAATGATAAAGTCACCTTGAAAAATATTCATAAATTAAACTTTAAACATAATATAAAACAGTGATTCTACCCCTGGCTTTTATTCAAGGTAAGTGAAAGTACATGTTAACACAAATACTTGTATTTCAAATTTCATAGAAGTTTTGTTAATACTTATTAAACAAAAACAATTGGGAGAAGCCAGCAAATATCTTTGAAATATGGAGGAATAAACAACTGGTATATTCATACAATGGAAAACTACTCAGAAATAAAAAATAATTAGCTACAGATACAGAGAACAATATGGACAAATCTAAAAAACATTATGCTAAATGAAATGTTAGACAAAAAATACTATATACTCTGATTCCATTTATATGAAAATTCTAGAAGAGGTAAGAGTAGAGTGACAAAAAGAAAATACTCTGGGGATGAGACAGCAACCTGACTACAAAAGTGCAGGACAGAACTTCAGTGAATGATGAAAATGTTCTGTAACCTTGCTTTTTTTGGTAAGATACAAAAGTGCACAGATTTCTCAAAATTCATCAAATTGCATATTTGCAATTTTTGAAAATTATTGTATATAAGTTATTACTCCTCAGTAGAACTGATTAAGAAAAATGAAAGAGTGTATCTTTGTTGCTTAGTAAGATCTCTATGATATAGACCATGATCAAAGTAAACAGAGAGATGCTAGATTAGGTGAAGGTATTTATATCATGAAAAATGAATAAAAGAATAATATTAAGAATATATAGGAAATCCGGTAAATCCAACAAGATAAAGAGAAGAACTCCAAAGAATAATATGTAAAAGAAGTTAAGAAGCAATTTACAGGTAAGGTGACCCAAAAGCCTAACAGTAATATATGTGGATATGTTAACTTATTGATATAAAATATATATAATTAAAATATAATAAAATATCACTTTGTATTATACTGGCAACATTTAGAAATCTAGTTATTGCCATGTATTTGTTGGCAAGTGATTTATGAAGCCATTTTAGGGATCAATCTCAAAGTATTCAGTCAAATTAAATATACGCACATCCAATATTCCAGTGTGCTTGAATATTGCAGAATTATTCCTATCCTTGTGAGATTACTGACAGCACCCCCTTTTACTCTCCAGCATGTCACAATCTAATGATGAATTATTTGGTCACCTTATCTATGACTAAGAAAATTTACTTCAGCTATACATCCTAAAGACATCCTACACAAGTCCATAAGAGAACATATATTATGATGTTCTTTGCAAGCTTTTGATGTCAGCGATTTGAGAATACATTAAGCATCCACAAACTGGATACTCAGCAGTGGGAGCGTGGGCAGGCAAAATAGATACACATCATGGTGTGGTCTACAGGAACTAAGATTAATGGGCTCTTCTCAAACTTAAGAGCTTGTGTGGATCTTAAAATATGTAGCTTATTTCTTTTTAAAGTAAGAAACAGAATGCGATACATAATGTAATATTATATGCAATTTGAAATATGCATTAAAAATTTAAAAGGATACATTCAAACTAAAGGATATTCATAAAACATATGAAAATGTTTTCTTGGAGTAAGAGAGGTAGAAGGAAGAGGGTACAAATAATAATATTGTTTTGTGAAATTTGGAGAATTTTTGGACCTTCTTTTTACAGAAGGTCCAAAAAACAAAATTAACTATATCTATCTGTGTGCATGCATTTCCATTTCTGTTTGTTTTTATTATGTCAGCATAATATAATGGCAATCAATACCCTATAGGGATTATGTTATATATTATAGTGAAAAAATTTATAAAATGTAAATATGGGATTTTTAGACCAAATAATAATATTATTATTATATATTTTTTAATTTTATTTTTTTTTGCGGTACGCGGGCCTCTCACTGTTGTGGCCTCTCCCGTTGTGGAGCACAGGCTCGGGACACGCAGGCTCAGCGGCCATGGCTCACGGGCCTAGCCGCTCCGCGGCATGTGGGATCTTCCCAGACCGGGGCACGAACCCATGTCCCCTGCATCGGCAGGTGGACTCTCAACCACTGCGCCACCAGGGAAGCCCCCAAATAATATTACTAATAAAATTTGAAATGTCAGAAGGCTAACAATTCTCCATACAAATTATAAGATGTATAAGAAAATGTTTAACATTTCACTTCGAGTCACATTATATACTCACGTTGATTTTACAGAAGTGAATGCGAACAGTTTATACCTTTGTAAAAGTATTCAGAATAATAAAAGTAAAAAGTACAGCTTCAGATAAAATACTACCACAGAAAAATATTTCATACAGTGTCCTTTTCTCCATGTTTGGGTAGATGAAGCATACCAACCCAGACTCTGAAAAGTGTCAATCATCTTTATAAAATATTTCAGACCCATTTTCTCATTATCTACATATTTTCATTAAGATCCAAATGAAATTAATAATTGTTTTATTAAAAAAATACTGCATATTTTATAACTGAAATCTCTGTAGTGATTGAGTCAAAAGAGAATAAGTTTCCTAGCTAACTTTGGTCAGTGCAATCAAATTCACCTGGAATGCTGCCAGTCGTTCTAGAATTAGTTCCTGGCATATACCAGCATGAGCAGAGATGTACACCAAGGGCAGGTAGACCTCAAGATAACTTTTGTTCCCTTTGGGGAGCTTTGCTAGGCTTATTGACATTAAGCCAGCAATCCACAGAATGCTTTTCCCAAACTGGGTTTTTATACCAAAAAGCAATTTGATTACAAAGAGTGGCCAATCATCTATAAGTTGGGCATAGTTACCAAGGGCCTCTAATCATTTAAAAATAGAAAACAACTTGACGCTTTATATATTTATTTTTATTCACTCTCATGTCACATTTTCTTCCATAGCTACTGTTCTCTTTTATTTTTGAACCGTAGTATGCCTTCCCATATATGGTGGCAATTGATAATTGAAGATCTCTGTAGTTGCAGACAGTAGAGACATGCTTTTAAAATGTATTGATATCATTACAAATTTTATTTGAATAGTGAATATTTCTACTAATAAATTTCTTGAGCTATATCTCCATTGTATAATTTACTCAAAACATAAAATGTGATTTCTATTATATTCTTGCATTCAAGTGATGAATTGGTAAACATGATATTTTACCTGCTATCACCAACAAAGAGTTACTTTGACCAAAACCAAAATTCTAGTATTAAAAGAATAATTCCTGTGTTTGAGTCTGGATTATCTAATTACTAGCTGTAATTAGATATACAGGCAAGCTACACCTGTAAAATGGAGAAAGTATTATATTCCTCATACAAATGTAAGCCTAGCTTTATAATCACTATTTATCATCATCATACTATTATTTGCTTTGTTCCTGTAAATCACACTGGAATATTTTTTACACATAAAAAACATATACTCTTTTTCTGTTTCCAGCTAAGATGTCAATGCAAAAACATTTGCCTAAAACTCCCTCTGAGAATCCCATAGGAATGACATCAGAATATATATTTGGGAGATATAAAATTGGAAAGAACATATTCAGTTTAAATTCAAAATTCCTACTGTAACCATGGAACCAGCCCAAACCGGCCCTATCCTTTGTCTAACAAGATACTGAGTTGTTTTCCAGAGACAACGGAACAAAACCACTAGTCATGCAGCTGTAGCATGTGCAGAGGAGAAATTTTTGACCTAAATAACTCCCAGAATCAAGTCCCAACCCCACCACACAGAACCAAAGGACTGGGACATGACATAAACCTGAACTCTCAAACCCTTTCAGAAGCAAAGGGTCCATTGTCCAGGAAGATCTGGTGCTGAAGCTCTCTTTACCATATTTACGATAAATGGCTAAGTTCCAAAGCCCTCCCATCAAAACCTGCCCTGCCAGTACTTTCTCATAGCAACCCATCCTCCCTAACTCATAAAAGTTTGTACAACTCCCAGGTATGGGAGACAGATTTGTGGTCTCCCTCTTGTCTCCTTGCTGGTCAACCTCGCAATAAAGCTTTGTTTTCTCAAAAGCCAGTGCCATATTTTGGCTTTTATTGGTATGTACATCAGGCAATGAGCCCTTACTTGGTAACACTACCCTAATATCTGACACATGATAAGCAGTTAATTTATGTTAAATATTCTTATCCTCATATCATTATTTTGTTGTCATTATTGTCACTGCGTATAAGAAACAAGACATTTCTCTTTAAATTATTGTGAAGCAAGGATACTATAAAAGAATATTCAAGCATTATATTGTAATTGCTCTTGTAACAAAGCAATGGGTTCTGGCTATAAAAGAGGAAAAAATGACAGACCCTCTAATACTTATTAATACAAGAGTGGAAGTCAGAACACTGCCAACATCTTTTGTTTTATAAATGTTGATGCCAGGATGTTTTTGATTCTGGACTCTACAATATTTCTGATTGATCATTTTAATGATAGTTAACTTTTCTTCATCAGATGTTCCTGTTAGTTTTACTAACTGAACATTTTCCAGTTTCACTGAAAATAAGATATAGAGTCTTTATAAATTATCTTCTATTTTCAGAAGAAGTTTTTTTTTCACTGGGGCTTAGTGATACTGCTTTTTAGATTGATTCTCATGTATGAACTTATATGTGGCCAAAAATGGGCTCCATCTAAGAGAGTGTGCATTAATGATAAAATTTAATGTTTATATATAAGATTAAAGGGTAATAGAAAATTGACTAAAGGAAGTAAATAAGTAGATAGGTAGTTATTTTTTCTCTTACGCAGATTAGATATCAAAGAGCCAATAGTTAAAAAAAGTTTAACTGTTGGGAAGGGGAGATAAAGAGATAACTGCAAGGCCAGCAATTTGAGGAGAAATCTCTATATCTCTATGTTGAGGTGACCTCAGCAGCAGTACCATTATATGTAGTTACCTGAAAAGTGAAGCTTTCTACAGATATTTTAGTGAATATCCCTGTTTCTGGTTACTTATATGTGAATTATAGTGCAGATCTTTAGAATTTTAAGAGGAAAACTTCACCATCCTTTGCTGAGAAGTATTCTTCTGACATAATTTATGGTTTGCACTGTCTCATGTTTGCCTGATAATGGACCCCCACATTAACATGCAATCTGAGGTGTCCATAAGGAATTATATTTTGTTTCACACACCAAACCATAATGTTGAGTATGCCTATAGCACTACATCATCAGATGGATGTTGATTATATGAGTTGGAGTTCAAGCAAGAGTTGAAGGCATAAGATGCTTGAGCTTGTTTCCCAGAAGCCCATGGCTCATATTCCTGCTACTTAGACTATTCCCTCTCAACTATTCTATAGATTCATGAGGAGTAATGGTTCTACGTGATTTGTTGGTAATATATGAAAGTGGACAGCTAAAACACTACAGACCTATACTGAGGTGGCCCTGATGGACTGTGGTGAAGCAAAATCCTCCCAGTGGGTAGACCATCGAATAGTATGCTATTGTTTATTTTCCAAAAGGTGAGATAGTCAGAGGCATAGATTTATACCGACTCAAATACTGTAGCTAGTGGTTTGGCTGAATGGTCAGGTATGTGAAAGGAACATAATTCCTTCTGATTTTTTGTCACGATTAGACTGGGTTTTTGATTTTTGTAATGAATGGAGTACCCTTGTTATTACATCATACCAGGGGAACATTATATCCATATGACATCACTGGTAATGTTAACCATAACCATTTGGTGTTAGTGTTTGCTAGATTTCCCGACTGTAAAGTTACTGTTTCTCCATTTCCATATTCCAGCTTATATCCAAGCCATCCTAAAGGGGGTGGGAACATTGAAGTTCACCTCCTGGAGGAGAGCGTATCTACATGTATTATTTGGAATTCTTCTGTAGGGAAGAGTTGTCTCTTCTCTCCCATTTATTTATTCATTCAATCATTTATTTATAGTAGTATGAACTCATGTGTATTTATGTTATAATTTCATTATAAACCAGTACTGCATTTTTTTCTTTCTTTGTTCAAATTACTACAGTTCTGGCCATTGGGAGCGCTTTCATGTTAGCTTCTGGGTCCTTTGACATGCCCTCATCCTTTAATACTTGAACACTTTTTTCTCATACTAAAAGATGCTCCAAGCTCATCTTATATTGTTGCTGACCCAGTCCTAGAATCAGGCATGAAATGACCTTTTAAAAGCTTACTTACAGTACCAGCTCTGTGACAACCCCTTCAGAGACTGGATTAATGAACATCACCAATGATGTATATAGGCATGCCTCAGAAATACTGTGGGTTTGGGTCCAGACCACCACAATAAACCTAGTCAAACAATTTTTTTGGTTTCCCAGTGCATATAAAAGCTATGTTTATACTATACTGTAGTCTAATTAATAAGCAATAGCATTATGTCTAAAAAAAACAATGTACATACATTAATTAAAATGTATACTTTATTGCCAAAAAATGCTAATCATCATTTGAACCTTCAGGGAGTCCTAATCTTTTTGCTAGTGGAGAGTCTTGCCTTGATGTTGATGGCTGCTGACTGATCAGGGTGGTGGTTGAAGGTTGAAGGTTGGGGTGACTGAGGCAATTTCTTAAGATAAGACAACAGTACTGTTTGCCACATCAATTGACTCTTCATTTCATGAATCATCTGTTTGCAGCATACAATGATGTTTGACAGCATTTTACCTATAGTGGAACTTCTCTCAGAATCTCAGTCAAACTCTGCCTCTGCTTTTAAACTAAATTTATGTAATATTTCAAATCCTTTGTTGCCATTTCAACAATCTTCACAGCATCCTCACCAGGAGTAGATTCCATCTCAAGAAACCATTTTATTTTCTCACTCATAAGAAGCAAGTGCTCATCCTTTAAAGTTTTATCATGAGATTCTAGCAATTCAGTCATATCTTCAAGCTCCACTTCTAATTCTGGTTATCTTGCTATTTCTAATACATCTACAGTTACTTCTCCACAGAAGTCTTGAACCTCTCAAAGTCATCCATGAGGGTTGGAATCAATGTCTGTCAAACTCCTATGATTATTGATATTTTGACCTCTTACCATGAATCATAAATGTTCTTAATGACATTTAGAATGGTGAACTCTTTCCAGAAGGTTTTTATTTTACTTTTCCCAGATCCATCAGAGGAATCACTATGTATGGCACCTGATGAAATGATTTTTTAAAAAATTATTTATTTATTTATTTATGGCTGCATTGGGTCTTTGTTGCTTCGCGTGGGCTTTCTCTAGTTGCGGTGAGCAGAGGCTACTCTTTGTTGCGGTGTACAGGCTTCTCATTAAGGTGGCTTCTCTTGTTGTGGAGCATGGGCTCTAGGTGCACGGGCTTCAGTAGTTGTGGCATGTGGGCTCAGTAGTTGTGGCTTGTGGGCTCTAGAGCACAGGCTCAGTAGTTGTGGCACACGGGCTTAGTTACTCCGTGGCACGTGGGATCTTCCTGGACTAGGGCTTAAACCCACGTCCCCTGCATTGGCAGGTGGATTCTTAACCACGGCGCCACCAGGGAAGTCCCTGAAATGTATTTGTTAAATAATAATAAGTCAAAATTCCTCCGTGATCCATGGGCTACAGACGACATGAAAACAACATTAATCTCATTGTACATCTCCATCAGAGCTCTTGGGTGACCAGCTACATTGTTAATGAGCAGTAATATTTTGAAAAGAATCTTTTTTTCTCACAGTAGTTCTCAGCAGCAGGCTTAAAATCTTCAGTAAATCATGTTGTAAACAAATGTACTGTCATCCAGGCTTTGTTGTTCCAATTATAGAGCATGGGCAGAGTAGATTTAGCATAAACCTTAAGGGTCATAGGATTTCCACAATGGTAAATGAGCATGGGCTTCAACTTAAAGTCATCAGCTACATTAGCCCCTAGCAGGAGAGTCAGCCTGTTCTTTAAAGCTTTGAAGCCAGGAATTGACATCTCTGGAGCTATGAAAATGCTAGATGGCCTCTTCCAGTATAAGGCTGTTTCATGTACATTGAAAATCTATTGTTTAGTGTAGCCATCTTCATTAATTATCTCAGCTAGATCTTCTGGATAACTTGCTGCAGCTTCTACATCAGCACTTGCTGCTTCACCTTGCACTTTTATGTTATGGAGACAGCTTCTTTCCTTAAATCTCGTGAATTAAACTCTGCTAGCTTCAAACTTCTCTTCTGCAGCTTCTTCACCAATCTTGGTCTTTATAAAATTGAGGACAGCTAGGGCCTTGCTCTGGATTAGGCTTCAGTTTAAGGTTGTGTTGTGGCTGTCTTTCTCTTTAATCCGGACCAGTAAAACTTTCTCTGTGTCAGCAACAAGACTGTTTCACTTTCTTATCATTTGTGTGTTCACTTGAGTAGCACTTTTAATTTCATTTAAGAACTTTTTATCTGCAATCACAACTTGGCTGTTTGGCACAGGTGGCCTAGCTTTTGGCCCGTCTCAGCTATTGACATGCCTTCCTCACTAAGCTTAATCATTTCTAGCTTTTGATTTAAAATGAGAGACTTGCAACTCTTCCTTTCACTTGAACACTTAGAGCCCACTGTAGGGTTATTAATTGGCCTAGTTTCTGTATTGTTGTGTCTTAGGGAATAGGCAGGCCCAAGGACAGGGAGAACAAAAGAGAACTGCCAGTCTGTGGAGCAGTCAGAACACACATAACATTTATCATTTGAGTTCAATGATTTACATGGGTGCATTTCATGGCACCCCAAAACAGTTACAATAGTAACATCAAAGATCACTGATCACAGATCACCATAACAAATATTAAAATAATTAAAATTTTGAAATATTGCAAAAATTACCAAAATATGCCACAAATGTAATGTGAGCAAATGCAGTTGGAAAGAAATGGCACCAATAGCCTTGCTCAACATAGGGTTGCCGCAAACCTTCAATTTGTAAAAAAATGCAATGTTTGTGAAGCACAGTAAAATAAAACACAATAAAATGAGTTATGCCTATAAAAAGATTTTGAATGTTCTTTTGGGAGGAGAGTTACCCAGCTTTGCATTGTGTAACAGATAGCTACATCAATATTATCTGGAATTGAGATCTCATTGTTGTCTTTATTTGGAAGTTCAGAATGTTTTTAAAAATAAATATGTAGGTGGCGTGTTGAAATAATGTGGACTGTGGTAGATTTGAAATGTTTCAACTTAGTTAAACTAGAACTGCGTTTTCTAGGCATAACCTTTGCTGCATAGTTCCAGGGTGGAATGGGTCACAGAAGACATTCTGAGCATCATTTGAAGTGTAAAAGACAACCATATTCTTTTTATGCTTGGAAGTTTGGTGTAGGGTACTGTGTTCTCCTACAGCTCATGCACACTGTCACTGATCTGCAGGTTTACTTGATTGCTGTGGGGCAGCAGCTCATCTTAGAGCTCTTCCAGTGCTCACTGAGTATACTCCTTTAGTTTTTCCAAGTCTTAGGGCAGGGCATGCAACCTGGGCAGTAGTAGCCAGGCTCTCTGTTTCTCCTTGTCCTGCTGGAACTCTTCCTTCATTTTCCTTGGTTCCTGGTTCAGGTGCTTATCTCTGTGATGATACCTTCTCCTGCACGTCACCTGCAACATGAGGATGGAGGCTGGGAGGCAATGAGAGACTGGCACAGATTCCAGATCCTCCTCGCATGTTCCATTTGTCCTTGCTTGACCCTACTTTACAATCACCTTGCCTTCAAAGCCATTTGCTCTGCTGACCTCAGGCCCAGCACCTGATGAAGAAGCAATGACTGCATGTGATCTGTGTAATCAGCTCCCACATTTTTGTAAGGTCAAACCTCTGTAGTAAACCCTCTATTTTATGTCATTTCTCATGACTATAGTTCTATGATCAAATGCTCACTGATAAGCTATAAATATGGAATATGATGTTATCTAGTCATGTATGTATTTCCAGCAGTGATATGAGCCTTCCTGTACCCTCCCACCCACTGCTTCATAGAAGCACTGAACCGGAATGGTAAGTAGGTAAAAAAAAGATTGAAACATATGCTACAAAGTTTGTATCCTTAATCATTGCGTTAGAATCAACAAATATTCTTTTGGTAAATAAGGTAACATCTGTCAACCAAATGGAGAAAAAGTTATAATTTATCTACTTAGTTATTGTAATCAGTTTGTATTCCTAATAGAAAAAATTACACTTAAAACATCAGCGTATAATCTTAATATTAAACAGACACAAGCTACATTTTTAATAATTTTGTGAAGCAAAACTTGAATGGATAGAGAGAAATCTTAAGTTTGGGGATAATTGTTGGAAGACATAAAACTAATCCATAGATATCTAATTGCTGTACATTAACAATGTGAAACAGTAACTTCATGTGAGCATGGTCAATTAAAATCCATTTATAAAAATATTTATTCTCTTTAATATGGTTTAAACTGTAGTTTTTCTGAGGTACCCATGACTGTCTGCACAAGAGTGTGTGTGTGTGTGTGTGTGTGTGTGTGTGTATGTGAAGTTATCCCGCTGAACAACCAAAGAATAAAGAAATGTAGCTGCAAATCAGCTTGGTGGAAAGAGTCAAAGGAAACAAATTTAGAATTTCCTTACCATATGCCCACTATGGACCGTGGGGTCCAGTTGAAACTCTTCGGCAAAATATGCAGTACCATTTATTTTCCCACACCCTCCTAACAGTTTTTAAGTTATCGGTTCTGAAGACCACAAACTTTTTTTCCCTCTGGAATCTTTGGATCAATTCTTTAAGGAATAATTACTCTCTATCTTCCCAGGTGATGGATTCAAGATCAAGACCAACTCTGATGGAGACTGAAAGTCACAATGAAGTTAAAGAAAAACATGCTTCTGAAGATAGTTGCAGACCTTAGCCCCAGGATACAAGGTTAGAAGCCACAGAGTGGCCCAATACAACAGCTTTTTAAGGTTTTTATTGTTTGAGGGTGTTTCCCTTAAATTGTGAGGGTGGGATAGACATCTCATGTTTTTTCCAATGACACTTCATATTTTATACATATTGTTAATTCTTTTTCTCCTTTGAGCTAAGTGTTACATGTGAAATCTGTACACCTGAATAAGGTTCTATGCTCATGGAAGTAAGAAATGTAGTCATAAAAGGAGGCATAGTCTGCTGTCTTTTCTTGTCCAAGAAAAGGTGGCTCTTGTGCAAGTAACGACATTGAACTTTTTAGTTCCTGTGTCTATGCCATGATGAACATCAGAATAACCAATGACCTGTTGTAGAGGACAGAAGAATTGGAAAACACTTGTCTAGTAGATGGTGCCATTTGGGACCTACTCCCTTTCCGGATATATTAAGTGAAGGTGGCCTGTGCTAGGCATTTAGCTTGCATATAAGACATAGAAAAATAATAAACAAAACCAAATGCAGCTAGAACTGTCTATAAGAAAATTTGTAATCATAGAATATAACAATTATTCATTGTGAATATAAGTATTTGAAAAAAGAAATATAGTGAAAGTTACCATCTAAAATATATAGTTGATTCACATATAGGTTTTTTAGAATGATGAAAGCAGAAAAGACAAAGTTGTCATTTACAAAATAGAGATAAGAATGATTATTTCCTATCAACTGTGTACAAATGTGTGGATCAATTAGAGATTGATTTCACTTAGGGGAAAAAAGCCTGAAAAGTCATTAGCTCCTTTGAGAGATGTTCAGGATGTCCTTCAAGTCACTTTCATAACTTCTGATTCTATTGTTATTGTTTTATCCTGGAAATTGGCTACATTTTATAAAAGCTTTGCTTAGAAGAACCGCCTGCTTTTGAAAGAATAAAGTTTTAGATTGACTAATGGAGACATAAAAATGCTTTCTTCCTAAAAACTGTACATTATATTGACACATGTTTCTCCTTAAAGATAATAAACTCAGTAGGAAAAAAATGTTTAAAGTATCAATCATATTTTATAAAAATGAGTTAGAGAAGTGAAATTATATAAAGCCTGAGGGATGTTTGCATAAGGTTTATGCCAAAATCTTTCAGCTTTCTAATTGACACTTGTGATATGTAATTTTTGATAAAACTGCACAAATAGTAAAACAGACTATCCTGCATTTAACTAATGTTCACAGATTTTGCTTTACAGGTTTTTTAAATAGCAGTTAAGAAATAAAAGCATATTAATTTAGAATGCTTTTGAGTACATGAAAAATGTTAATTCTAGAATCTTTTCAAAATTTGAATGAAAACAGGAAATATAAGATTCCCCTAAAAATTAATTTTGCATTTACTAATGGTCATTTTTTTGTCAAATTATGTTTAAGGATATGTAAATTTAAAAAAAGTTATTGCCTTTGGGAATTTTCTATTTTTTAAGTAAGAATTTAAGAGGAAATTAATATGTAATACTAATGATTCACTTTTAAAAGACAGGAAATTGTATTTCTAGTTCCTTGCACACTAAAATAGTGACTTTGATATCCTATACAAATTGTTGCTGTGCAAAATATCATCTGTTAATTAATGAGCTAAATTAATCTAATTCTGATTTGAAAAGAATAGGGTGTGACATTTAGAGAGACCTTTCCACATTTGTTTTATATCAACTTCTGACATTCGACGTTCAGTAAGTAATCTGTTTCTGAAATTCAAATTTGGCATAAACAAGTAGATTTCATTTCAGCCTGTTATAATAGCATATTATTATCTGTACATCATCTTTAAAGCAAAGGAAAATAATGTTTAAAAACAAAGCAGTTTCTTTCCTTCTACTCAACTTTCAAGGCTTCAAATTTTAATTATAGTTTAAAGGTTGTAAGATCTTTTCTGTTTGTTCATTTGTTTTTCACTTACTCCCAAGACAATTTGAGGTTGTCTACAGTTAAGCTTCAGCATATGATTGACTTAGTAATATGGATAAATTAAAAGTTAGATTAATAAAGGAGAACATTGAAAAATGATTCGCTTATTATTTAAAATAGAAAAGAATGCTTATAGTATTATTGTGATTAATTAACTAAAATCCATTAAGAAATATAAATATAATACTATATATGTTTCTTATAAACCTTTCAAACATACAAAGACACCCATGTGTGTATTAAGCATCTATACGGTGAGGAACATCTACAACTCAGCTTGAAGTAGCTTATCCTTATGTTTATTTCAAACTTCCTACTAGGAAAGGAAAAAATGAAAATGGTAGGTTATATAATTTCAGTTGTATGCAAAAACAAACAAATAAAAACGACAACTACCACAGCAAAAACCCCAAGCCACTTGAGGCAACACATTAAGATAGACAAATCTTTTATCCATATCAACTCTGAAAATAATTAATAATGGTGGACTTTTTATATAAGATGCATTGAAAAGATAATGCAAAGTATATAACTGATAAATGATTTTAAAAACAAAACCCCAAATCATCTGCATTTATGTCTGTTTCCTATATACATTATTTCTGAACACTCTGCCAGTATGTCAAAGAAGAACATGAGAACATGGGTGTTAATGTTACCTAGATTTGAATTAGTCCTGGCATTGCCCTGTACTAAGTGACAATGATCAAATTAATTAATTCTCTAATCCTCTGCTTTTATTTTGATTTTTTTGCTTTCTTTTGTTTCAACTACAAAACAGGGAAAATTGAACTTGTTCTTGCATTCCATTCTTTCAATAAAATTTTATCATAATGCCATATTTTATCATTAATATTCTCATTTATCACAATAGCATACCTTTCTAATGATATAGTGACAAATAATATTATTATTTATATATAAATATATGTACATTATATATTAATATATCACATAAATTTGAAATAATATGGTAAGGTAATAAATAATATGATCAACACATATATCTCCTATATTATATACTGATATATTATGTATATATAATATCCATTAATATATATTAACGTTGCATAATATTTAAATTTTACTATATTATTAATCATGTATCAGCTTATTTTTAGAGAAAACTTCTCAAATTCTCAAAATAATTTCTCAAACTTCTCAAGCTAATTTCTTGTGTATCATTGATGTTAAATTGTTAATATATTACTTTTTAAATAGACAAACATTACACATGAATAAACTTTCTTTGGAAATACATCTATTAATGAAATGGATAAAGTAAAATTTCGTGCTTCATGATTAATTAATGCATCCATGACTATCACTTAATGCTGGAATAAGATAGATTTACAGTAATTTCTATTGCTATGTTCCATTTTTATAATTAAGCACTAGGAAATGTAGTTTAAATAAATAAGTAGATAGAAATGAAAGGGATTTCGTTATAGCAATGTCACATGATTATTTAAATTCCTTCCATGATTTTTACCAAAATCACACATTAGTTGGTCACTGGATGTTATTTTTTGTACTTTTATTTATTTATTTTTATTTATTTTAATAAATTTATTCATTTATTTTTGGCTGCATTGGGTTTTCGATGCTGTGCACGGGCTTTCTCAAGTTGTGGTGAGTGGAGGCTACTCTTTGTTGTGGTGGGCGGGCTTCTCATTGCCGTGGCTTCTCTTGTCGTGGAGCATGGGCTCTAGGGGCGTGGGCTTCAGTAGTTGTGGCACACGGGCTCAGTACTTGTGGCTGGCAGGCTCTAGAGCACAGACTCAGTAGCTGTGGCCCATGGGCTTAGTTGCTCCGCGGCATGTGGGATCTTCCTGGACTAGTGATCAAACCTGTGTCCCTTGCATTGGCAGGTGAATTCTAAACCACTGCACCACCAGGGAAGCCCCTGTACTTTTTTTTTTTTTTTTGCGGCACGCAGGCCTCTCACTGTTGTGGCCTCTCTGGTTGCGGAGCACAGGCTCCGGACGCGCAGGCTCAGCGGCCATGGCTCACGGACCCAGCCGCTCCGCGGCATGTGGGATCTTCCTGGACCGGGGCACGAACCCACGTCCCCTGCATCGGCAGGCAGACTCTCAACCACTGCACCACCAGGGGAGCCCGCCCCTGTACTTTTAATTAAGGTATAATTTACAGATCTTAAAGTTTCACTTTAGTATACAATTCTGTGAATTTTGTAAAACACTGTCATATAGCCACCACTACGAGATAGAGGACAACTCCATCAGCCTCCCTCAAATTCCAAATTTCCCTGTGCACTTTGACAGGTAAAATGTCCTCTCAGTCACAGCCTCCAGGAAGCACACTGACCTGTTTCTTTATGTAAAGTTTTGCCTTTTCCTAATGTTGTATAAATGGATTATAACATATACAGACATTTTAGTTTGATTTCTGTCATTTAGGATAATATACTTGAGATTCAGATATGTTGCATATCTATCAATAGTTTGTTGTTACTCTTACTGAGTAACCCAATTTATGGATATACCTTAGTGGTTTATCCATTAAACAGTTGAAGGGTGTTTGGGGTGTTTTCAGTTTTTTGCAATTATTACTAAATGGGGTATAAACTTCTCATATACATTTTTGCATAATAATAAAGTTTCATTTCACTTAGTTAATATTTAGAACAGGAATTGTCAGGTCATTTTTTAGGTGGGTATTTAATTTTATAATTAACATTCATGTTTTTTCCAAAGTTACTATATTATTTTGCATTCTCGCTCACAATGTGTGAGAGTTTCCGTTACTCTGTATCCTTGCCAGAATTTCACTAAATTGTGGAAAATCATTTGACCACATATATGAATTTTTTTCTGGATTCTTTTTTCTGTTCTGTTGGTCTGTGTATCTATCTTTTTGCCTGTACAAACTGTCTTGTCTACTATAGCTTTAGATTGCATCTTGATGTCTTGTTGTTCTTTTTCAGTATATTTTGGCTGTTCTAGTTACTTTTGAAGGGATTATTGATTTCTATCTAGCCTGGATTTTTATTGGTGTTGCAATAGTTCAGGTTGCTGATATTGATATTTTCACACTATGGAGACTTCCAATCCATGAACATAGTGCACATCTCCATTTATTTAGATCTCCTTTGATTTCTTTCACTGGTGTTTTGTAGTTTTTTTGCGGTACACGGGCCTCTCACTGTTGTGGCCTCTCCCGTGTGGAGCACAGGCTCCAGACGCGCAGGCTCAGTGGCCATGGCTCACGGGCCCAGCCGCTCCGCGGCATGTGGGATCTTCCCGGACCGGGGCACGAACCTGTGTCCCCTGCATCGGCAGGCAGACTCGCAACCACTGCACCACCAGGGAAGCCCCTTTGCACATATCTTAATAGACTTATAGCTAAGTATTTCATGGTGCTTGTATTACAGTAAATGGTACAATAAAATCATTAGTTTTCAATTAGTCATTGTCAGTGTTTAAAATATAATCAATATTTTCATATTGACCTTGCATGCTGTGACATTATTAAATTTTCTTACTATTCAAATAACTTTTTTTGGGTAGATTCTGTGGCATGTTCTACATAAACAAGTTATCTGTGAGAAGAGAATTTTAATTTTTTTCCTTTCCAGTATGTACATCTTGTATTTATGTTTTTTGCTTGATTGTACCAGCTAGGACCTCCATTATGATATTTAATAAAGGTATTTATTTAATGGTAAGAGTAGATATCCTCACGTTGTTTCAAACTTCGGGGAAAACTGATTAGTCTTCTATCATTATATGCAGTATTAGCTGTAGCCTTTGTGTGTATGTTACTGTTTTTGATGCTGTTTATCAGGTTGAGGATATTCTCTTGTATTTCTAGGTTGCCTAGACTTTTTTTTATTATCATGAGTAAATGTTTTTTGTTAGAGAACTTTGCTACATCTATTAGGGTATGGGTTTTCGTCTTTTGTCTGCTAATATGGTGAATTATTTGATATTCAGGTGTTGAATCAGCCTTACATTCCTGGGATAAACCAAAAATTGGTTTATGATATATTGTATTTTACATATTGCTGGATTTTATGTTTTATATATGCTGTATTTTATTGAATAACTTTGAAAGTGTGTTCATAAGGAACATCGGTCTGTAATTATTTTTCCTCATTTTTTAAAAATAAAGGTAATGATAGTCTTCTGAAATAATTTGGAAAAAGTTACCTCCCCTTTCATTTTCTGGAAGAATTTATATAGAATTTGTACTTTTTCATCTTTAAATGTTTGGTAGAACTTACCGGGAAGGTCATCAGGGCCTAGGGTTTTCTTAGTTTGAATATTTTAAAACTACAGGCTCAATGTCTTTAATAGATATAGAACTATTCAGATTATTATTTCTCCTTCGATAGTGATTGCTAGTTTGAATCTTTCAAGGAATTATACAATCTCATTTAAAATTTCAAATTTATGGACATAAATTTTTTTGTAATACAGATTGTCCCTGACATAATGGTTCAACTTATAATTTTTTGACTTTATGATGGTACAAAAGAGATATGCATTCAGTAGAAGCCATACTTTGAATGTTAAATTTTAATCTTTTCCCAGGCTAGCGATATGCAGTTCAATACTCACTCATGATGCTGGGCTAGCTGCGGTTCCCAGTCAGCCTCTCACTCGATCACAAGGGAAAACAACCAATACACTTACAACTATTCTGTACCCATACAACCATTCTGTTTTTCACTTTCAGTGTGATATTCAATAAATTACATGAGATATTCAACAATTCGTTATAAAATAGGCTTTGCCTTAGATGTTATTCACCCAATTTTAGGCTAATGTAAGCTTATTAATGCTTTTTCAACTTATGAGATGTTCAATTTACAGTGTGCTTATTGGGGCATAACTCTATCATAAGTGGAGGAATATCTCTATTCTCTTATTACTCTTTTAATATTGGTAAGGTATGATGTGATTTCTCTTCCTTCCTTCCTAATATTTGTAATTTGTGTGTGTGTGTGTGTGTTTCTGTTCATCGTAATGAGAATTTTATCAATACTGGTGATATTTTCAAAGAACCAGTTTTTGGTTTCATTGATTGTTTTCTTTAGTTTTTTTAGTTTTTGTTTTACATTTTACTGATTGACTGTTCTTTAATATTTCTTTATGCTTGTTTTAGATTTAATTTGCTCTTCCTTTCTGCTAGATTCGTAAATGAGGCATAGGTCATTGATATGAGCTCTCTCTTCTAAGGAACTATTTAGTGCAATCATTTAACTTCACACAACAAATTTTAAAATACTGTGCTTTAATTTTTATTTAATTCAAATATAATATTCCTTTTATTCTATTTGACTAATGAGTTACTTAGAAGCAGGTATTGTTTAATTTACAAATATTGGGGCTTTTAAATATCTTTCAATTATTAATTTCTAGTTTAAGTATGTTATGGTGAGTGATTTAATGAAACTGAGATCCAATCCTTCTTGGGTTCTCAACTCTTCCCCTACGAATTAGTGACTGACTACCTATGCATCTAGAAATATCACCTCTGACTCTAGACTCCACACTATGACAGTAGACAGGGCTAATGATTGCAGAGGACTAATGCAATATACCCTGTCTTCTTTTCAACATATACCAGGAGCCTTTCCTCAACCTTCTTGTAAGCAGTCTTGAGTGACCTAAAACCCAGACCTCGTGTTTTGAAAGAAACATCAGGGAATGAAAGTATTAGTATCCGAAAAGAAATAACCCTAACAGGTATTGATAACAATAGGACAGTGATGAGACCTACGGGGATTTGTTCTTGAATTTATCTCTATCAATTAAATACTCATAGTACTAGAAAATTGTCCCTACTTGTAGAACCCAGCTTGAGGGTTTTTACTCCTATCCTTTGAAAGCAGATGGTCTTTAATAAGAGACAGACTCTGCTCAAAATCCTTGGGACAAAATCACTAATTGTGCTTTAATGTGCATTCTTGTTGTTTATTTTCTTATTTCCTTTCCTTCTTTAAAAAATAGGGTTTAATGAAATTTTAAATCTTTTTATTTATAAGCTTCTATTCTGATATCACGTTTAACTCCTTAGTCACTTTGTTTGAGTCCACTACCTGCCCATAATCATTTGTGTACTTGCTAATCATGTAGCCAAGTCATCTATTAGATTTGATGCATTTTTCTTTAAGAACCACACAGCTTCTCTAGCTTCCAGTTCCTCATAATGGATCATTTGGTTTCCTGGGAATATATACTCGACCATTAAGTTACATTTTAGATGGAGACTACGACAAGAGAAGATTTTCTGGGTATGGATTTGGTTGTTTTTAGAATTATTCTCAGTGTACCACCAGCTTCAAATCCTCTGGCTTTACCTTAGACTTTTATGGGGCTGATTGCTTGAGAGATTTACTTAATGTTCCCATTTTACCCCTTGCTTTAGGCTTTCCCTGTGTGCCTGCTCGTTAGAAAGATTCTATCTTCATTCTCTTGTATTGACACTAGTGGTAGACTGCTGTTGAATGTTTCCTGGTCCTTGCTAGGCATTTTGGTGTGTAGGGTGAGGAGAGCAGAGTTTTCGGTTGTTTCATTCAGCCTAAATTGTATTCAGAGTCTGTGTCTCTGAGTCTTGACAATGAGACTTTCTAATTTATCCTGCACATATACAATGGTTGGATATCTTGGATACCTCTAAGTATCTTGTTCAGAGAGGGTTTTCTGCCCCTTTCCAAGCAGTAGAAATGTTTGATTTTATTTTCCCCACCCCAATCACAATGGATCACCCTCCTCTGCCTTTAGGATGACAGTTTACCGCATAGTGGCTTAAGTCTCTATAGGGGAGAAAAGGGTGAAGGATAAGGGGTGGAGTTTGTTTTTTTCCCCTAGTTGCTGATGCTCTCCTCTCCCAGGTCTGCACCTAGGGACCTCTCCTGCCAACAGTGTTTCTTGTGAGCAAGTGGTAAGCTTGTGGAAAAGAGCCCGTGAGTGGGTGTGAATTTCTTTTTTGGTCTGCGTTTCCTAGGATTTCTGTACTCTAATGCTAGTCTGCATTTAGCCTATAGCAATTTGTTAACAATTTTAACTGTATTATTTTTACCAGCATTTTTGGTTCCTGGCAACTTTTCCTCCAATATCCAAAGACAGGATATGTCTTCATTCGAATTTCAGGATAGATTACTTCCTATGACCTTAACTCTGTAATGGGTTAAAGAAAAGCCATGATTTTGTTGAGTATCTATGTTTTTCTGTGTGTGGTAGGATAAATGATCTTTGCAGTACTCTATTATTTTTAACAACCTATTAGCTGACTATTTTTTAGGTCCTCCTTCAAAACTTTTTGATAATAATAAATGCACATGATCTGATTTGAAAAAAAATTAGTCGTTATTCATATTTTCAGTTCTTAATATAAACACCAATATTTTGAAATATTGTGTTTGTGATCCATTATAGGATTAATGGTCACTGACAAATTCTGCCTGTTTTCCTAATATGGGAGAAGACTATTGTGAAAGAGGAAAGAAGATAGTGGAATGAGCATAAACATAGATGTTTAAAGAAATAGTGGTTTTAGGGACTATTGCATTTGAAAGTTGTGTACCTGGAATTGAATCCTTTAAAATGATACAAGACACAGTTTTTTTAGAAATATTTCCATACCTCTAGAGATGAAACAGCCCATTTTGGAGAGTCATGAGTTAATTAATGCAAAGGCTGAGCAGAACACCTTTGCATTAATTGCATTAACACTTGGTACATAATCATTTTTCCATAAATATTTACATTTTATTGTTAATAAGACCAGTCTGATGGTGGATTAGAATGTGGAGGCTGGAAAGGGTGGAAAGAGTGAAATAGATATGCAGCATACAGATGATATGGATTGATTCAATTACAAAGTTTAACACAAATGGAGAAATAACTTGAATTATAATTACCATTTTTTATATCCTTCCTATGTATCTAGAATAGAAGCATGGCAGATAAATCATACTTGATGTTATCAGATGGTATCAAAACCAAAGATATTCAGTGTTGGTCATTGAAATAATGTTTATATTCTCTGTAACAGTTATGTAGAAAAATAATTTTTTTATGAAAATCAACGATCCTGAATTATATACTTGTTTTACTAAAAAACTATTCCATTCATTCGTAAATATAGGTCACATGGGTACCTTCAACATACCAAAATATTTTAAAGTTATTCTCTATTCATGCATGTGTTCAAGCAACTATGTAACTGAATCCCTGAAATAATAACTGTAACTAATGAAAAAGTTGACCTTGAGGTAGATGATGTAGTGAACAATTATGAAAATGTTTCCCACCTTTATATGACTTTTATAATTGGATCAATTTTGAGGAAGTCTACATCTCAGAGAATGTTCATGAGTAACTTAACTGCACAATGTGCATTCGAATTAAATAATAATATATAATTGATAGAATTGTGGAGTACTGTCTAACTAAAAGTTCACATAAGTCTTTCAAAGATGATGATTTTTAGTATGGACATAATGCATTCATGATCCAGTTCACGTGTTTAATGATATAATTTCTGGAATATGTGATTAGGGATGCATCACTGGCATTTAAAAGGCTGCCTGTCTTTCCCAAACAATTATAGTGACCTAATGGCCTTCCCATAAATACCTTAAGAACCTCAACTGTATGATGTTCTAAATTGTCAACTACTTGCACCTCCTCCTTCTCATATATGTAATCTAAGTTTATGACAGCCTAGTTCATCTAGCCACCCCAGTTACACTCTTCTTTGACAGCTGCCTTCCTTCATTATTGCAACATACATAGCCAATAAAGCATTAACTTCTATTAATTTTTACCACCTGGGTTTTTTTCCAAATGTATTTATTATTCTTAATTGACCCACCATTGAATTAAATTATACCTGTAACCATCTTATTTAACATATTAAGACAAATATGTTTGATCTGTGATCCCCTTGCACCAGAATTTATTATTATTCAGTGAAACTAACAAGCATGATTACCTTATTGTGCCTCTGAATTATTGTGTGATAGGAAGAGAATGGACAATTCTACTAGGGGTGTAATTAGTCTTGTAGGCATTTCTGCTCTGCACAGATAAATTTAAGTCCTAAATTTCCTGTTTTTGTCCTATTTGGGATACATTTCTATTTCAACATTTTTTGTTCAGATTACATTTAGACTATGAGATCTTGAGAAATAAGTTTTTCTTTTTTCATTCTCAGTGCAGAACAAAGTAGTTGAAACAAAGTAAGCATTCCATAATTTTTAGTTGAATTAATTATTTAATGAAATAGTAGAATTTTACACCACATCCAACACGAATGTGTCACATTACTTGATTTCAGTCTTACTATACACTTAAATATTCAAGAACACATGATACTGGTGTAGTGACAGACAAATAAATCAAGGACAAAGAATTGGAATCAAGAAATAAACCCACACAACTGAGTGTTGATAAAGTTCTAAGGAAAAAGGATAATCTTTTCAGTAGATGTTGCATGAACAAAATATATTCATATGGAAGAAAATAAATTGTGACCCTAACCTCACAATAACACAAAACTTACCTTAGAATGAATGGCACATAGATCTAAACATAAAAGCTAAAATTAAAAATGAAAACAAATAAAAACTTCCAGAAGATACCATAACATTTCCAAAAGAAGCATGGGAGACCTTAACCTTGACCTTGTGGAATGGGGTGGGAACTAAGTGAAGAAAGGAGAATAAGAAAACTTCTGGGGGTGATGGAAATGTCTGATATCTCGACAGTAGTGGTTTCATGGGATCATACATTTATCAAAACTCATTCAACTCTACACTGAAAATGGGTTCATTTGATTATATAAAGTGCCTCAATAAAGTTGATTTCTCAAAAGTATAATATACTTTGCACACATGCAGGTTTTTCCATACATTATATGCCAATAAATTTGTAAAAGAAAAAGTTTTAATGAGATAACCATACACACACCCTTCAATAGCAGAACTGAAAAAGACTGGCAATATCAAATGTATGGGAGTATTGAGAGCAGGTAGAAATCTCATACTCTGATGAGTGAAGTATAAATTGAAAAACAGTCTGGCAGTTTATTAAAAATTAAACATATATCTACCATATGACCTAGCAATTGAGTCCCACTTCCAGGTATCTATCCAATACAGAGATACATACACACACACACAGGATCCTCATTATTTGTAGATTCCCTATTTGCAAATTTACCTACTCACTAAAATTTGTTTGTAACTTCAGAATCAATACTTGCAGCTCCTTCAGGGGCATTAGTGGACATGTGCAGAGCAGCAAAACAATTGAGTGCTGTATTTATTGGTCATCTCAGGTTGCCATAACAAAATACTTTAAACTGGGCAGTTTAAACAATAGGAACTTGGTGCCAGCAAGGTCAGTGTCTTGTGAGCACACTCTCTTTGGGTGTGGACAGTTGCTTTCTTGCTGTGTGTACTCATATGACCTTTCCCCCTGTGCATGTGGTGAAGAGAAAGTGAGAGGAAGCGAGCTCTCTGATATCTCTTCTTATAATGGAACTAATCCCAGCAGGATGGCCAGCACTTTCCCAGCTGAGGTTGGACAAGGAGATGTTTTGCCTTCTTGTTTCAGCTCTCATAACTTTAAATAAGTGTCCTTTTCACAATTGATTTATTGGCACATTTTTGTGCTCTTTGTCGGTGATTTCACTTTTTAAAATGGCTTGCAAGTGCAGTGCTGAAGTGTTGTCTAGTGTTCCTCAGTCCACAAAAAATTTGAGTTCAGGTAGTCATAGCAACTTTATTCACAATAGCCTGAAAATGGAAACAACCTACTTTGCTATCAAGATGTGAGTGAAAAACAAATTGTGTCATACTCACGCAATGCAGTACTACCCTGCAATAAACATGCTATCTATGCACACAATAACAGGAATAAATCTCTAAAACATTATGCTGAGTGAAAAAACCTGGACATGAAAAACTATGTTTTTTATAAATAATTTTTATGATATTATAGAACAAACTAAACCATGGTGATAGAAAGCAAACTGATAACTGCCTGAGTTGACAGTTGGGAGAGGGAATTGATGGCAGAAGGTCACTGAGATAACTTTTTGGGATGGTGAAAATGATCTATATCATGCTTGTTGTGGTAATTTCAAGGGTGTATACTTTTATCAAAATTCATCCACTCCATATTCCAAATGGGTACATGTCATTGTATATAAATTATAACTCAGTAAAGTGATTTTAAAATTTATAAAATGATATTAAAAATGGGAAGATTGAAATATGTTGACCAGAGAGGAGATATCTTTAATAATATAGTTGAAAGAAAATGTGAAATTAAATAATATCAGCAAATATTGATATAAAGATATAAAGGGTAACAGTTGTGGAAAAGCCTCTTTATTCTCCAAGATTTTGTACAACTCATACAAGTTTTTTTTTTTTTGATGAAAGAAGAATCCAGAATGATACTTTAAGATTTTTCTTCAGTATATCAAATTGTAGGTTTTTAGGAACATACATACATGAATACACATACACATTCACACACACACACATACACACACACACTTCTTTATATACACTAGTGTCTAATAAAGTGCTTAATGTGTAGTCAGCACTGTTTGCTGAAATGAATTTTCTTGAACAAATTCCAGCTAGTACTAGCAAGATTTTGTAAAAAAAAATTATTTCAAAATAATCTAAAAAAAAGATTTTCTGCACAGGTTTGGAGTCCACTTCTTTTGCTGTAGGCTTGGGATTCTTGGTGATTTGCCATAAGGATTAAGTCATTGGCATTACAGGCCAGATTCAGGTTCCCTTGGAAATATTTTAGCTCTGAGATCTACTAGCAACTGGTTATTTCCACATGAAAGTGACCACAAACAAAGGTCTCTGTTAGATAGAATTCTTAAATCAGAAATCTGTCATTTATTTACTAACCCCAATACCCAGGTTAGTACTTTCTCCCCCAGTCTAACTGTGGTTACCTTCAAATCCTCTGATACAATAAGCATGGTTTCAATAGAAGCACCTTAAATCTGATCTTTCCTGCTTTGTCTGCCCAAAATGCCTTATTGGCAGATGTTTGAGAAAAGCTTGAAGCCTTATCTCCTGCAAAGGCTGTTCTTCAAAACACTTAAAATTGTTTCCACCTTTATCTCTCCTTGTAAGGCTTTGCTAAAACTTGCATTCAGTTTCCAGCCAAACCAATATTTACACTTTCCCCAGTCAGTTCGACTTTCGTTACAGTGGATGTTGACATAAAGTCTCCTTTTAATTTATCCAGGTTATAGTTTTGAAAATGTACTGTGGTGGCATAACAAAGGTCAACAAAGGTCAGCAAAGGTCAGAGTTCAATACTGGAGACAGAAACCATTCTTGATATTAATGGCAGGAAGTGATTTAATAAAAGATTAGGTATTTACAATATTGGTGGATGTTTTGTAAGTCACTCAATAGGAAGGGCAAAGTGGAGAGTGAGTATATATAGACAGTATCCCATTTTGTATGTTCATAGCTATGTCTACTTATCCTTTTAAATTTCCCACCCTTTGCATATATGGCCAAAAAACTCAGCCAGTTTTAAAAAGCTATATTCTGAGGTAATTTTATATTATATTGAGTTAGACCTCCTATTAACATATACCTATAGATCACTTTCATTTTTAAGGAGACACATACTGTATATGTAAAAAAAAACTAACTCACTGAAGAATGTTATTTTAGTACTTTGAGAAAACTTGTAAGATTTAAGGAGAAAAACTATCAAATCTAAAAAGTGTGAGAACCTCATAAAAAAGTGTGAGAAATAAAATTTTATATCAACTTTATAATTTCTTCTGTTCTTTTTATTTGCTGAAAAATGAAATGGAAATATTGTTATTAGAGTGATTTCCAATGAATGTCAAAAACATTAATGTTTTATAACTGTCCTTTTCAGATTAATAGGCTTCAATGTGAATATACATAGTTACTAATAAGAATAAGTTTATTATGCGTGCTTACTTTAGTCTATTATTAATGCAGAATATTTAGATTTGACACCTTAAACCTTGCCATAATTTGCATATGTTCCTACTTTAAGATGGGGATTGACAAACTAGAGCCCACAAGCCAAATCCAGCTCACCTCTTCATTTGTAAATAAGGTTTTAATGGAACACAACCATCCTGCTTTTATGCTACAATGGCAAAGTTGAGTAGGTGGAACAGAGAGCTCTGACCCAGAAAGCATAAAAATATTTCCTACCTGGCTTTTTATAGAAAAAACCTGCTGACCCTTGCTTTCAAATCTTTCTCTGGGATCTAAGACAAAAAACTAACTGGGTGATTCCTAGAGGAAATGGAGAGAGTTTGTTAATTCCTCATTTGCAGTGTTGGATAATTATAAAAGATGCTCTCTTTTAATGGTAACTTAAAAGTCACTTTCAATTAGATTTAAGGGAAAACATATTTATCACAAGTTTGGTTCTGTTTGTTTTAGAAGAATTTAAGCGTAGTCCAGCATTGTCCTTGAATGCACTCAAGTGATCTCAAAAAAAACCCAAAACAATAAATCTTACATGTCATCACCTAATAATGTAGTGAGCAAATCAGTTCCTACAGAATGACAGCATATAAACACACACACACATGCTCACAAGCACACACGTGCATACACATTTGCACACACAGTCACATATACTCAGGCCCATTTAAAGCAGATGAGCCCTGTATTCTTGCCTTTTATTCAGTTATTCACGACATCCTACAAAAGCACAGGGTCCCAAAAGAAATGAGAAAATTTAATCAAACTTGAAACAAAACCAATGATCTCATCTATGGAGCATTTAATTTTCAAGACAGAAAAAAAATGTTGATTATTTCTTCTTGAGATTCAGACCCCCCCACATGAATTCAACTTCAGTCTTTCAAGTTTAGTGTAAATGTGAGTATCCAAAATGCTGTGAGTTTAAGTGGTTTTGAGTTCTGTAATGAAAAGTTTGAGCATTGTTCTCAGAGGAAACACTTCCTGGCAGAGCTTCAAGGAAAGAATGTGTGATTGCAGGGAGATTAGAAATTCTGATTGCATTAGGTTTTCATCATTCTATGGGATAGGGCTGTTGTCAGTACTGTGTCAAAAAGAGTGACAGATCTGTATCCACAGCTTTTGTGAAAGCCTAAGATGGACGAGGTTGTATACTTTTAACATAGTAATATGTTATTTTCTTAGGCATCAGATATAATAGTAATATCGAAACCATTTTTTACTCATTTTGTATTCTATCATGGTTAAAACACATGGCACTTTTACTTATTATCATTTGAATAAACATTAGCTACTTTCAATTTTATTAGAGAAGTTGCTGAGTATAAATAGAACACCAAGCTATTTTCCTTATCTTAGAAAAAACGTATATGTTCACTACTGGTTTTTTAAAAAAGAAAACACTCTCATTTGATCAATTACCAAACAGGGCAATATAGATCATGCCATGATATTCTGTGCCTGTTTTCCTGTCTTTAATCTGAGGGAGTCTAAATTGAAAGCATATATTCCATATGTTTTCACAATGTATAAGAATATGTATGTATATAAACAAGTATGGTTTCCTTATCATATAGCTTTATTAAACAGTAATTTTATCCATTTTATGTAGAGAAATACTTTTGATGGTTTAAAAGGCTATTATTGTTAAATAGATAATATTTAACATCTCTAATATGCTGAAACTTAGTTTTCTTCATCTTTCTATATGATTAATTTGATAGGTTCCAAATTTATGGAAGAAATATCCCCAAGGCAAAGAGACCACTTTTATGAATACATGTGCTTATTAAACTTAAATAAAGTTTACTAATAAAGAGCACACAAAGATACTATGAACATTTTATATCAATATTGAGAAATAAAGAGTCTTTAAGAATGTCACAGACCTGAGGAGCGTCTAAAGAGAGAAAGATAGGAAAAGTGTACTGCTGTCTGTTTGCACCAGGTTTCCGGAACCTTCCAGAAGAGTGATGCTTGAGCCATTTGTGTCAGGGAGGAAAGGTGGGGGCCCAGCCGCTAGTGAATCAAGGGCTTACATTCTTTTGGTTCTTTGGCTCAGATCTGGCTGAAGTAATATAATGGGTTAGCTTCCGGTAAAAGTATGGTATATGTAACCAACTTGCCCTTTCCTCCATCAAACAATTACTTACACAGACTATTTTTTCAAGTATGGCTCTGCCATTTAAAGAAAGTGACCTTGCTCATTCAAGACGTCTTTGGAGGACTTAGCATTAATAAACTGGTACATTATATTATGTGATTTTTGCATAGTTTGTATAAACTTTATTGGGTCACAGTATATTTTTGTTATGTATAAAGTTGTGATCAATTTGCTAATATTGAAAATATATCTTTTTGTAAGCTCATGATGGAGAGTAGTCCATTTAGGGACTTAATCTAAGGGAGTGAGGTGGCAGGAACCCCATACTATCATCAAGTGTCTTGTGTCTTTTCTTACTCACCAGAGTGATCTCCCTCAAGATGTTTTTTCACTATGTTGGAAAAGCTGACTCTTCTTCCAAGATTCATATCTTGCTCAGTGCCTCTTCTGTTCTTGTGTAAATTATCTCTCCAAGTCCAATCCCCTTGATCTAATCTATGTACACACATTCCTACTGCTTTTTTTCTGGCTTCCCAAATCCTAGTCCTAAAACGGTAATTTCCCTAGGTGGAGGTAGTGGTGTTTCTATCATATTTCCCTAATCAATTTTTTAGGGAGACTTTTTATCCAGCTTCTTTTACCTATTGAGTTTTGGTACCAGAAACTCACTCAGACAGAGGGACAAGCTATGAACTAATGTACCTGAAAACTCAGCTTTTTAAATCTAGTTGTCTGGTTGTTTCTAAAATTTATTTAAAGACCCAATTGATTTGTTTCTTCTCTGTATTGAGGACCATCATTTGAGGAGAGGGGTGAGGAAGGACACATAGGACAACAGGGAAAAATTAAAACTTGTTACTTATCACGAGGGGAAGCCTGGGTATAAGAAATAAGTACTTAATCAAAATTATTCTGAAATTTCACATAAAATTTGGATAATATTTCAATAGATGTTTTCAGTACTATATTGGTGCCTTATTTTCTCCCTCTTTTTAATTTTAATGGAAAGTTAGAATTGACTGAATTGAGGGTTCCTAAGCAGTTTCATAAAAGGAAACAGTACAGAAAGTTAATGAACATTTTGATAATGCTTATATTACATAT
This sequence comes from Monodon monoceros, assembly GCF_005190385.1. Taxonomy (NCBI): domain Eukaryota; kingdom Metazoa; phylum Chordata; class Mammalia; order Artiodactyla; family Monodontidae; genus Monodon; species Monodon monoceros. The sequence goes on along the minus strand of NW_021703767.1, from coordinate 44,367,737 downwards.
CCCTTCTAAAAGTAGCAAACATCTTTATTTCATATTTAACTTTGCAAAGACCTCTGCTTACATTAGTCCTATCATCTAATTATTTTAATTCTTCTTTAAAAAGATTTGAAAAAACTCTTATATTCATTGATGTTAACGTTTATGATAAAATACACAGTTATTATGTGATGACTGATTGAAAAAGGAATTATGATGTAATCCCTGAGATTCTAATAAATGTTAGTGTTTTGACTAACATGAAATGACAAATTTGATTTTGAAATTTAATATGAATAATATATTCAGATACTTGGATAAATTTGGGCATACTCAAATTTCATTTGCAAGTAATATTGTAAAAATAAATTATATATCATGCATTTGTAAATAAACTGTGTTATTGCCATAAGATATTAGCTATATAAGGAATTATTATATTTCCTTTTTAAAAAATATTTTGAAGTTAATTCTGGATTTATTTTTATAATGGATCCTTTTATTGATTATGTATATAAAATAAGATTTATACACATTTGAGTAGTACCTAGGGTGGTACTGTGAACTCATCTGAACATTAAGGAATTTAAATCCTTTCCTTCTTGGGCTAGATGAATATAAAGTAGATATTTATCTCATAATCTTCTAAGTTTTATGAGTATTTTGGGATTATTCATTTTGCTCCTCTTGCTGTAGAAGACAAATAGGATAAGAGGATTTTTGCCTTTGGCATTTATAAAGAGCATAGAATGCCTTGGTAAATACAGAGAAATTGTTGGTGAATTTTCATAATACTCAAACAGCTTCTTCAACTTCAATATTTTATGACTAGTTGGAAAAATATTGACCACTATTTTTGGTTGTAACATGACATGTCATATATAAATGAGTGTGTTATCACTCATTTGTGAATCTGTGCAGAAAGCTTAATTCATCACTTTTAACTCCAATTTACAATTGTTATTTACATCTATTTTTAAATAAGGTAATACTCAAAAACCAAACTGAAGGTATGTTTTTTAAACTGTTTCTTTTTCCTTAGCCTTAATAAATAATTTGTATTCCTTCCAAAAATTTCTTCTCATATCTAACTTTTTCTTGCTATTTACACTACGATCACTTTGGTCTAGGGTTTCTCAGTTCCACATTGATAGCTTCTTAACAGGGTCTTAATCACTACATAATTATAACTGCCCTCCCTGTTCAGTTCTTTTATAGGTCTGTAGGTCAGAAGTCTAAAGTGGGCCAGCAGGATTGCATTTCTTCTAGAGGCTTTAGGAGAGAATACCTTCCCTTGCCTTTTCTATCTTCTACAGGCTGCCTGCATTTCTTGGTTTGTGGCCCCACTCTCCATCTTCAGTGCAACTAGCAGACCATCTTCTGAACTCTCTTTCTCTCTGCTTCTGTTGTCATGTCGACTTTTCTCTAATTCTGACCCTCCTGTCTTCTCTTATAATGACCCTTGTGATCACATTGAGCCCACCGCCAATAATCTCACATAATTTTCCAATCTCAATAACCTTAGTTTAATCACATCTGCAAAGTCCTTTTATTTTTTATTTTTTTGCCATGTAAGGCAACGTACTAACAGGTTCTAAGGATCTTTGGGGGCATCTTTCAAGGGTAATAAGTGCATTATACAACCTATAGAAAAGAGCCGTTACTTACCTAGAGAACAATCTCTTTATCACACTGCACTGCATCAAATTATATCTTGATTTATTGTGTGGTTCTCTGTCTCTTTTCTTATTCTCTCACTTTTATGAGAGATATTTTCTTTTTTTCAAGAAAATAAGGACTCAAAGAACATACCAATTTTAGTGCCAGAATAATAAATTTTCTAGTGAGATCACTTTCCCATCTTGGGAGTTGAAATAAGATATTCCCTGGGAAACAGGGTAAGAGAAGCCAAAATGGCCATTAGGAACAACAGGGAGAGTGAGGATAAGGGCAAGGACATCAGTTTCAGAAGGGCTGAAGAGATGAATGGGAGGAACTAAGAGATTGACTTGTTTCTGAGTCCTGTCTCCACTTTTCTGCACCAACTCATCATTTTTCAAACACCAGTTGGTCCAGAATCTTGGATAATTGTTAAGTACTGCTGAAACAGGGTTAGGGTTTTTGGATAACATGTGTATATGGATGCATGAAGAGTTACACTGATTGCAGACCATGGTGGGATTAGACTAATCCTTGAGGAATTCCCCTGTGAATTGGAACAATGATGGACACTGTATCATAGATATAGCATCAATCAAGGTTCTTAAAGCACTTTCTTTTTGCTCCAATATTTTCCTACCCAAATACTCTATTCCAGCATAGAATTACTCATGTTCTTTTGAGTATACACATTTCCTCTTTCTGAATTGTTCTTTCCTCTTTTGTCCTCCTATCTCTGATACATCCATGCTCCCACTGAATGATTGTAAGTACAATCTTTTCCTTGAAGATATTCCTAACATTTTACTTTGAATTTATTTTTTTTCTAAAATGACTTGTCAACCCATCCCAATCTCTCAATATTCTAAAAATGTATAATTTGTTCAAAACTGTCTATCTGAAACATAAAAGTAGACATGAAGAAGTACCATAAATGCTAAATTTAAGAATAATGCTTTATATATGGTTTCAGTTAAAACAATAAGAAGGAATTTCAGAATTAGAATCTCTCCCTTTTGTAACACCTAATGAAAAAATGGATGTAGGCAATGATCATCACTGGCTACTAGCATCACTCTTAAAAAAATAGAAGTCACGTAGATTCTAATGAAAAAAAAAAAGAGCACTACCCTAAATAGTATCAGATGTCTACATCTCTGTTGTTTTTGTTCAATAGAAATATAATCCCAGACACATTCTAATTTAACACAGTCACTGCCCACACTTAAAAAGTAAAAAGGAACCAATGAATTTAATTTTAATAGCTAAAAACTACCTTCAGTAATTCAAAAACTACCTTCAGCAAGTCCCTCCAAATGTATGAAATAACGAACAAGTTATCTGGTAGATCATTGGCTTAAAAGTACCTATGATTAATTGATTGGTTGATTGATTGATTTAATTTCAGCTTTATTGAGGCATATAAAGTTGTAAGATAATTAAAGGGTACATTGCAGTGATTTGATATACATATGTACGACATTATGAAAAAAATTCTTTCATTTAGTTAGAAGTGTCTAGGATTTGAAGTGACAAGTATTGAAAAGATATCCTTTCTGGAGATCGAACTCCAAAAGCAAGGAAATTTCCTTTGGTGATAAAATAAGCAAAGTAGGAAAACTTATGGTAATGCTAAAAAAACAAAAAAGAATAAAAACACTGGAAGACACACAGCTTCTCCCCCAACTACCAAAACAAACAAGTCCCCTAAAGAAACAGAAATTTGCTGTACTGACAGAAGAAAATACTGTTAACTAGGAACTTTGCAAACCTCTCTTATTCCACAATATAGACAGAAGAATATAAAATACATTTATAAAAATCTTATCTCAAAAAATAAGAAAACTGTAATCAACATACTTTAAGTGATGAGAATTCACCCAGAAACACAACCACATGTTGTATATGAGAGGCCTAAAGCAGAGTAACTTTAAAAGGTTAAAAACAAAAACATGTACAAAGATGCATCAGGCAAATGGACAAAATAAGAAAGCAACAGTAGCAATCCTGGAATTAAGAAAAATTGATATCAGAAAGTATTAAACTTGTAAAAGAAGGGAACTTTTTAATGCTAAAGTAACAATTCATAATTAAGATACAACAATTATGAATATTTATACATCAAATTGCATAGGAACTACTTTAACAAAGCAATATTTAAAGGAAATGCAAGGAGCTAAGTTAGAAGTACACTAAAAAGGCATGACTTAAACTATGCTCAGTAGAAGTTTGATCAAGTTGATACAAAGTATGTCAGAATATGGAAAACCTAAACAACACATAAATAATGTTGAGGCCAAGCTAACACCATGTCTGTTTTCCCTAATTTTCCAAGATATACTCACATAGGTCTCTTTCTTCGATCTGTCAAAGCAAGGCTGCATGCAAAATAAGTAAAATCTTGAGAATCAATGTTCCAGCAGTCTAGCCACCAGTTTATCAGCTATGACTTGTTCATAGTTCTCAGTATGGACTTAGTAGGATACCTATTATATTTGCAAGAGAAAACTTTATTTTCCAAAAGAATTTTTATTTATCAAGATGATATTGAATTGTATTAAAACTGTATTGTCCAAAGTCTCTTATGGAACAATTAATGTAATGAATTTCTCTGAGATACTAATATAAGAAATAAACAAATATTTTCCCTTGAAAAATTAGAATGCCCTTTTATTAGACAATGAACATTTTATAATATATTTCCCTCTTACCTTATCTTGTAGAAATGTTAGAAAAAATCTTTGTGCTAAATTTCTGCTAGGTTTTCTTGTACAATTCCTCCCAACACATCCATCTCTTCCATTTATTTCAGAATATGTTTTAGTTTAATAAACCTATAGTGCCTATTTTTTTGTAGGCTAACTCAGCTTCTATTTGGAAGCATTTGTAGCTTTGATATTGTGATTTATAATAAAAATATGTATTTAGTTATTCAGATGACCAAATATACTTCTTATACATATTTGGTCTTTGTCCATGGTTCCTGATTCACAGCTCCCCAAACTCCTGAATTTCCCAGGTGTTGGGAGGGACAAAGGTGTCTCTTGCTATGTTAAGGGGGTAACTTTTGGACCCCACCTAAGTATGGGAGCTGATTACCAGGAGAACCAACTGTGTGGTTAGAGGGTTGGAACTTTCAGTCCTACCCTTCGGCCTTCAGGAAGGGGAGAGGGCTTGGAGGTTGAATCAATTACCAACTGTCAGTTACTTAATCAGTCATGACTATGGAATGAAGAATCTGCAAAAACCCAAGAGGACAGGGTTCCAAACACATGGAGATTTGGGGAACTGGTATGCCTGAAGAAGGCATGGAGTCTCCCCCACACCCTTTCTGCGTACCTTGCCCTATCCATCTCTTATCTTGCGTTTCCTGAGTTATATCCTTTTATAATACACCAGTAATCTAGTAAGTAATATGTTTCTCTGAGTTCAGTGAATTGTTTATTAATCAAACCCAAGGAGGGGTATCTTTGGAAATTCCAGTTTGTAGCTGATGAGCAGCACAAGTAACCTGGGCTTTTTATTGGCATCTGAAGTGGAGGATGGTCTTGTGGGGCTGAGTCTTTTACCTGTGGAATCTGATTCTATTTCTGGGTAGACAGTGTCAAAATTGAGTCAAATATTTGGACACTTAACATGATATATCTCCAAGAACACCTAGAGTTGATGATTGAGCTTTTGCATAGAACGTTTAAGTTACATTCCCAAATTCACACAAGTGTTACCTAACCAAACTTGGGTCTGCTAGCCTGTGCACAGTAAAGCCAATCTACTGACACCGGGTTGTGGTGAAGGAAAGTGCAGCATTTATTGTAAGGCACCAGACAAGGAGGCTGGGACAGCTAGTGCTCAAAAGTCCATACTCCCAGATGGGTTTCAGGAAAGTATTTTTAAAGGCAAGGTGAGGGAGGGGAGTTCCAGGGTATGTGATCAGCTCGTGAACTAGTTTCTAATTGGTTGATGGTGAGGTAACAGGGTGGCATCACAGGGGTTAACATTATCAATCCTGAGGCTCCAATCGGTCTGGGGGCTATGTGCTCCTGGTTATCAAGTAGTTAACATCTTCCATTTGATGGGGGTTTTAGCATCTGTGAAACAACTCAGGAAATGTGCATCAAATACTATTGATATTATCTAGTTACTTCAGAGAGGAGCTAAAGCAGAGGACATGGGGGTGCTGGGTCTGTCCTGGGAAGGCCCCATAGGGCTCTGCTCACTTAAGCAAGGTGATGATAAAATCTGATTTTGATTCCTGGCATCTGGCTTGAAATCTTGTGCCCTTAACCACTAATGCAGCTTTATAGGTACTGTTAGGCAATGCAAATTGTATTGAGACTATAGAACAAAACTGCTTCATAAAAAAAGCATAATATGTAATTTTCTATACTTCCTGAAGCACTTTGTTTCATCAAGTAAACAATTTTACCTATTATATTATATGATAAAGACCCTAAATAGAGTCTCTTTTAGCTTTAAAAAAATTTATTGGTTGGTATTAAGATTTAAAGGTATGCCCTTGCTAAGATTGTGTCTGTAATGTTTTGGGACACATGGCTAATTCAGTAAAATAGCTCAAAGAAATTTAAGCTGCCCTAATATACACACATACACACTACTGTTACACTAATAGAAGTTTTTCAGTTTTCAGGTAACTGCACTGTGTGGATATACTGTCTCATCACTCTGCCATTGGGTTTAATGATATTACCACAAAGAATTAAAAATCTGTAGAATTATCTTGCCAGTACCCTATTTCTTAGCACCTTAATATTCATCAGGGTGTTCCAGTTTCTGTTCCTCCCTCATCCCATAGGATGAAAGTGAAACAGCTGCTGCCAATTCATAGCATATGGACTTATCTTTTTCATTACAGTATATTTCCATCTGAATACATTGGAAGCTCTTACAGTGAAGTATTTTTCTTCATAATCCAAATAACTGGAACATGAAAAGACCTACTAAAAGAGATGCATAATTTGTGAATTGCATTTCCTTAAAATGTTCTGGATTTTATAAATGCTTAAAATATTAGTAACTACTGTTACATTTTTCCTTGATGCTTTAGGGAAGAAACGTTAATTACATATTTAACATGGCAAAGCCATATGTTTGATAGCTGACTTTTGGCATCAAAAAGAACCCCTTCCATATCAGTGATTGCTTTGTGGAGATTTGGGAAAAACCTGCACCAAAAAGGCTAACAAAGGAAATCAGTGATAAGCTCTTCACACTAAAATAATTTTTCTTTCATTTTACTTCCTCAAAAACATCTTTAGCAATGGAATAGTAGAAAAGCTTTTCTTTTTGTTAGGTGATCAATGTATTTTTATAATTAATGTGCTTATTTCAGATCCTCTTTAAATGTGAAATCTAAATCTAATATACTCTTAAATTTTCACTCACTTGAATTTAATAAATTACTAGTGAATTATATCTTAGTGATTTATAATCTACACACAAAAATTATTTGACATAAGTGAACAAATGATAACAAAATCTGCTATTTATACTGTTTCAAATAAAGTACTAAATATTATTATTATTTAATAAACATTAAATAAATTAATAATATTTGACACCAAAGAAGTGCTTCATGAGAGCAAGCATATTTGTTTATTTACTGCTATAATCTAAGATCTAGAATAAACATGGCACACCTCAACAACATAAATACTTGTTGCATGATTTGGACAAGTTGCTGAAATACCATTAAGAAAAGTTAGATGTTGATTGGCAAATGACAGGCATTTTTTTCTTCAATATTGACAGCATTTTGCCATTCATTAAGTTAAAAAAGAGACCTCTTAATATATATTTTTATCAGGTGTGAATTTAGAATTTTTTATTGCAAATTTTTTAAAACATCAAGACATTTTAAAATGAGTATTTAGATAATTCTAATTAGTGTGATGCATTTTGAATAATTGAATTTTTTCAAAATATTTTGTGTGAGTAATCAGTTATTTCAGCCAGGAAACTATCATTATTTTTGAGGTCGTTAAACTGAAAAAAAAATGTAAGTAATTTGAGCCTTAGCAGTCAGAGGATGAGAAAAAAGTGAATGCAGAATATTTCCAGGTAAAAATAAGTTGTCAGTGGAAAATTATAGTGTCTTTTTTATGAGCAAGCAAAGCTGTTGAAGAAGAAAATTAAACCAAAACCGCCATAACAAGAACAACAAAATAGCTTACCTTTTCCTTGTTTTTAAAAGTGAATCGTAATCAAGAGCTGACAAGACAAATGCTACCACTAAATAAATACTGAATTATTGGGAAAGGAAATCACAACAGTTCAAAATGTGAGCATGTGAGACAGCAACCACCAATGCAAGAGGCAGGAGATGTGTTTCTTGGAAAGCTAAGATGCTGTGGCCTGAGAGGAAAACAAGAATAACCCCTGAAGTCTTCTACATTAGCGAGAAAATGGAATGATGCAACAATGAATGTAGCTGAGATAAATAGTGATCAGGAAGGAATTATAAATGTGTCATAAACTCTACATAGTCACTGCACAGTTTTATACTATTTTCTGTTATGTCTCTTTATTTTAATATAATATGTTGACAAGTACTTTTGCTATTGTAGTTATTCCAAGAAGAAATGATGTAAGATTATGTCATATTGGAACGATTTTTTGAAACTAACAACTTGGTTAGAGAAACATGTAAAAATGTAAATATACAGACATTACACTAAGTAATCGTTACGTATTTTTCAACTAAAGCAATACTTTAGTAATTATGGTAAGTAATGCTATTATACTAAATAATATTATCTAAGAATTATATTATGCTGTGTTATAGATAGGTGTTACATATATAAACTAAGCATGTATATGTTTTTGTCTATAACAATAAATATTGTTCAAGTTTTCCAAGCTTGGAGAAACAGGCTGTGCATATTGTAGATATAATCTATATTTTTAATTGAATTCAAGTTTATTCCTAAAAATAACTGTGTAAGAAAAAAAAAAAAAAGCTCAAATAGAGGAATGTAACCTGGTACAAAGGTCAGAATTTGCCTGTCTGAATCCACTCAACAGACATGTGTATTAGATTTGCCCATTGTTTAAAAATACAGACTTCCCATTAAACCTGTCTTTATTTCTATCTCATACCCAAATCCTCCAAGCCACAAATTGAAAGAAAAGGAATAAAAATATACTAAAAGAGAGAAGAACTCTAGAGGAGGCATCACTGAACAGAAGATATCAACATGATTTTGGAAGATGGAACAAATGAGGAGAAATGACTGATCTAGCAGCATGGGTTAATTTGAAATTGACCTGGTCTGCTAAAACTAAGTGGGGACCTGACTTCTCAAATCACTCAAATTAAAGAAAAATCCTTAACAGAACTCAGCCCTGCATGATCTGCTTCCCATTACATCTTTGACCATCTTGCCAATCTTCTCCCGTGGCTTTGACTTTACTCCAGCCACTGAGGTTCCCTGTAGTTCCCAGACACACCAGGCGGGCTTCTGCCTCAAATGCTTGCATTTGCTAGTCTCTCTGACAGGAAGGATCTTCTCAGAGCATCACCATGGCTAGCCAACTCACTTTCATATGTCTTCTCTTTGCTCAAAAGTCAACTCTCAGTGAGGGTCTCTGTGGCCACCCTATCTACACCCTCAACCCCACCTCCATCCCTATAGTTTGTTTTGTCTTCTTAGCAATTGACAAATTTGTCTTCTTATCATTGACAAATATACTATGCATTTTATTTCTTGTACTTATTAGTTTTCCCTGTTACAATGAAGACTACATTAGAGAAAAGTGTGTGATTCCTACCACTGCTGTTATTACTTAGGCATCTAAAACACTACCTAGAACATGGCATATTCTCAGTAAAGATGTGATGAGTAAAGGATCTTTTTATATGTAATTAGGTACTTACCCGACAATGAACATTGAGGGGTATTCTTTCTTTTTGTTTTAAAATATAGAACATTTTATTTTTCTTCCAGTTTTGAGATGTAATTGACATACAGCACTATATAAGTTTATGGTGTACAGCATAATGATTTGACTTACATACATCATGAAATGATGGCCACATCGACAGTTTTTTAATATATTTTTCAAAAGTTTTCTAATTCACAATGTTGGAAATTTCCCAATGCTACTCTTCAAAACCGACTTTCAAAATGCCAACTTAGGATGTTCATTTTAATACTGCCCTCTACTCTCCACAGATAGACACACTGAACTTATTTTAAGGATCTGCATTATCTGTACTGTTACGTCCACCTTCCACAGAACATTTTGTATTTAAAGGCTCCAGACCAGCTGAACACTAGTTAGGGGATATTGAATCAGCATTATACATTCCATTTTGTTGTGGTGGTATTCTGGTAAAAAATACATACTATGTAAAAATTAACCTTATTACTTGTCAGAAAATTTAAACAAGTTGTCTTTTCATGTAAGCAGAAATTAAGTAGTATAAAAAACATACATTAACAGTTATCCTTAAGAAATACTGTATTAAAGCACTTTCCAAAGCAGATAATAAATAAGAAGGCACTAAGACAGCCTCCTAACAATATATACAGATAGTCATTTCCATATATAAACAATGTGTCTGCCTTAAAAATACAAAGGAATTCATAAAACTGCCAGCATAATTGAGTCCCCAAGCAGGAAAAGGATAAAGTGCTTAAGTATACAGAAAAAAATGAGAAACAAGGAAACCATTATTAAAAATGATTGAGAGAGAAGCCATAGTTTTATTGTAAAGGTCTTACTATGCAAGCATGCTTCTTTTATCTAATTAGCATTCTAAATATATAGATAAAATGTTTCAAGTTGGTTATTATCAGTGTTATTACCAGATTTTATCAATTCAGTATTTATTAGGCAGTATCCTTCGAAGTGTACCCGCTGGTCAGGGAATTTCAACATTTCTACGCATTGGTTTGCTATATTTTTGAATACACTTAAAGTGCTGTTTTTAATGGAATTTTTTTTTTTTCATGTAAAATGATATATAATCTTGGAAGTGTTTTATCTTTGAGACACTGTTTTCTTTTTTGGGGTTTCAAAACAGGGAGACAGAAAGGAGAGTTCCAGGCAAAAAGGAAAAAAAAAAAAGAGAGAAGGAATGAAAACAAAACCCCAAAACCCTGAACTATCAGCATTCACTATTGCTTGCATCTATAAATATAAAGAACATGACTCATGAGTTATTTTCTACATAATTCCTATAATTCACATGACTCATGAGTTATTTTCTACATAATTCCTATAATTCCTATTTATTCTTATTTGTTGAGAGTTTAAAATAAAATTGGCTTAATATAGTCACGTTATTTTATTAGGATTTAAAATTTTTGAGCTAATGAAATCTTTCCTCCTTTTTAATTCCACTCGCTATCTTGTTTCTGAATATATTATACATGTTCTATTCCTTTTACAATTATACACAAACTCTGAAACTTGCTTCTGTGTGAATGAATGCAAAATACCTCCCCTTATAATAACTTATTTTATTGTCTAACAGTTCACAATTTCAATGGAAAACATTTTGCTTAATACTTCAGAATTTAGATGTGGTGAGATAAATAATCCAGGTTTGAAGTATAAAAGTGGTCACCTCTACTTTATTCACTAATACAATATAGTTAAAGTGTGGACTCTTTTTTTTTTTTTTTTTGCGGTATGCGGGCCTCTCACTGTTGTGGCCTCTCCCGTTGTGGAGCACAGGCTCCGGACGCGCAGGCTCAGCGGCCATGGCGCACGGGCCCAGCCGCTCCGCGGCATGTGGGATCTTCCCGGACCGGGGCACGAACCCGCGTCCCCTACATTGGCAGGCGGACTCTCAACCACTGCGCCACCAGGGAAGCCCGTGGACTCTTATTTTACATGTAATATCTTCGAATTTACTTCAAATATTTACTCATATTCTACTACAAAATTATTTGTGTCAATGATCCAGTAATTAAGTATATTCTACTACTCCTTTTTCTTGATGCTAGAACTAGCAACATGGGCATTATTTTTCGGACAACACATTGAGAACTTCTCATATGCTTTAATTTTTATATTCAATATTTAGTTAACAAAATATTATTTTCTACTAAATACATTGTCCTTCAATAAAGTGTATAGTTTTACTTTTTAAAAATGTTAAGTGATATGAATTAAAGTATCTATACTTCTAGTAATTTTGCAAGAATGGGGATTATATAATTTCTAAACGTGGGTTCACTGGGCTTTGAAGACAACAATTTGTGCTTTTCCATTAGTGCTAAACTAATCCAAATATAAAGTCTGGATATGTAAGTTAATTTTTTTCTATAAAAAAATTTGAGGCCAATAGCGGATAAACATTTACTAAGTAGTTTTAATAGGAGTCACATTGTTTAAAAAAAATACTGTCACAGTAGTTAGGAGGATTTGACAGATTTGATCCATGAATTTTCTTAATGTAAAAAGTTTCCACATTTGAAAGGTATATAATGGGCAGTGTGTAGTTATTCTAACCAATATTTAAACAATTAATGTATAGTTAAATATATAAATGATAATACAATTGACTAATTATATTAGAAATGAAGAAAAAATGTCTTATTAGACTTATTTAGTCCTGTTTGAATTTAGTGAACCTGTTGAAATCACAATAATGTCTTATTTTACCTAGCTTTCTAAGTGCTATAAGAATAAGAGAAACTAACTGTGAAAAGATATTTCTCTATTTAAGAAAAAAAAGATAATTTGTATTTGTTTTAGGTGGTTCTCCATTAGCAGAGCTTGGAGTGGGTAATTGGATGCTAGAGATCTGTTGTGAGCATGCTCTCAAGAAAATATGTAGAGGAGTGAGAGAAGCAGGGTAAGGAAGGCAAAGGAACTATGCTAGAATGTGTTTTCAGATGAAGTCTAGGTGACCTCATGGGGAGCTCTGGAATGTAATTTGTTCTGCTGTGTCTGCTCACACTTGAGACAGGCCAATGGATCATATATACCTCCATCCAAGTCAGTTATTGCCTATAGAGTTGTGCTACCAGTGTGGTGGGGTGCAGCATAAATCCCAGGACCACAGGCCTAGGCAGCTTCAATCATCAAAGGGTATCCTCCAAGAAAGTTTGCACATATGAACATTAGTCTCCTTATTTGCACTAGCAGCAACAAGGGGGTGGGGACACTGTGTTAGTTTCCTTTTGGTGCTGTAACAAATTACTAAAAGTCCAGTGTCTTAAAACAATACCAATATATTATCTTATGCTTCTAGAGGTCAGAATGGGCTTTACTGAGCTAAAGACAAGGTTTTGGTAGTACAAGTATCTCTTGCTTTTTCTTTTTTTTAAATTTATTTATTTTATTTATTTTATTTTTGGCTGCGCTGGGTCTTCGTTGCTGCTCGTCGGCTTTCTCTAATTGCGGCGAGTGGGGCCTACTCTTCCTTGCAGTGTGTGGGCTTCTCATTGCGGTGGCTTCTCGTTGTGGAGCACTGGCTCTAGCCACACGGGCTTCAGTAGTTGTGGCACGTGGGCTCAGTAGTTGTGGCTTGCAGGCTGTAGAGCACAGGCTCAGTAGTTGTGGCGCATGGACTTAGTTGCTCCGTGGCATGTGGGATCTTCCCCAACCAGGGCTCGAACCCATGTCCCCTGCATTGGCAGGCAGATTCTTTTTTTTCTTTTAACATTTTTATTGGAGTATAATTGCTTTACAATGGTGTGTTAGTTTCTACTTTATAACAAAGTGAATCAGTTATACATATACATATATCCCCATATCTCTTCCCTCTTGCGTCTCCCTCCCTCCCACCCTCCCTATCCTACCCTTCTAGCTGATCACAAAGCACCGAGCTGATCTCCCTGTGCTATGCGACTGCTTCCCACTAGCTAGCTATTTTACATTTGGTAGTGTATATATGTCCATGCCACTCTCTCACTTTGTCACAGCTTACCCTTCCCCCTCCCATATCCTCAAGTCCATCCTCTACTAGGTCTGTGTCTTTATTCCCATCTTACCTCTAGGTTCTTCATGACCTTTTTTTTTTTTCCCTTAGATTCCATATATATATGTTAGCATCTGGTATTTGTATTTCTCTTTCTGACTTACTTCACTCTGTATGACAGACTCTAGGTCCATCCACCTCACTACAAATAACTCAATTTCGTTTCTTTTTATGGCTGAGTAATATTCCATTGTATATATGGGCCACATCTTCTTTATCCATTCATCTGTTGATGGACACTTAGGTTGCTTCCATGTCCTGGCTCTTGTAAATAAATCTGCAATGAACATTGTGGTACATGACTCTTTTTGAATTATGATTTTCTCAGGGTATATGCCCAATAGTGGGATTGCTGGGTCATATGGTAGTTCTACTTTTAGTTTTTTAAGGAACCTCCATACTGTTCTCCATAGTGGCTGTATCAATTTACGTTCCCACCAACAGTGTATGAGGCTTCCCTTTTCTCCACACCCCCTCCAGCGTTTATTGTTTCTAGATTTTTTGACGATGGCCATTCTGACCAGGGTGAGATGATATCGCATTGTAGTTTTGATTTGCATTCCTCTAATGATTAATGATGTTGAGCATTCTTTCATGTGTTTGTTGGCAATCTGTATATCTTTGGAGAAATGTCTATTTAGGTCTTCTGCCCATTTTTGGATTGGGTTGTTTGTCTTTTTGATATTGAGCTGCATGAGCTGCTTGTAAATTTTGGAGATTAATCTTTTGTCAGTTGTTTCATTTGCAAATATTTTCTCCCATTCTGAGGGTTGTCTTCTCATCTTGTTTATGGTTTCCTTTGCTGTGCAAAAGCTTTTAAGTTTCATTAGGTCCTGTTTATTTTTGTTTTTATTTCCATTTCTCTAGGAGGTGGGTCAAAAAAGATCTTGTCATGATTTATGTCATAGAGCGTTCTGCCTATGTTTTCCTCTAAGAGTTTGATAGTGTCTAGCCTTACATTTAGGTCTTTAATCCATTTTGAGTTTATTTTTGTGTATGGTGTTAGGGAGTGTTCTAATTTCATTCTTTTGCATGTAGCTGTCCAGTTTTCCCAGCACCACTTTTTGAAGAGGCTGTCTTTTCTCCATTGTATATTCTTGCCTCCTTTATCAAAGGTAAGGTGACCATATGTGTGTGGCTTTATCTCTGGGCTTTCTATCCTGTTCCATTGATCTGTATTTCTGTTTTTGTGGGCAGGTGGATTCTTAACCACTGTGCCACCATGGAAGCCCTCCCTCGCTTTTTGAAAGTTCACTTTATGCCGCTTTGCTTTTACAAAAGACCTCTTTTTGCCAACAGAAAAAAAAATCCAAAAAGGATTTTTGCTTTTATGAAAAAAGGTAAAAAGTGGAAATAGTCTTCACAGTTTGTTTTGTGGGGAGCGCTTATAGAGGCAGTGCACATTCCCGGCAGTGAGAGTGGCCCCACCAGACTCCTTGCTGGAGAACTAGACTCAGCATCTCAGCATCAAGCTGCCATAGCTCTGAACTGTGTCTGTGAGCATCAGTGTTTTATCTTGATCTATTTTGTGCATTCGTTAGCAAGATGTGTCCCAAGTTAATTGCTTCTTCACTTCATACCATTTCGACTTACGAAAGGTTTCCTGGGAATGCTGTACTATCAGAGAGGGAAACCTGTGTTGCACTTCTTCTGGAGGCTGTATGGGAGGATCTGTTTCCTTGCCTTTTCCAGCTTCTGGAGGCTGCCTGTGTTTCTTGGCTCATGGCCATGTTCTTCATCTTCCAGTGTCTCTCTGAATCTGATTCTCCTTCCTCCTTCTTATGAGGACTTTTGTGATTACATTGGGTTCACATGGATAACACAGAATAACTCTCCATGTCAAAAAACTTAATCACATCCACAAAGTCCCTTTTGTTACATAAGGTAACATAAACAGATTCTGGGAATTAGGATGTAGACATCTTTGGGGGCTATTTTTCTGGGTACCAGAGGTACCAAGGGACTCAGCTGTTAACAACTTATCAATAAGTCATAGTAGTCATACAAAGATGTACTCTTTAAAAGTTGAAAATTTTTCAAAAATTAAGCAGTAGAGCAGTGTGTATAAACGTAGAGAAGGATGAAGTATTATATACATGATTGTTTTTCAACAGCGTGATCCTGCTGTGAAGCCAAGCAGCCTGCATTGTTCGGAACTGGGAGTATGGGTTCACGCATCTTGAATTTAGTAAAGAGCAAATATTGGTATGCTTGTTTGTTTCTAAGCATAGGAGTCAGCAGATAAGAAAAATATATTAAGCCATATTTGTTTTGTTTCCAGTTATGCCAGTCGACTACTAAAGAGAGACAAGTGGGGAGAAAAGGCAACATTTTAAATTATTTATGGTTTGGAAGTATAAATACAGATATAACATTCTTTTTGTATTACATTAAGTGTAGGTTAAATACACTGATCCTCAGAAAATAAAACCTGGGAACATTTGTTTGAAAACAGAGAAAGAGTAGTGAGACATCTATGTTTAAGTTCCAATTGAAACTGGTTTAAACAACAGCAGTGGCAACAATAACAATCTAAGGAATTCAGGGAATCTTATCTTGAAAAGTCCAGAGAGTAGAGTTTACATTAGGCAGGACTGAGTGTAGGTACTAAAATGATGTTACCAGGTTTCAGGCTTTGTCTCTCCTTTCCCTCATTTAATAGATAGATTGTATTCCTTTTCTCTGTTCTGGCAGTGGCAGGTTAGATATAAGCAATAAAGCTTCATTCTATCTTTCAATCATTCCAAGCACATACACAGAAATGACCCAACTATCCAAACATTTTAATGTAAAATCCTGGAAAATGGTCATTGTGATAGTCTGAATAATGGTGTCCCCAAATGTGCATGTTCTAATCTCTGGAATTTGTGAATGTTACTTTATATATTATTAAGGATTATGAAATATGAAGATTATCCTGGATAATGTAGATGGGTCCTAAATGAATTCATAAATATCCTTATAAGAGGGAGGTAGAGGGAAATATAAGTGGAAAAGGAGGCAATGAGACCACAGAGGCAGGGATTAGAGTGAGGCAGCCACAAGCCACAGAATGCTGGCAGTTTTCAGCGTGGAATGGATTCTCTTCTAGAGTCTTAAGAGAGTATTTTTTGTGTGGATTAGTCATTGTGACTGAAAAATAAATTGCATTAATTGGTCTGGCCTGAGTTATGTGTGAACAAGTTGAGCAGAGTTATCTGGTAGATTGAAGTCTCATGGACTGAAACTCAGAGAGGGATGTTTTTCCAAAGTAAAAATGGTACTGGTTTCAGAAGTTGGGTGAGTGGAAACTAAGCATTCATAAACAGCAGATGTATGTGACATCCAGCACTCAGTGACTATGGCTGGTTTATTCCAGGGCTCTACTTGGCTGCCTATGGGCTTCCAGGTTGGTGTGGAGACAAGATTCCTTCTTGGGAGCACAATGCTCCACAGTGGGTGGAGAAAGGTAAAGATTTGTCTTCTCTCTCTTCTTCTCTCTCTCTAACAGATAGACTGCTTTTCACAGAGGAAGCAAGATTAATCTGAAGCATAAAAGATAGATATAAAGTTGAAGTCAATTTATGCATTTAAAACCAACGTTTCATCTTGATTTTTAATTATTATTTTATGGAAATTACTTTTAACCCTGTTTTTAATCCTAATCAATTTCTAAACTATAAAAGTGCATCTCATAATTCTTACTACATTACTCCACTTGGAAATAAAAATATGTCTAAAACAACCATCTTCTTCATGTAACTGGACTCATTATTTTCCTCTGATAAGCAATACAATCAATTTTTTTTTTTTTTTTACTGTATGCGGGCCTCTCACTGTTGTGGCCTCTCCCGTTGCGGAGCACAGGCTCCGGACGCACAGGCTCCACTGTGCCACCAAGGAAGCCGTACAATCAATTTTTGAACTCTAAATCTCAAGGTATCTGTCTCCTTGTTTTTATTGCTTGTTTTTTTAACATCTATATCTAAAATCTTATCAATTTTGGTCACCACTACAACCGCAATGATGTATTTTGTTTCTCTTTACCCTTAACCAATGAAGAAGACCAGGAGTCCATTCCTTCATTTGTTACTGTCCTGGTTTCCTAACTTATCTTCCTAACTTCACTCTTATTCTTCCATACCCAGACAAAGAAGTACTAACAATTTAATTTTAAACTACATCTTTAATTTTAAACTAAGTCTTTGCAATTCCCTTACGAAATAAAGTAGCTCTCCGTCAGCTACAGAATTAAGTTCAAGTTCCTCAGACTGGCATTTAGGACACTCCAAATCTGACCAACCTAAGCTGTGAAACATCTATTAAAACCTTTCTCTACCCCTGAGTTACTATTACACTTAAAATGTTTAACATTATTTTATGCCTGCCTCCTGTGCATCGTGCATTACATTGTTCTTTGTAAATTTTACTTATCTTCTAGAAACGGTGTTTCACAAATTGTGGACAGATGTTCAGGTGCTTCAGAATCTTCTGTAATGCTTTTAGAAAATTCAGTTTCTGCTCTATATCCCAGGCCTACTCATAGGAAGTACTGATTCTTGTCAAGCTTCCCTGTTGATTCTTTTATACACTAAAATTTAAGACTCTCTGTTTCAGAAGTTGACTCAAGATTCATTTCCTTCATGAAGACTTATCCAGTCATCAAGCAGACCATAAAATGTGTTTTTTAATATTTAAATTCCACAATTAGAATTGAGAAGATTTATTTCCATGTACTATATATTTTAATGCACACATAGTTTTTTTTTCCAAAATTTTAAAGGACAGAGGCAATTTATTGCTTGTTTAAGATTCTACTATAACCAAAGAAATATTCTAAATTTTCCAAATGATAGGAAAATGTCTTTAAGCACCATATTATATATTCCAGGATATTTATTAAAATATTATCATTACTATTCAAATTTATTCACAGAAAATACTGAACATAGTTTGACTTCTTTTTGAATATAAGTATACTTTCTATTCACATTTGATATACATCTTACAATTATCTCTAAAGTGGATACTACTATTATTATTCATTTTATTAGGTAAGAAACTGAGCTCCTAAAGGTCTTTTGTTACAAATTCCTTATACTTTTCCAATGTTAGTCAACAAGTTACTAAGTATTGCTCTGCCTGGGCTTATGCCTAGATGTCTAACTGTGAACCTCATGTACTTTACCATTAGGAGACATTTCCTTATCTGAGTCATTCTATGTTAAATGAGCTTAAGGAATTGGCCAGAAAGGCAGATGCCCAGGTCATGGATTTGCAAACATACTGGTGTTTTGGTGCCAGTCAACTGAGATTTGCTCATAGAAACCCCTATGTTAATGACTGAATGCACATTGATCAAATTCCTACAGATTCAGACAGTGTATCAAAAAGAAGAAAAAATTCAAAGGTGGTAGATATCTCTGCTGATTTTTTTTAACAGAATGACTGAATTTGTAGGTTGGGTTAATGAAAGTGAGAACAACTGCTAACAAGTAGTCATCTGAAATCAGAATTCAGTTTAAGACCAATGAATACATATAATGATGCTAGTTAATGGTAATGATTTATTTTGTTCCCTAAATTTTTTACAGGTTAAAAAATGTTTCCCACATAGGGGAAAAAAATCACATAACAAATACTATAATAAGTATTTACTTAAAATATAAGACAAAAGTATGTAATTTGAATTGAGTAAAACATATATTCCTTTTTGCCACCATTAAATAAATATTATACACATATTGAAGGAATGTAACTTGAATCCAGAGCCACACAATTGATCTCTCAAGTGTTGCACATATTTCAGTCCAGCACTGAATATGTGTCTACTCTTTAGAGTTATTATTAGGTTTAAATGTAACATCTGTTGATACACTAAATTGCCCTCAGAAATGCTATTGTTTTCAACCTACATTCTGTTTTAGTTTTCACTCCTTCCTCGTTGTCAGGGTATCAGCTGTCACTTTCTGTGTCTTCACTGACTCCAGCAGCCACGTGAGATATATCATTTGTAAGTTAGATACCATGTGCCCATTTCCATAGGTCCTTTCAAATGCTTGTTTATAATCTGATGTATAATCCTTGGAATACAGATAACGAGTTAGATAAAAAATCATATAAATGTTATAAACATTCTCAATGAAAGGAAGCACTGAGTAGTAGTCTATTTAAAAATTACATGAGTTTAAGTTTGTAGCTATTAGGCATCCATTTTGTGTCCTCTGATGATCTATTTCACTTATTTGTAATTTCTTTGTTTTGTTTTGTTTTTTTTTTTTTTTCTTGCAGTACGCGGGCCTCTCACTGTTGTTGCCTCTCCCGTTGCGGAGCACAGGCTCCGGACGCGCAGGCTCAGCGGCCATGGCTCACAGACCCAGCCGCTTCGCGGCATGTGGGATCTTCCCGGACCGGGGCACGAACCCGTGTCCCCTGCATTGGCAGGCGGACTCTCAACCACTGCGCCACCAGGGAAGCCCTTTTTGCTATTTTTTTGCATTGGGTGTGAACATGAGCTTTAACTTGCCATTGGACAAGTGTTTTATACGTGCGTATTACAGTGACTAGATGTATGGGATTCGGTATTAGTGCTTAATAAACTGCTGAATGGATAAATGAATAAATTATTCTATTGTAAATTTCTATAGTTACTCAACATTGCCTATAAATGGGAACATATCAATATGCATATTTGATGGAGGGTCCAAAATACATGGAAGATGAATGGATTTTAAAGGTCACATAACAAATAACTGGCTTAGACTATGAAGTGCTTTGACTACCAGTTCTCAATCCACAAAGAGACTATAGATAGCTTTAGTGAATACAAACAGAAAAAAAATACTTGTTCAGGAGGCAGTATACAGAAGATAATTAGAGAAAGTTTAAGCAACTTTATAAGACATTTAAATTTAAGAATACCTGTCAGAAAGAGTGCAACTTGCATAATTCATTATGTACTCTTACAATATGAAACTGTTTATAAGGTTCTAAAATGAAAGATAATAGGTCTAGCTTAATGCACAGGCATAGATCTTTTCCAATTTAATAATGTTTTCTGCTTACAATTTATTTGCAAAGTGCTTTGGGAAAATATTATAATATTTTACTGTATATTCAATGCATTGGAAGAAAAAAACCCTTCCTTGAAGTGTGTATGTGTCAGCTTATAAATCACTCTTTTAGGAAAAAATTACAAAAATTTTGAGAAGTCACAGCACACACAAACATAACTTTGAATATAGATGTACAATAATAATAAATAATCCACATTTTAGCTACAAACCCTTTTTATTCAAAGTTATGCTTGATAATATTGTAATATTGTGGATCAACCTGTTCATACAAAACTGAAATGAAATAACAGTATTCAAATAGATCAAAATACTTCCCTCCCCATCATAGTAGAATGTATTATTCTTTTTCCTCGCTAGGATTTAATATCACATTATAGAAAAATATCTATATTAGAGTATGATGATATTTTAAAAATTACCTCTTTTGAGTAGTTTGTGACATAGTCCTCTTCTTTCAATAGCAAGACTCCCTGTCAATATATTATTTAAATAACATTTCTTTACCACCAGTTCTGAAAAGAGGACTATCTATAAAAAATAATAAAAATAATACAACTTTAAGAGATTAAAATAATAGATATAAGTTAGCATTATAAATCAGTATATTAACTCTCATTGGTATTTTGTAAGTTTTTAATGGCAGTTGTTTTATTCTCCAGTCACAAATATGATACACTATTCAAATAAAAGTACACAATTCATGTTCATGACATATGGAACATTTTAGAGAGTAATGTAATTTGTTTGAGTCTGTATACATATTTTCAGTCAAATCTTTCTTGAAGACATGCCCATAATGGTTTTCTTTTATAAAAATTGGTAAGAAAAATCTTTAAATATTAGCTTCAAGGAAATTAAAACTTTTTTCTTCTTAGCAATGAATTATTATGTTTCCTTTACTTCAGACTATTTGGTTCCATTTTTGTCATGGCAATAAAACTTAAGTTTTTAGTTTGTTTTAATTTAATTTTTATTCCAATTCCATATTTCAAATAGTATATTTACAGTATTCAAATTTTACTATAATTTGAACCCCACTTTTAAAAAATATTTGAGGGATACATAATAAACAAACAAATAATCTTACATTAAAAATGTCAAAAGATGAAAATGATTTCATATAGAAACATATGAAAAACCATTCAATTATAATGAATCACATTTGAGCAGCCAATGGACAATGTATGTCTGTACCACTAGGAAAGGTTCTCTGTATGTAAAAATTATAGGGTGACCATTTTAGGAACATTCCAAGGGCTATGGGTGAAATTGAGAAAAATTATTAGCACAGAGAAACAGTCCCTCATCCAAAGAGCTGATCCTGGAGACCTGAAGTGGGGTTAACAGTTGTGGCACTGGCTCAAGAATACAAGCATAACTGGGCTCATAATCTGCTTTAATTTGTTTCCATAACTAGGAAAAAAGACAATAAAATGCAATTTTGTCCTCAGCACATATGTATTTTAATGATACAACTTACAGGAATCTTTAGTTTAGAAATATTATTTTGTTAAACAAGGCAAATATTATTTTTTAAATAATACAAAATGTACCATTTTAAATATAGCAGTGTGTACATGTCAATCCCAAGGACCTACTGTATAGCACAGGGAACTCTGCTCAATATTCTGTAACAACCTAATTGGGAAAAGAATTTGAAAAAGAATGGATACATGTATATGTATAACTGAATCACTTTGTTGTACACCTGAAACTAACACAACATTGTTAATCAACTGTACTCCAATATAAAATAAAAAGTTAAAAAAAAGAAAAAAAGAAATGCTTAAATATTAAAAAAAAAAATTACCCTACAGGACTGTGAGTCAGAGAAACCAAGCTCTGTATCTGCAACATACCTAGTTCCCAGGACTGTTACAAAGAGTAAATGAAATAATTTCTATGACCTGAATATTACCTATTTTCAAGTAGATAATATTTAATACATTTTAGGTATGATCCTTATTATCTATTTCAAAATAGAAATTCAATTTTGTGTCTTCTAATCTAGTAAAAAAAATCTAGTCCTTTTGGAATAGACTTGTAATTGCTTATCCAATATCCATTCTATTTTTCTTCCTTATTAACAAAACTACATTTTGTGGTGTAGTGTCCACTCAGTTACATAGTGACAACTCCATTCCAAATTAAAATAATTCATGAAATATACAAGGAAAAGTTTTGGGATGGGGATTAAGGGAAAGTTCCTTAAAGAGAGTCAACTTAGTTTTTTCCTCCTTTTCCTGCCAATCTAGAATAGATTGTGATGGCTGGATTTAGCATTAATTTTGACACTATGAGAAAAAGAACATAAGGATTTTTAAGATCCCAAGCCTGGCATTTTTGAGCATCTAAACCACTATCACCAACTGCCTACCTCAGCCTTCTTATTAAACAAGAACATTAAACCATTTTGTGTTTATTCCAATATAGTCATGTCTCTGTTACTTGCAATTGCCTAAGATGGCTCATTAATTAATTTTCCACTTGAGAGGCAAAAAGCTTAACACATTTATTATCCACTATTACCCAAAACACTGTTTAGTAAAACTCTTCTCCTTCTCACCCCCTTAACATAATATTATTCGTTTTACCAGACATGGTGATTTCAGAAACAGTATGAAATCTGCCTTGCCATTTCAGGAAAAGTTGATAAGGACTCTATTTTTCATAAAATTAACATCTAAAGAATATTGTAAGATTAACTTTGGGAGAAAAAAATATAATGAACTATCATTCACAATGATGATTTAAGAGTCATAAAATGTCTAGGAGCAGGGATCTAACCCTCTGCTATAAATAAGTAGCAAAAATTACAATTATTTTCAAAGGGAAGTAGGGAAGTAAAGATACTTCCATTGGGATCTCATACCCTGCAATGAGAACACAGAATTAACGGATGCATCTTTCTTCAGTTTTCCCTGCTGGCAAGAATAATAGCCAATGGTACATTGCCTTCCCATTAGAGTTAGTAACCTCCAGAGAGACTATAAAGGCAAAGAGCATTCCACAAAGTTGCTATTTGATAAGGATCATTGGTGAGTGTATCGAGTTTCTTCTCTGTGATTTCAGAGGGAGAATTTACAAGATGTTACGGTTGCTTATTTGCTTATGAGAGGCTGATCTGGAGATTTCATTTATGGATATGTTAGAAGCTCATATTGCTGCATTGCAACTGACTTAATATATTTTAAAATTTAAGGAAAAAAAGGCTAAGATGCAAACCTAGCTCTGCCCAGGGGAGGACTACCTATTGTGTTGGTTCATTACCTGAGTGAATTACAGGAAGCTGTTCAGCTTCTGTGTTAAGGTTGATAAGCAAGCCTGTTTATTTTGAAAGTTCACATGCGGAAGATATGCTACAACTTCTAACACTACAAAAAGCCCTCTTGGAATGTTAAGCTCTGAAGTACATACTGTCTACACATGTGAGGCAGCATTTTAGATGCAGAGTTGAATTGTACACTCATATATACACACACACAGAACTCTATCCTTCAATCTCAACAGACATTTTGTGCTATCAAATGCTAGAATAGCAAAAAATATGGCCAACTTAAGACTGTTGACAGTACTTTGGAAGAGCATCAAAATAATCACCCTAAAAAATATATATATTAGCATCCATTTAATGCTGAGAATCTGACATCTATTTCATACTTTAAAGCTAGAAGAGATATCATAGATTGTTTCTGCTATTAATATACTCATATAGTTTGGAAGAACAATTTTTAGCAAGGAACTTGAGGTTTATTTATAATATTGTTACTAATATGTGACAAACTGAACCAAGTTTTCCTAGTTTATTTTATAAACATGTCAGTTATTGGTTACTCTCTACTTCTTCCTTCAAACTAGAAAGTTTTCATTTTAAAATAATTTATCTGCTTTTATATAGCCATGAAAAAGAAATGAAGCATATATAAAACAAAGCATTTTTTTATTCTTTAAGAAATTTGATATTATCAAATAGCTTATTCCATTTCGTCATTTGTTATTCACTCAGAAAATAATGGTTGAATTCCTACTTTCTTCAGGACACTGCTACAAGATTTAAGACTTTTTGTTGTAAACTGTTGTCAATATAATTAAAAGAAAGTGGAAATTGATCTCTTCTGAGCCATTTAAAATATTTGAGCAACCTTTCTTTCAATCAAGCTTAATTACTCAGACTAAAGAGAGTGATAAGAGTAAGATAGATTGGTTAAAACAAGGCTGGGAAGCCCCTAGAAAATCCATATTTTGTTTTGGATTTAACAAATCACTTGAACTAGTTTATGAACCAGAGTTTATAAGTGCATCTCTCTATATATTTATTTTTGGCAGAGAGAGAGTCCATAGCCTCTAATTGAATGCCCCTAATATACGCCACCTCTTGTCCACTTCTATTGTAAAATCACTGCTGTAAAGAAACCTATTTCAGAATCTTTCTCTAGTACATTACTTTTGTAATTGCCATTGAACCACTGGTAATGCTACTCTGTGGGAATGAGCAAGTGTCGAGAAGTAAAGACCCCTTTGAAAAATTTGTGGAGGATGGTATTGAAAGAATCACAATAAACAAAATTTTCTTGCTTTGGGGTCCCAAGCACTTCATGGACAGCTTCTAAAATACTCATACCTGCATGCAAAGTCCCAATTTCCCCAAACACTGAGACCCATGATTCTTATATCTAGATATTTAAATATTTAGAATTATATTTGAATAGATATGATTGGAAGGGCTATGGGAGAGGTATTTCAAGGGATGGGAGAAAGGAAGAGTATTAAATATATTGGAACAGTATGACTTTAGAACTCAAATAAACCATAACTATGTTTACAGACAAATTGAAGTTTTCACTGGGTTTAAGGAGAGTGATTCAGGGGACTATCAGAGACCTTGCTGCAGGAATTAGGAAAGAAGTCCTAATGAATTTGAGCATTAGTTTCTGGCCTCAAGCTTAAGTATATTTGAGTTATAGAAACTAGTTAGAAAGTTATTTTATTAAAAATTGTAAAATTATTTCAAGTATTAATGTAAATCATGGTTAACTGAGATACATTAGATCTTAGTTTGAATACACCAAACTACAGTAAAATCTTTTCCAAGCACTGTTATTGTAAAGTTGTCTTTGTTAATAAACGTTACTAGTAAAAACTGAAAAGCATATATTAGGTAACACAGAAGTGAGAAAAAGTATGAATTTAGAAATTATACATCACCCCGAATTGAAACTTGAAGCCTATAACTTTATCTTTAAAATAGGATGTAGGTTTCATATTGCATTTTAAATTAATAAACATTTATTTTTTCTAAAGCTAACGTATTGATATTATCATGCTCTTAGTTCATATAAAATGAGTTTAAACTGTTTCAAAGCATTTTATATTCTTGCTGCTGTGATCAGGGTAAAAGTATGTTATGCCTTGTAACATACATAGTATAGGAAAACACTATTGCTGTATTCCTGTCTACCACCAACCCCCCACCACCAAATTTTGGAAGTAGCATTAGATCTTTTTGGCTATCAAGATAATATCTAGTCTACTGAAGCAGTACATATTAAATAGTAAAGTACTGCCTATTTAGAAGTTAACTGCCTTTGGAAACTGTATCAGCTGTTACAGGTCACCAGGATAGTATTAAGTTACTGCTTCAGTGCCCTAAATAGTACTTGCTGGTCTGAAAGAGTAGTCTCAAAAAGCTCTGACTTATGACTAGGGATGAGAATGCATATAGGATGAATCAAGTTCATCTAGGGAACATTTACCTTAGAACTATAGTTTAACAGACTGGACTTCTGAGCCTTCATTTTATTAAGTGGATAATAAGATTTTTGGTTTATATGGAAACTTTAAAACATTACCACTTTGAGTGTCAAGCTGTTCTTTTTTTCTGGTTTTTCTCTTCTAACAGTTAAAAATACAAGATTTTTTTCACTACCTTTAGCGTTAATACCATTCACAACATATTGCTATGTGTGTTTTAATAATAGAAAAGAATTATTAAATTACTGCTATAGTAGGTTTTGAATTAACTAAAATTAAGGACTGAAATAGAGCTTCCAGTGGTATTTTGTTTTTATGAATTTGCGTCTTTCCAACTGAGTTATATATAATTAGTTCTTCTCTATACATATATATTTCCAAATAGTGATCTTAAAAGCAGCATATATAATTAGAAGGAAAGGGTCCCTTGGTAACACTAATTCAAGGAACTTTAAAGGGTTTATAGAGAAAGACAAATACTGTATGATTTCGCTTATGTTTGAAATCTAAAAAACAACTCATAGAAAGGAGAGCAGGTTGGTGGTTCCCGGAGTTGGGGGTTGATAGGGTGGGTGAAATGGGTGAAGGTGGTCGAAAGGTACAAACTCCCTGGTATAAGAAAAATAAGTTCTAGGGTTATAATGTACAGCATGGTGACAAAAACAAAATAAAAGAGTCTACTTATACCCAGTCTAAGATAAATAAGGATCTGATTCTTATGGAAAAACCTGCATGAACTTTTTGGCCAATTCAACAGAAAGACTGAAGAGCAAGAAGGATTCTATGGAAGATTAGTCAAAGGTGGTCAAAGGAAATGGTTAGTGTCTTTAAAAATACGAAGTTCTATACCATTTTCTTCCAACAACATGGGAAGTTCGCCACATATTCATATTTTCAGAATAAAAATTGAGTCAATTCTTCCCCTTTCTATATTTGCTTATATTTTTTTAAATATAAGGGTAAATGTTTTTATTTATTGCTAATAAATTTTAATTTAAACATCTTCCAAGAATGGGTATAGAAACAGAATTCTGCTTCCATCCCATTTTTAAATATAATCACTGGCAAAAATCCAGGGTAAATGGAAATAATGACAATACACATCTCTCAAAGTTGTTCTGCAGATTATATATTACATGGGTTAATGTATGGGGCATTATTGAAAGGGAAATATCAATATTTACCTTCTTAACTACTCAAACAATACATACTAAAATGTTCATATAAAATTTAGAGCTGGCTTATACCATAACTTTTACCCTAGAAATGCATGAATCCAATGCAATATTTGCATTTGAAATATCTAGCACTAAAGATGAGATATGTAACAGAGATAAAATTTGGGGGATAAGCTATTACTCCCTGATGATGCCATACTACAACACAAAATGTCACAACAAAGATAAGGGATGCCTCTTAAAGGCATTTTTTTCTTTATATAAATTACACAGCTCATTAGAGGCTAACTGAGATTATTGCATTAAATTTTAGATTTAAAATTTATTACAAATTTAAAGTGATGTAAGTTTAGTATAATAGACTTTGAAAAGAGCACTGGTAATATGTCTACGGAGCAGCATTTTGAAGGCCACACTTACTCCATTTCTAGTGGACTCATGGTCAGTGACAAAGAGATTCACCTGGAATCTTTGGGTTTGGAGACAGAAATATGCCTTTCCAGATGTTAAGGATAAATTCAAAAATATTTGTGATACTTTTTATTTTCTTTCCTTCTAACATAACCAGGATTTTGAATTAAAGTTTCTATTAGACATTATTTTCTCTTTTGCTTTCTGTGTACTGATTCTTAGTGAAACATTTCCTCTTCTTGAATACATAAGCTTGGTATGTGAATTCCTTCATGTATATAATAATTTTATCTATTCTTTCCACCATTTATACTAAAAATTTTGCTTGATTAGAAGTACTATGACTATATACATATATATATGGATTCATTCAAATGATTTGTATTTTACTGACATTTGTATATGACCTGTCCATTTGGATGTTTCTCTCACTTTGTTTTTTTGTTTTGTTTTGTTTTGCGGTACGCAGGCCTCTTGCCGTTGTGGCCTCTCCCGTTGCGGAGCACAGGTTCCGGACATGCAGGCTCAGCGGCCATGGCTCACGGGCCTAGCCGCTCCACGGCATGTGGGATCTTCCCGGACCGGGGCACGAACGTGTGTCCCCTGCATCGGCAGGTGGATTCTCAACCACTGCGCCACCAGGGAAGTCCTATTTATCAAGATTTTGATTTCTAGTCTCCCACCACTACATATGATTGTCTGAACCTAAATTATATTTGGATGCCTAGCTTCTTCAAAGGATTGTGGAAATACAGATTGTAGTTTTTCTACATGTGAGATCCAGGAAGGCACTTCAAAAGGAAATTTGAATAAATGTTGAGCAAGCCAATCCGAAAAGTTGTGAATATTTTCTGTTAAGAAAAAAAAACTCCTAAAAAATGCCATGTTTTATGCTCCAAACTGACAGCAAATATATTTAATAATTCAGTATTATAGCTTCAAAATTTTTATGTAGCACCACCAAAAATATATATATATAATAATATATATATATTATTATATATATATAATATTATATATATATATAAAATGCCCATTATGGTTTTTTTTTCAGTACTGTTTTCCTTGTGCACAATGCATTTCAACTTGCTCAATACCCCGGTCTCAAGTGTACCTAAAATTCAATACATATTTGACCCTACAAAAGGGTAGACAGAAGGAACTAAAATTAAATGGGAAAATAAATAATCTCAAATAGAGATCCAGATAGTCAAAGGAACTCTTGGGATAGAACTAATACGTCATCCAGTATCAGTGTAAGAACATATGAACTATATAAAGTTATACACTGAGTACATAAAGAAAATTAATAATCCAAATTAACTTCCATGCTGAGCAAAATAAAGAATTAGTGTTATAGAAGGCCTTGGCTTCAAAGAACACAATGGCATGAGGAATAATGGTAATTCTCAGGAAGGATCCAAACTCCATTTCATTAGAATGCAAATATATTTATCATTATGAAAAATGCTCTGGCTAATTTCAAGTTCTAAGTCATTACGAAGTGATATTAGCTGCAATAAATTTCTGAGCATAAAATGTTGCTTTCTAAAAAATGGTTTTAGCTTTATTTAATTTGATATTACAGTATTAATTAGTATCAGAGTTATAAAATTGCAGTTTTAGCCCTGGGCATTTTGCCACTCCAAGTGCTGTTTACTAAAATAAATCTAGCTAGATATAATTATTTTTATAGTGAGGGAGCTATGATTCTTTATTATGAATTAGATTTGGGAGATGATATTTCAAGGGCTGTTTGTGCCACAATATTAATAAGTTATCTATTTACAGACAAAATTACAAGTACAGAAGTGAATAAATATTCCATATGTACCCAGAGAAGGTGGTTTTAGATTATCTCTTCTTTTAGAAATATTTTTAATCCCAGGAACTTTCACATACTGACACCCTCACTGCTATCACACTTGAACAATAACTGGTTCTCCTGCTCCTACAGAGCTTTCCAGTGTCTAAAGTAGAGACTAACCCTTCACATTGCCTCTTCCTCAACAGCTCATCCTGGCTCCTGAATTTCTCTTTTCTGCTCTTTAATTTTCTTTAATGGTTTTCTTTAATGCATATGTATATCTTTATCTTCCTATGTCTTGTTTTAAAAAATCTCATTTTGAGAGCTTATCCTAAACAATTGGATTTATTAATATATGTCATACATTATATGGAGAAAAGGGAAACCTCACCTTTAAGTACACTTAAAGTAATACACTGCTAGAGCCACAAACCTCTAATATAGTTTTAGTTGTGAATATCTTTGAGAGTTTACAGAAAGAAAAAAACAAAACTGAATCCTTCGCTACTTAAAAATGCTCTTGCACAAATGCCAGCAATCATACACAAAATGTCACACCAATATAGTCTATTCTCTGTTCTGTTTAATTACTACATTGCAGTGATAGTTCCATAATTTTAATTGTGAAATTTTGCCTACTTTTAAAGCCAAGAGAAAATATAAGAAAGAAAAAAAGAAAAAGAAAGAAAAGTTGTAATACTAGAACTTGTTCAACATTTAGAATATTGTCTGTACCATCTCATGAGTTTCAAAAAATTGGTATGCAAATGTAATCTAAATATAAAATTCTATATAAGTATTGCATTCATATATGATTTTCATAGACACACCCTAATTTGAACATGGTCAACAAATTATCTATTTGACAGAACATACATAAAATACAGAGATAGACTGAGATCATTTTCATATGTAAATTTGTGTCTACGAGTTTTCTAAATGTAGTGATATATTTTTTACTAAGTTATAATTTTGTCCAATGCTTTAAGTGAACGCTATCATAGTAGCTATAAGTAGATACAAAAAAGACAAAATTTCAAAATGCTCCTGACTGCATAAAACTTTAGGATATTCTCCACCTGATCTATAATGCAAATACTATTAAAATGTATTGATCTATTATATAATTTTGTGGTAATTAGAGAAAAACCTGATAAAACAGATATCCTTTATTAAAGGCTATCAGGAACCAAGTTGCTGTTGAACTGCATCAACTTTAATATTACACACTACTTGCCTGAAGCCTACTAATGCTTTGTTCTACTTATAATAGATACATTTCTTTAATCTAAAAATTTAGTCGGGGGCATAGGAACCATGTAATCCTTTCATTTGATTTATTTCAATAATGGGGAAAATTTGTTTCAATGTGTATGATTAGTATTTTAATTTAACCAATCCGTGTATACCATCTAGAACATAGGGAAGATTCTTTGGGAAAGAACTGATTTAAGGCTCAATCAACTATCTTTGTTTTATGATATGACAAAAAATATTATCTTTCTCATAATACACAATTTGGATTTACAGCAGGTCACTTCTGCCCAATCCCCAACTAAGAATATCTCAAAATTTTACATTTCTATAAATCAAATTTTGACAAATTATTAACTATCCTAGTGACAAAATAAAACTACAACTGGAAAACTTTAAAACTTTGTAATTTTAAAATATCACATATTCCCCAAAATTCTCTTTGGTCTCTAGAAGACTTCTGATGTGGAAATTGTATAATAAAGAGAAACATAAAATGATTTGTTGTGGGTCTGTGTCCCCGCCAAATATACAGCTGATCCTTGAACAACACATGTTTGAATTGCACAGGTCCACTTACACATGGATTTTTCTCAATAAATACATACTACTCTACTACACGATCTGAGATTTGTTCAATCTGTGAGTACAGAACTGCAGATATGGAGGGCCAACTGTAAAGTCATACATGGCTTTTAATTGCAGGAAATATCAGCACTCCTAATCCCTGCATTGTTCAAGGGCCAACTGTAAACAATTTTTTTTTAGTAAG
Source organism: Monodon monoceros (assembly GCF_005190385.1). Taxonomy (NCBI): domain Eukaryota; kingdom Metazoa; phylum Chordata; class Mammalia; order Artiodactyla; family Monodontidae; genus Monodon; species Monodon monoceros. Next base: position 44,335,918 of record NW_021703767.1, on the reverse strand, counting down.
AGAAGAGAGGCTGGGAAGAGAGGGAGGTAGAGAGGGAGAGGGAGAAGTTAATTTTGCGGTTTTTTCCCCTAATTTCCAACATTTTGTCTGTAGTCAGAAACTTACTGTCAGAAACTTGGTTGTTGGAGTGCTCTGCTAATTAAAACATCTGTAAATGGTCAAAATATATCTTTATCAACACAAAATTTATATTTTTGTGGTCATCTATGCTAAAATTTGGTATTGTATGTACCTCTACCCAAATACAGAGAGGCAACAATATCTTCAACTGAATTAGTATACATATATATATATAAAATCCTTGACCATTCTGTAAAAGGGAAGAGAAGAACTCTAAACAGCCCATGCTGCTCACAAGGTATCCATGAATACAAGCTTATCTGGAAATAAGGTCCTTGCTGATGCAGTCAAGTTAGGATGAGGTCATAGTTGATTAGGATGGACCATAATCCAGTATGACTGTTGCCCATATAAGAAGTGGAGGAGGGACAAGGAGACACACAAGGAGAAGATCATGTGACAACAGAGGCAGAGATTGGAATGATGAGTTTATAAGCAAAGGAATGTCAAGACTTGTTGGTAAACACCATAAGCTAAGAGAAAGACACTGGGAAATATTCTTGACATCTTGCAAAGTTGAAAAGTTTGCAATTGTGATAGCCCAAGTCACTGGATCATTTTTGAGGTGCTTTTACTTTGGATCGAGCATATTCAATCCTCTTAAGTTCTGTATTCCCTTTCATGTTGTTCTTTGAACCCTAATGTCCTAGACAGAGTCTAGACTCCCTTGAGAGAAAGAATTTCCTAGATGTTTACTCCTTCTTTGGAACTGCTTAGGCCTGAGAAATTGTTTCTCCAGGGCAAACTTAGCCCTAATATCCAAGGTCCCTCCCACTTTTCAATCAGCCATAGCAGTTTGCTGAAATGAAGCTGTTAATGTTTCTGAAGCCTGGACCTCTGAGAACCTGGCTAAAAATAATGCTTATGCGGTGTGATTCTGAGAATGCTGCCTGAACATTTAATTGGATAGCATTTTTTTAAATACCAAATTTTCTTCTGCAGTAGTGAGGTATGCCTCAAGTATTTAATTTTCATCTGCTATTTCCCTGTTCCTTTCAGGAAGATGTAAATGAGTTTCTAGTAGTTTATTCCACTCAAGTTGGTTCATTTTCTTCTCTAGGTAGGTTGACATATAATTTGTCTAAACCAGAGAAGTTTTTGAGAGTGACAGAGGCAGCAGGCATAAACCATGGCTATTCTTGGTTAACCAGACATTTAGTCACACAGCACAGCAACTTTGCTGGAATTGAAATTCTTTCTTCATTTTAATATCTCTCTACTTTGTAGCTCACTTTTACTGTTTTCTAAAGTATTTTTCTAAATTTTATATTTAAAATCTCACATATATATGGAATATATGTATACATACACACATTTATATAATGCATACATACATAAATGTATTCAGCACTTTAATATCTATAAAATCACTTACTGTTAAAAAATATTGTCTATCTTCACCTCCCTCATTTTGCATAATCTCAAGTAGAATATATTTTCCCAATGGACCTATATCTAACCCAAGTCTAGTTTGATTGCCACTTGTCTGTTCTCAGATTCCTTTCCCCTCCTCTGCACTTTGTAGTGGTGGGGTGACTTTCACATGTTACATTTATCAGAAGTCTTTGTGCACTGCCTTCTGAGTTCAGCCAATGGAAATCATTGGAGAGAATTTGGCAGGAAAGAGGAAGAGAGGCTAGAGGACTTTCCTCTCTCTCTCTGAAGTCCCAAATAATGCTTGTGTAGCACTTTTTGGTGGTCCAAGTTTCTATACTTTCTTGAGGACCCTCAGTTCTAGCTCCAGCCAGATGACTTTCTTCACAGTGCCAGCTCCTGCCTGATGCTTCTGCACAGCAAGTCTTGGTTCTGGAACTATCTCATGTTACTGTGTTCTCGTAGCACGGTCTCCCTCTGGCTCATCCAGCCCTAAAGTTTATTACAGCTTCCTGTTGTATTTACTTAACGTTTTTCTTTTTCATCTCTGCCAACAAACTTGAAGCTAGTTTCTTATTTAAAAATTTTCCATCTGTTCGTGGTGTTATTTTCTGAATATACCCTAATATACTTGGAAACAATCTATTAATAAACAAACTGTCTCACATTTAATAATTCTCATTGCAGTGTGCAGAATTCTAAAGTGGCTCTCAAGGTTCCTGCTCGCAGATATATATGCCCTGTATAATCCCCTCTTTTTGAATAAGGATGGAACTTGTGGATATAATGGAATATCACATCCATTGTTTGTTTACTTTAAATGGCAAAAGGTATTTTGCAGATGTGATTAATTTCCCTTATCAGTTGACTATGAGTTAATCAAAAGCAAATTACTGTGGGTGGGCCTGCTGTAATCAAGTGAGCCCTTAAAAGGGGATTTAGAAATTTTTTTTTATAATAAATACGTTTAATCACTGGGCATTCATATTTTTGAGTATTTTTCAGTTGCTTAGTAAAGGTAGGATAAAAGATCACACTTTTGATGTTTCTAAATAATATTAATTCTGATTCTGACAGTTTTGATTTTGGTATTCTAATCTCAGTCATTTTATGTGGGCACTTACCCCAGGGATTTCAGGAGAAACTGAAGACCTTTGGAAAAAATTGAAGACAGAGCTCTGGTATATTTATAGTTTCCACTATATAAACTTGACTGGTCCAGTAAGGTGGGCAATACTCTTCTGTTAGAATCCAACTCCTACACACCACGCTTGGTCACCAGGACATTCATTGCATGTCTTGAATTAGGCCTTAATATTCAGTCATCAGGAGGCTACATAGTCACTGCAGCTCTGGATGTACATAAGAGTAAGTAGACCTGGATTTCTTTTTCTCACAGTCTTCCACCCCTCTGTTTTTATCTTGGAAATCAGATCTCCAACCAGCAGTCAGGCCATTCTCACTTCTCCTTACCACACAAAAGCCCCCACTATTTCGTCTTTTTTATCTCAGTTGGTCTCTGACACTCCGGATATCAAATAAGTACATGTACAGGTTGAGCTCTCATGATTAAAAAAATGCATCTCAGGTATTTATTTCTGTTCCAATTTGTATTTGTCTAGACTCTTTTCTGCTCCTTCCTAGGTGATCTACTCAATTCTTCTTCCTTGAGGAAAGTATATGGAAAATATGCCTATCCCATTCTCCAGGACTTTAGTTTTGTTTAACTCACTGACCATCCCAACCCCAACTGAACTCAAATCAGCATTTATTTTTTTCTTTATAATGAGAACCCTCAGACCTGTCTTCTGAGTTGCAATTTAAATAAGCCCATCAGTCATTTCTTCTATGTGGTTAATCCATTCTACTAAACTTCACATTTATGGAATTATGATGTTAGTAATTTGTTATAATTTAACAGTACAGTGTAATTATTTGGTCATGGTGAGTAAGAAGTAAATTCTATACTTCAGTAAATGTAAATAGTTAAAGACATACATGAACTCCAGTAACCATTGAGATTCTTCAAATCCAATGTGCTGGTGAATCATCAGAGGGTGACTTTCTCAGAAAATGAATGCTCAAATAAGTTTAAGGAAACTCTTTACATTTCTTAACATAATACTGGAAAATTAAACTTCTAATGAAGAACCAAGACTACGATGCAAATTTGGAAATATATAAATGTGCAGAGAACCAGGTAATATTTAGAACAACCATATTTACTATGATACAATAGTTATAGCAAATAACGTTGAGGCTATAAAATGTTTAAGAAAACAATTGCTAAAACAAAAACAAAATCAAAGGAAACCTACACTGAGTGGCTCTGAGACATGCAAACTCTTGTCAGTTACATAATCTTCAAAATGGAAACAAAAGTACTTGTTATGGTATAGTAATTATAAAAGACTTTGATGATAAGAAAAGTAAAAATAATTCAAAATGTCTCATATTTAGAATATTATATGATAATATAATAATGTGATAATATAAATACCATTCACTAATATAAGTACCATTTCACTAATAATATAACTACTAGTAACCTTCATAAACAATGAGCAATTTTATTTTAGCAAATCACTTTTTAAACTCATTTTTTAAAATTAATTAATTAATTAATTTTGGGCTGTGTTAGGTCTTCATTTCTACACACTGGCTTTCTCTAGTTGCAGTGCACAGGGGCTACTCTTCGTTGTGGTGTGCGGGCTTCTCATTGCGGTGGCTTCTCGTTGCGGAGCATGGCTCTAGGCGCACAGGCTTCAGTAGTTGCAGCACGCGGGCTCCGTAGTTGTGGCTCACAGGCTCTAGAGTGCAGGCTCAGTAGTTGTGGCACATGGACTTAGTCGCTCCGTGGCATGTGGGATCTTTCCAGACCAGGGATGGAACCCGTGTCCCCTGCATTGGCAGGCGGATTCTTAACCACTGCACCACCAGGGAAGTCCCTTAAACTCATTTTTGAAGTCTTCATTCTGCTGCTTGCATTATACCACAATTAGGTAATATTTTAGATGAAGATGTTGTTGAATACTATCTACAGACTTCTGAAATTATATTTTTCAAAACTATGGAAATTTGGAGAAAAACCTGACAACCTGTGAAAACAGTTTGTCACAACCTGTCACTTTTCAGAGATGATTTATAAAATTACAAAGCCTTTTAAGGTACAAATATAAAAGCTAGAAATTGGCTAAAAATATCTTTGAGTATGGTGTGACTTTTCCTCATCTTAAAATGCACTGATCTCACTGGGATAAAATTAAAGTAAATTTTTAATTAGTATAAGGTTACACAGCACGCCAGAAAAACACTGTAATTTTCTATATAGTTTTAAATGCTGCTATCTCAAGAGACTTTTATTATAAATCAGCATGATGTAAACAGATTATTCATATTGTGTAATACTGCGTAGTTTCAACAAAAATCTAAAGTACTGGGGCTAGTTATTATTTGAAATTTTTTTCTGTAGAATAAGCTCCTTAATAGAAATTTATGAAAGAGAATACCTATAATTCTCTAAATCATTCATGTACTTTGGAGCTATATTAATAAGGGGTATAATTAGTTAATTAGTAGAGGTTTACAGTCCTATATATTTCCATTTTGTTCACCAGAAAAATACTGGCACTATACTGAATAATAACTATTATGTACACTGTGCTGGGGAGTTTTAATGTTTGTGATTTATGTACCAATTTACAAAATAACAGTTTGAAGGCATTTGTTGTGAGTTTAATGATTTAGCCTGTAGCTTTAAGGAAGCCCCTGGTGCTATAAAGAAAGATCCAATTTTTTAATTAGATCATGATATCTTAGCATATACATTCTGAAATGAGGGACACAATTAATTTATTTTCTTATCTACTTAACTCCTTAAAATTACGTGGCAGACTTTGTAGTTACTTGGATTCATACCAACAATTTGACCTCAGCCAAGTTAATTAGATCCTTTACACCTCAGTTTACTCTTCAACAAAAAGGGCATAATAATACCGGCAATCTCCTTCAGCTAGAGTGAGGGATAAATTGGGTTTATGCATATAAATAATCTGGTGAACTGTTTGACATGTGATATCCAATAAATGCTTACTCTTGTTCAGATTTGACTCTCAGGCATTTAAAGGCCTATCAACTGACATTCCTCTGCAGATATTCTAAAATTCATCCTCATAGAACTAGTTATTCCTGACATTTATCATGTGTTTTTTCCCCTAATTTTCTGTACTACTGAACAGGTGCTTCCTTGGAATGAATGTGTCTTTCATTCCACCTGGTTCATGCTCTATACACATTGATGTTCTTCTCATCCTTACATGTAGACTCTAGAGTGAAGACCATTTTTCCACTGGATGCTACTCTTGTCCCTTGAGTTTGTGTGTCTTACAAAAATTCATTTTCATTTCATGCTTGGCATCTTTATCTTATAAAATTCTATTTCTTTATATCTATCCTCTATATCACCTGAGATTCAGGATTTTGAGGGTAATAACACATGCTTTCAATTCGTTTTCATATTCTACTCCTATTTTTTAAAAAAACTGTGTTAATAGATGTTCTATTAAAATGCGAAGAATAGAATTCACTCTATGCATACCATAAAAATCAGCATAAATAATATTTAATATTAATCTATCAAGAGTTATTTCTAGATAATATATAGTAGCAGATGGCAGACAGTATTGATCTCTATGACTCTGCACTCTCAGTTCCCATTGAACCGTCATCTGTATCACCTGTGTTGAATCCCTAGTGAGGCAAACAGCCAAGTAATGTCCAAACATGTTAGAGTCAGGAGGCCTCAGGCTCTAGTCCGGTTACAGAGAGGAAGCTGGAACAGAATGCTGTCCCAAACTAAGTGAATCGAAAATATGTGACTAGTCCTTCCTCCTCCTAAGATTGTGAGTGCTAGTGGGAGTCTGGTGAGCAAAGAATTTTCTTTCCAGTGCTCTGAAGTGAGGACTGGACCCTTATCAGACGATTCTGTGCATCTCCTACCATTTAATGCATGACCACTACTCACATGGACAAGAACTCAATGAACAAAGGAAAAACAAAAGCAAAACCACAACAAAACAAAAATATAATAGGCAGCTCTTTAGGTTCCAACTGTTGGAAAAAACTAAAAATGGCTAGAATAATATATAGTAAAAACATACAAAGAAATTATAATAAAGCCACATGAAAAACTTTCTGAAACGAACACAAACCTGTAAAAAAACACATATATTCATACCATAAAAATTAAGTAGATAATTTGAAGTATAGCAATATAATATAAACAGTAGCTTATAATAGCAAGGAGAAGGAATGTAGCACAAGGATACAAAAGGGTTGAAAAAATGAGGTAACTTTAATAATCAATCTTGTGCGTACTTTTAGGTATTTTCTAAATATTCATTTACGTGTTTTTTTAAAGTTTCGTTGTTGTCCTTTTTACCCTTATTATGTCTTTCCTTCTCCCCCCCTTCATTCATCATTATTTTTACAATTGTATCACATTAGTAATAGAATATTTTCTTCAAATTATAAAAATATCTAGTATATATTTATGTCTAATATAGTCTGAAAAGCAATAATTTAAAATTTAAATAACTTGTTAATAGCAAAAACACATTTCAAAATAATATCCTTTTATATCCTTCGAATCATTGATTATCTGCCTTGTCTGACTTACAAAGCATTTTACATTATTTTACTATTGTATATATGAACATCAACTTTAAAGGTGCTAAATAACTTCTAACATGTTGTGACAAGAATAAAAGCAAAGATTAGGACAAGTTTTTATCTTTCATAAGAACATATTATATTACAATAATTGAACCATGCTTTTTGATTGTGAATACTAATTTACTCTATTTTAAAAATATGAGCATATAATCAGAATTCTGCACTGTGCTTCCTGTTTATTTGTAACTAGTTTTTTACTTTTGGTAACTTTCCATGGGCCGGTTTTTAATATGGTTAAATAATCATTTATGCACATTCATAGCAGATGAATATCAATATGATAAGTTTTTTGTTTTGTTTTTGGTTTTTTGCGGTACGCGGGCCTCTCACTGTTGTGGCCTCTCCCGTTGCGGAGCACAGGCTCCGGACGCGCAGGCTTAGCGGCCATGGCTCACGGGCCCAGCCGCTCCGCGGCATGTGGGATCTTCCCGGACCGGGGCATGAACACGTGTCCCCTGCATCGGCAGGCAGATTCTCAACCACTGCACCACCAGGGAAGCCCCAATATGATAGGTTTTTAAACAATGTATTATATATATGGATATTTAATATCCTACTTAAATCATGTTACATATACTTTAAAATATTTATTTTCACTAATCTATAGACAGACATTATCACAAGGAGTTAAATTGTATTTAGATGTTAATAATTTATGCTAAATTAACTCTTTTGGCAGAACTATAAGACCTAGAAGATTTTTTTTTTTTTTTTTAGAAAAATGTTGCAGTACGTATTGATTAAATACCAGCTGGGTAAGTTTTTGTATTAAGGACCAGAATAAAACAAAATGAGAAACTCTACTCCATTAACTTATACTCAGGTAACAGGAATGCTGGTTCTATAAAAGATTCGACATAGTATTCTCACCATTGTAGCCAAAAATAATGTTTAGACTGTTGGAACTGTTAGAGGTTCAAAGCCTTTTGTGTTGGATCAATACCAGTTTTGAGGATCTTTAATGCAACTCTGAGATTTTATTATGCGCAGCACACAACAACCATTTTTCTTTATTATTCACAGCTGTTTAGTGTCTCATTTCCTCAGCCTATTGCTTTCAGACTATGTTCTGAATGTATCTTTGCATAATTAATAGATTCATTTAGACACTTTTACTAAAAAAATTGCTTTCATATGAATCCTGCTTTTCTATAGTATGTTAAAACAACTGAAAGCGTCTTTTAAGAGCCCCCTCCTTTTTCTCCTTTTTAGGTGGTTAATGAGTCCACATCATTAGATAAGTTTAAGTCATGGATAAAATCATCTCTGAAAGTTCTAGAGTGGCCCAATATAGGAAAGTTAATATTTTAAGTATTATGATTCTGAAATGCAGAAGAGTAAAATTTTATTTTATAAAATAGGTATTCTTCTCATGAGCTGCTATCCTACTATGTAGTATGTGTGTAAAGTATTTATGGGGAAGGAGTGTGACAATTGAAACTTGTTAATTAATTCTATTGAAATCTTTTAAAGAAATTTTTCACATTACTTAATAAATTTTAGCTCTATCTCATGACCATTCCTTCTATTGCCCTCTTCTTTGTAAGGTGGGATGCAGATATCTGGAAAAACTAATCGCATGATTCTGGAGATGGTATTGGGTTTGGCCTTACCTTTATTATAGAGTGACTGGTATTAGTAGCAGTATTTAAAACCAGACGTTATAAAGTAAAAGGTACATTTGTTCAACATTATGCAAAGATGATCTTTTTGTAGTCAGAATTGAGAGACTTTGCTACTATTAGATAATTTCTAATTTTTTTTTAGTGTCACAATATTATTTGGTAGGAACTTACAGAATAATGTGAATATCAAAATGCTGAAAGCTCTGTTTAATTTGACTTTAGTTAAGTAACAAAGCCACAGTGTTTAAGTTTGAAGTACTATTTGAAGTCATGAAACCATTAAATTGTATTGGAGTATATTGAAAGATTTGACTTTTTTTTGTCTGTCTCCCAGTAACTCAAATGAAAATGATAATACATTTTACTTGTAATACTCAGTAATGACCCAGCCTTACCTTTTTATTCATCTAGATTAATTCTTGAAACCACAAAAATCAGTCCTTGTTATTTTACCTCTGCATGTGGCAGTTTTTTAAAAAAATGGCACAAACATTTTTGACACCCTTCCCTTGAGAGATCAGGTCTATATCCTCTCCACTTGAATCTGGACAAGACTGTAGTTTTAGGTAACAGAGTAAGGAAGAATAGATGATAACTTCTATCTAAGGCAAGGTCAGAAAAGACCATGTATCTTCTCCCTAGTTCTTCTGGAATGATCACCCGATTAGAAAGCTTTCTCATGGAACCTAGTTATCATGCTGAGAACACCAAGCCATTGGAGAGACCACACACTCTTCTCAGTCCAGAGGCGGATGCGCAAAATAAGAATCTATCTGGAAATAAAAGCCTTTGTACTCAGCTTTTCCAGCCCCTGGCTTTTTGTTTTGTTTTGTTTTAATTGGGGTATAGTTGTTTTACGATGTTGTGTTAGTTTCTGCTGTACAGCAAAGTGGAGTTCCCTGTGCTATACAGCAGGTTTTTATTAGTTATCTATTTAATACATATTAGTGTATATATGTCAATCCCAATCTCCCAATTCATCCCGCCCTCCATCCCCCATCCCCTAGCCTTTTGAGGAATCCTCAGCTGTTTGAGTCAAACTCAGTTACTGAGGGTTCCCATCTGAGTCCACAAACATCATGCACGAGAGATGTCATCCGTGCTGTATGATGTCCAAATTCTTGATCAACAGAGTTTTTGAAACTAATCAAACAGTTACTTTATGTGAATAATTTGGGGCAAATTATTATGCAGCGATAGCAATCAGAAAAATGCATCTTTGTAGTTTGAATTAATATTTGTATAATGTAACAGGATATGCAATTATTAAAGGAGAGTTTTTTTCCTTATTAATGAAACATCTTTGTCTTTTTAAGAATCTAGAAATTTTCCCATCTCCTATAATGCAAATCTTCAAATCACGATTTACTTTTTAGCACTGAATTTGTTTTCTGAATCATCTTGAACAGTATGGTAAGAATATTCTTATATATTTGTATTCTACTGCTTTGTAGTTTTATATTTCATCCTAGTTTTACTTGATAGTAATCTTTCTTACAACAGCATAATAATTTCCCTGCTCCAACTTGTATCAAAACTATATTTATATGATGGATTTCTTATGTACCACTTTATCATTTTATTTAAAAAAATTTTTTTAAACACTTTATCATTTTAGCACATAGGAGTTTGATTTAAAATGCTGGTGACTAAATAGATAGCAATAGTTTGTGTTCATTGCTCTCTTGATCCACACTTTCACAGGCAAATAAATATTCAGTACTTCTTTTATAACAAAAGAACTCTTGCTTAATAAAACAGTTTATTTCAAGAAAAGAAAAATAACAACATAAATCAAATGCCCACTGCTAGACACATATTTTATTGTTTTACTCTTAGAAATTAGTATATGGAAGTTGACATCAACTCAACTATTTTTTGCAGAGGAATTATTATCAATCTCTTCATCTATCTACCTACACATATATGTGCTCTTGTACATGCATATAACATACACACATATATATCACCAAATGTATGTATAGTGCATGTATATATATGAATTGTATGTTGTTACTGGTATGATTATTCTGCAATGGGACTTAAATATGGATTAATAGATAACTTGAGAAAGGTATATGGTCTTTGTGTATCACTGGTCTCAGATCAAGTATATGCAGCAAAGTCATTAATAGATGGGTACCCTAAACTTGAAAAAAATAATGTTCCATGGTATGGGAAGTTGAAGTGCTAGAAATTCCAGGGAAAACAATGATAGAAGGATTATAATGCTCAGGAAATTCAGTGTCCTAGAATGGATATACTATGTATGATTGGAAGACCCACCAGAAGAGTGTGTGCTAAGGCAGGGATCCCCAACCCCTGGGCCATGGACCAGTACTAGTCTGTGGCCTGTTAAGAATGAGGCCGCACAGCAGGAGGTGAGCGGCGGGCGAGCTAGCAAAGCTTCATCCGTATTTACAGCCACTCCCCTTCACTTGCATTACTGTCTGAGCTCTGCCTCCTGTCAGATCAGCAGAGGCATTAGATTCTCATAAGAGCGTGAACCCTACTGTGAACTGCACATGCGAGGGACCTAGGTTGTGTGCTCCTTATGAGAATCTAATGCCTGAAGATCTGAGGTGGAGCTGAGGCAGTGATGCTGGGGAGCGACTGCAAATACAGATTATCATTAGCAGAGAGGTTTAACTGCACAGAGACCATAATAAATCAATTGCTTGAAGGCTCATAACAAAACCCTATCAGTGAGTGGCAAGTGACAATTAAGCTGGATCCGGTGGCAAGCTTTAGAGTGGCAAGTGAGTTGATGTACTTCAATTGTACAGCTGCATCTGGTGGCAGGCATTAAGTTAGAATCCAACACTTATTTTAGTCTGCCTGTGGCCTGCCCATTATTTTATTTACCACTTCCATCCGTGCCTCTTTCCTGCACTGTGCACTTGTCCCAGTCACAGTTTTGTTAAGCCCACAAGCTAACCCTAGCCAAAATGAATAAAAAACAAACATTGCTAGACAGCTTCTTTGAAAAAGGGGAAAGACCCAATGATGAGACAGCAGAAGACTCTAAGACTGCCAACAAAAAGAAGGCTATATTTAAAAGAAAATACCAAGAGTTCTACTTAAATTATGGGTTCATTGCAACAGGTGATTCACCTTCTCCAAGCTCACTTTGTATAATATGTGGCTATCCAGTGAAGCCATGAAGCCTTCAAAACTGCCTCACCACATGGAGACAAAGCACCCTGTATTAAAAGACAAGCCTTTGGAGTTTTTCAATCGAAAAAAATGTGAACACGAAGAACAGAAGCAATTATTGAAGGCCACCACTTCGTCAAATGTGTCTGTACTGAGAGCGCCATTCTTAGTGGCTAATTGCATTGCTAAAGCTAAGAAGCCCTTTTGGTGAAGAGTTGATCCTGCCTGCTGTTAAGGACATTTGTTGTGAACTTTTAGGAGAGGCTGCAGTTCAAAAGGTGGCACATATTCCTCTTTCAGCTAGCACCATAGCTAGATGAACTGACAAAATAGCAGAGGATATTGAGGCACAATTGTTAGAGAGGATTAATGAGTCACTGTGGTGACTCGTCCAGGTTGATGAGTCTACCTACGTTGACAAAAAGGCAACAGTGCTTGTTTTTGTGCAATATATATTTCAGGAGGATGTGCATGAGGATGTGTTATGTGTACTTTCGTTGCCAACCAACACCACAGCTGCAGAACTATTCAAGTCTTTGAATGATTACATATCAGGAAAACTGAATTGGTAATTTTGTGTCAGTATATGCACAGACGGAGAGGCTGCCATGACTGGACGGCTTTCTGGTTTCACTACTTGGGTCAAAGAGGTTGCTTTTGAATGTGAGTCTACTTACTGTGTCATCCATAGAGAAATGCTGGCTAGCTGAAAAATGTCACCTGAACTTAACAACGTTTTGCAGGACGTGACTAAAATTATCAACCACATTAAAGTACACGCCCTTAACTCACGTCTTTTCGCGCAGCTCTATGAGGAGATGGACACAGAGCACACGTCTTCTCTTATACACAGAAGTGAGATGGCTTTCTAAAGGTAGATCACTGGCCAGAGTTTTTGAGTTACGAGAGCCGCTCCAGAGATTTCTTTTAGAAAAACAGTCACCACTGGCAGCACATTTCAGTGACACAGAATGGGTCACAAAACTTTGCCTACTTGTGTAACATAATCAACCTGCTCAGTGAACTCAATCTGTCACTTCAGGGGAGAACGACAGCTGTGTTAAAGTCGACAGATAAAGTGGCTGCATTCAAAGCCAAACTGGAATTTTGGGGGTGATTAGTGAACATCAGGATTTTTGACATGTTTCAAACATTAGTGGAGATTTTGAAAGAGACTGAGCCAGGGCCTTTCTCCCAGCTGGTGCATGATTACCTATCTCAGCTTTCAAAAGAGTTTGAGCATTACTTCCCAACCACAAAACACCCCGGAACTGGAAAGGAATGAATCCATGACCCATTTGTGAATAAGGCAGGTGAATTGACTTTGTCCGTGCTAGAAGAGGATCAACTGTTGAGATCGCAAATGGCGGTGGCTTTAAGAGTGTGCTTGAGACAAGTTCAAATCTCCATGCATTCTGGATTAAAGTCAAGGCGGAATATCCTGAGATTGCCACAAAAGCACTGAATAGCCTGCTTCCGTTTCCAACATCCTATCTTTGTAAAGGCAGGGTTTTCTGCAGTGACAGCAACCAAAACGAGATTACGGAGTCCACTGGACATAAGCAACACACTTCGGGTGTCACTGTCTCCCATCACCCCCAGATGGGACCCTCCAGTTGCAGGAAAACAAGCTGCATTATGGTGAGCTGTATAATTATTTCCTTATATATTACAATGTAATAATAATAGAAATAAAGTGTACAATAAATGTAATGAGCTTGAATCATCCCAAAACCATCCCCCCCGGTCCGCAGCAAAATTGTCTTTCCCGAAACTGATCCCTGGTGCCCTAAAGCTTGGGGACCACTGTTCTAAGGAAAAGAACAGACCACAAGCATGCCATTTAACAAGTTTATAAAGAATGTGCTGGTGAAAAGGGCACCAGCATCTCTAATTAATTCAGTGGTGGTTTTCTTCAATAGTAAAGAACAGATTACAGCATTTAATTGCCACAACCCAGAGGATTGTAATTATTATAATAACTACCAAGGTTCAGGTAGTGACTGGGGAAATCTGAGTCACAGATGGTTATGGAGATGGTTAATAGAACCATCTGCAGCCTTGGAATAAATAAATGGATAGTTGTACCGCAAGAAAAAAATCAAGAATAGATAACTAAAATCCTTAGGTCAATCACCCAAATAAAGACTCATGATTTCCATCCCAGTTTTTAAGACTGATCGTGTGATCAGACCCAAAATCCATGGACTGAAGAGGTGGCTGCGTTTTCAGGAAGAAGGACTCTGCAATCCCAAGTCAGTTATATATGGAATGAATCCATCAGTACTTCCTCAAAGGACCCTAAGGCAATTTATATGGGTAACTGCATCTGGGAATGGAGAATACCTAAACCTTGTTAGGAATGCTGGGTAGGAGTACCCAATTGTCACCGATACCCAGAGACCTGAAATGTCATCATGACCATTCTCTTAATGTAGTAGCACATAAAAAACAAATAATAAATTAAATCTTAGCTAGGGTCTGGCTTACACTGGTTGAACATACAGTCTCTGAACCCAACTATTGACATTTTCCTGATCCCTAAATATATAATTGGAATTGATATAGTTGGTAGTTTGCACAGCCCCTACATTCTTGATCTGTGGGATAGAAACTATCAAGTGGAAAAAGTAAACTGAAAGCCTCTGAAACTGGCTCTGTCTCCAGCCAAGATAGTATGTAAAAGGTAGTATCTCATGCAGGGTCATGAGGAGATTAGTGTCACCTTACAGACCTAGAGGATTTGGAGGTGGTAATCAGTCTCCTATGTGTCCTCGTGTAATTCACTAGTTAAACTCCTATAAAAATCAGATGGATCATGAAAGATAACTATAGACTATTGCAAAAACAGTCAAGTAATCAAATGTAGTATTGTTTTTTTTCGATACGCGGGCCTCTCACTGTTGTGGCCTCTCCCGTTGCGGAGCACAGGCTCCGGAAGCGCAGGCTCAGCGGCCATGGCTCACGGGCCTAGTCGCTCCGCGGCATGTGGGATCTTCCCAGACTAGGGCACGAACCCGTGTCCCCTGCATCGGCAGGCGGACTCTCAACCACTGCGCCACCAGGGAAGCCCTGTAGTATTTTTGCTAGAGAAGATTAATATAGCCCAGGGGCATGACATTTGGCCATTGATTTAGTGAATATGTTATTTTCTATTTCAATCAAAAAAGGTCAGAAACTGTGCAATAACATGACATGAACAGCTATACTTATTTAGTTTTATAGTCATGTCAATCATTCTGCTTTCCATCACAATATAGTCAGAGGATATCTGGATACCTTGGACATACTGCAGAACATCACAGTGATTTATTACATTGATGATGTTATTTTGATTGAGTTTTATTAGCATGGCATGACTAGCATGCTGGAAGATTTGGTAAGACACCTACACTCCAGAGGGTGGGACATAAACCCTTTGAAGATTCAGGAACCTGACATATTCTAAAACTATTTAGGAAATAAAGTAAATCAGGAGTGTTTTAGAAATCCTGTGCAAAGTAAATGTGAAGTTGTTGTAACATTTTCACTTACAAAACCCCACAACTCTCAAGGCAGTCAAGGGTTATACCAGTACCCCTCCCTCAACCCACACCTGTTGCTGATGGGCAATTCCATATGACCTGAATAAGGAGAAAAACGTCTGAGCTTAATTTAGAGATGGGTCATTTCTTTGTATAGGTGCGCATAAAAAAATAGACAGCAGTTATATTATAGCCCACTCACGGGTGAACATGAAAGATAGTATCTAAGGAAATTATTTGGGCAGTGCATCTACTTTCCACTTTTGTGGAAAACAAAGAATCAAGGTTAGAATGTAAATAGTTTTAAGATTAGAGACAAATCTCCTGGACAGCTGGTCAGGAAATTGGAAGAAAAAAGATGGGAAAATGGGGGGAAAGTATTCTGAGGTGAATGCATGTAGATGGACATATTGAAGTAAGCATGACATTTGCAGAGGTTTCTATCACATATTATTGCTCACCAGAGAGTTTTCACCATTGAAGCACTAAACTATTAAGTAAATAAAACTACCTGGCTAGTTGGTGTCAGCCAGACTCTTTCAATGGCCAAGCCAGTGTTGGCATGAAAAGATATGACAGAAGAGGCTGTGGTGGCAGAGACAGAAGCCTAACAGGATGAAGTCACACTGACCAAAGATCTAAACAGCCAGCAATAGACACCAACAATAAAACCCCAAATTACATCATTCTAGAGGAAACCTACTGAATACTTGGTGTAAATACAAATTTATTATATTGTGCCCCTTGCATTCTGGTCAGGTCAGGAGTTCTCACATGCATAGACATGTATTCTGAGTATGGGTTTGCCTTTCTTGTCAACAGGGCATTGGACATGGGATCCCCCAGAATATTGTATCAGACCAGGGGGCACATGTAAATCAAAGATGCTGTGGGAGTGGCCTCCACAAGATCTAATATTTTGGTCACATATTGCACCACTCAGAAGCCACTGGCTTGCTGAAGACACATTGGACATAACAGCTCTAAGGAAATATTTTGTAAGAATAGCATGCATCATCCAGGATGCATAGCATGTATTGAAAAAATGTTTATTTTGCACTGTTTCTCCAGAGGAAGAATACATGGGTCTGAGAAGCAAGGCATGGAAACAAGAATATCCCCAGTTATTACCACTTCTAATGATATACCAGGAAATTTTATGATTGAAATGTCTATACATCTGGGCACTGCAGGATTATAGGTCCTAGGCCAAAAGGGGGCATACTCTTGTCAGAGGAAATGCAAGAGTCCCATTGGACTATTATCTACACCTGTTGCCAGGACACTTTGGGCTTTTTTATCCAGGGAAGAGCAAGCAAGAAGAAAAGTCAATGTTTTTTGCAAGTGTGATTGACACTGGTAATAAGGGGTATATGCTACTCAGTAAATGCAGGGAAGATACAGATAATCAGTTTAAGGGATTTTTGATACTCCTTTCCCAACAGCGAATATAATTGGAAAAGTACAGTAACTCCAGCTTAAGAAGGTCGTGGTGACCTGGGGCTCAAGTACCTTGGGGTTGGAATTCTGGGTCACACCAATGGGTAAGACATCAAGGCAAAAAGAGGTAGAAACTGAGAACAAGGAGAATCTAGAATGAACAGTGGAGGGTGGTGACAATGAGTATCCATTGAAGTACCAAGACCAATTGCATTTGCAAAGGCTGAGGTCTGTTACACTAACATCCCTCTGTTAGGTCTCCTATCAGAAAGAAATGTTCAATGGAATTTTGAGGGAAGTGCTCCACCAACATATATGGAGAAGTGGATCCAAGCAGCGTAAGTGGTGGAAATAGTGCAATGTGCCATCCAGATCCAACTTCACGACAGGGCTTGCTGCCTCGCCCTGAGGAGTGTGGTCAGCAGATAGTTGCCTCCAACTATCAACTTCTTCAGAGTCTGCCTCAGCTGTGGAGACTGACCTTGCTTAAAGTCACCCGTTCTCAGGGAAGCCTGCATCCAATGACTAAGCAAGGCAGGGGTATAAATGCTTGGCCATTTTTGTCCATCAGGTAAAACTTTGATGGATGCCACTCTCTCAAGTGCCCCTTCCACAGGCTGGCTGAGGCTTTATCCTACATGTATCACAGTTTGACTTGTTCCTCTTCTGCATCCTTCTTCTTACGTTTTCTTTTCACAGAGGTTGATCCCTAATAAATATTTGGTACCTCAATCTTCATCTCAGGGTTTACTTACAGAGAGCCCACTGGACATTTCCTTTACATATATTTGTAAACAGAAAGGGAAAACTTAAAAGGTGGATCCTCTATGTTATTTCTGGTACTGTTGTCAGTTTCTGGGTGGAAGCAGTAGCTGCCATTTGAATAAATCGCCAACTTTCCTGTAAAATATTATCTTAAATGACCCTTTTAAAGTGACCCTGGCTATAATTCATTTGTTCTAATTAAATGATGTGAAGACAACCCTGAATCTCTTATAATAAAACATGTTTATAATTAGATTTCCAGTTCTCTTTGTGCCTCTATAAAGATCTTTATATTGCTCTTTCCCATCTTAATTCTCTCTTATACCAGAGTTGTTATGTTTCTGTGTCTTTGACATATGTTTAATGATTATAGCTTCAGCCATTTTGAGCTGAATAATGAAGCTTCATCAGGCAACTGCTACTAGTAACATATGCTTTATATCTATGAAGAATGCTGTTCACTGACTTTACATCCCGATATGATACAATTTTGTAAATTAAATAAGATGCAAATAATGTACTTTAAAATGGAATATCTCATTTTAAAGGGAGAGTTGGTATTTATGTCTGGGGTTTTAATTAAGCAATTTATTTATATCAGTATTTTAATATCTATTGTAGTTGCTTGGTTTTTGTTTGGTTGCCATTAAATCACTGTCTTTTTGATCAATTCAACATTTCTAATAGATTCTGTTAGCACATAGATTCATAGAAATTAAGAGTTATTAATTAAATTGTTTACCTCATACCATAAAGGAATTAAGGGATGTGTTCCTTCATTCCCAGTACTGTGCATTTTTCAATATACTAAACTTTCCTAACTTGTCGGTTTTCTTTCATATATTAATAGCTTGGTTTTTATTTGAATTATATATGTGTGTGTGTATATATATATATGTATATATATATGTATATATGAAAGTGTCCTCTTTTTCTCTGTTTTGGGGAGAGAGAAAACTGTTTACCAAAAAACAGTAGCAAAACAAAATTGACAAAAATTGATCTGTCATTAGTAGGGCAGTGATATATATGGCCAGTTAGCTAAGCATCCAGATTTATCTATGAAATTTAATCTTAAAACAAGTCTTCGTTGTGAGTTTTAACAAATCTGCCAAAATAAATACATACCATGAAGGACTGTGGTTACATATGCAGCTAAAATTTATGTACAGGTATTAAATAATTTTTATATGCACATACACAAACACACAAGTCTGTATATATCCTGCTGGTCTGCAGAAGGCTTTCTCTATGGCTTCTTTACTATCCCCTCTACCACCTTACAGAAATTAATTGTACACAGTGTCCAGAATGTTCTTAGAAGAATATAAATCAGATAGATTGTGAAATTCCCTTGTTGAAAGACCTCAGTGATTGACTTTCACACTTAGAATAAAATAAAAACCCTTTAGCCAGTGTACTAATTTGCTAGGGCTTCTATAAAACGAAGTACCCTACTGGGCGGTTTAAACAACAGACATTTATTTTCTCACAGTTCTGGAGGCTAGAAGTCTGAGAGCAAGGTGTCAGCAGGGTTGGTTTTTTCTTGAGGCTTCTCTCCTTGGCTTGTAGGTGGTGGTCTTCATGTTCACATGGTGTTCTCCCTCTGTGTGTCTGTGTCCTAATTTCCTCTTCTTTTAAAGATACCAATTCTAGATTAGAGTCAGTCACATTCTGCTGTATTGGGATTAAGATTTCAACATATGAATTTGGGGGAACACAGTACAGCCAATAATAGCCAGGGCACAAAAGTCTGCATCACCTAACCAGGCTCTTCCTGGACACTTTTGTATATATCTTTCAAAAGAAAATTCAGAGAGCTTTCCTTGAAATGAACATTTTATTGAATGAGAAACAATGAACTGGGAGACCTCAAACATGAAACTGTTATGAAATTCAAAGGCATGATGTTACAGGATGACTTAAAAAGTGAAAGTGGGGATACTCTTTAACCTTTACAATTATTGGTTATTACAGTGAGGGTTTTCAGATGGCATAAGATTGGTTAAAAGTGATTACTTTATATTATTTTAGGAAGGAGACTTTAGTTTCTTTTATGATTATCAGAGGCATTTATAAAAAATAACCCAAGTTAAGTTTTGCTTACATTTATGAAGAGAGTAAGCTAAGTTTTGCTTCTGTGGCTTAAATGGTTTTGTCTGCTTGAGGGATCTTCAACTTTAGTCTCCATTTGGTTTTATTTTAATATCTCCTACCCATCTGGTCAAGACAAAGGTACCATAGACATTTTTTCAGTTTTTCAATTCAAGTCTGTTCCTACCTTGACACCATTTACTCTGCATTAAAACTCTTCACAGTGGTTTTGATTTTGCAATACTTTCTCTTTTCTTAAAATTTCAGTTTAATTGTCACCTCTTAAGACAGATTTTTCATAAAATAACAAAAGTAGAAATCATTGTCTAACATAAAGCTCCTTTAGGTTTTCCTCATAACCCTTTTCGTTATCTGATGTTCTTGTTTTTAGTTATATGTTAAATTGAGTTCTCTCAATTGAATATACAAAGAGAGGGAAAAGAGAGAGAGAGAGAAAAAAGAGGGAGATGAGGCTCTTTTCTCATGTTTATTGAAATCTCAGTGAATATAAAAATTCCTGGGACATAGAAGTAGACAGTAAATACCTATTTACTTTATGATCGAATGAGTACATGAATGGATCAAAATTGTTTAAATGTTGAAAAGTACTTATTTCTTATTTTAAGAAATTAATCATCATTTAAGATAGACATAACACAATGATAGTTAAACTTTTATATAGTTAAAAAAGTTTTAAAATCATTCACTAATTAGAATTACAACTGTGTCTTCATGAATTAAGTTGATCAGGTGTTATTTCCTCCATTTAAAAACAGTCAAACATCAGATTCATAGATTTTAAATTAAATACCTATGGTCATCTATCAAGTTAGAAGAATCAGGGCTAAAACTTCCACAACTGCTTCAAAATTGAGGGCGTATTGCACTGTCAATGTCCTTTATACTTGTGAATGTGCAGTTATGCTCTCAATAATATTGCGGCATCTTGACAGTGGATTTTGAACAAAATGGTTCTGCTTTTATTGCTTATTTCAGAAGACTAGTACTAATGGTACAGAATATAGACAAGGTAGGGAGGAGTAGCTGTAAAATGATAGAAGTTGGTGTGAACTTCTTGGGAGGAAAAGAATGCTAACATTCCTGAATACTTACTCATTTGTTTAATGTATGTAGGATTTCTCTCTTGTGCTCAATGAATATAATTGAGACACATCTCCAACCCCCAAATTGCTCACACTGGAAGCACTATGACGAGCTAAGATGTAGATTTCTCTTTAAAAGAGGAAACTGGAAACACACTTATATGAGACTATAAGAGGTAATTCTTAAAACGAGCAAATGCCAGGCAGACATTTTGGCAACTCTTGTTTCTTGGATACTTTCAACGTGTGTTCTGAGGTTTTAGCTTAGATAGGGTTGAACTGGTCATGGAGAAATCTTGTAAGACTTGAGATGACATATTGTTAGGATATTAATCTTGAGTACTTAAAAAATTGGTGGACTTCTCCAGGTATTAAGAAGATATAAATATCCACAGAATGTTAAAAGTTATCTTCTATACAGATACTGATAACTATACATTTCTGTCATTTTGTTTTTATCTTTCACTAAGAAAAAAAATCTCCATTCTATAAAGCTAGATCAGTTTGAATGTTGTCTTTAATTAACCCTTCTCCCTACTTAGTAACTTCTCCCTGAGTAGGAACATAGGCAAACTAATTCTTGGTTCTGTAGCTGAAGATATATTAAACTGTAATTCCAAAATGTGTGCCTGTGGTCTCCACAGTTCATTAAAACCTGGTAATGTAGGTTACTTAAACTAGTATTTTCATGTGATTTTGTTTAATCAGAAAGCTATTAATTTTCCATAAATGTATTTTTGATGAATATGCATTTTAAATTGGAAAGAAATGGAATCCTCAGCTTTTAAATTTGTTTTAGGATTCATACCCAAGCATAAACTTATATACCAGTGTTTAGCTTTTGCACCAATTCTATTTATTAACATTTCTCCCATGATTTCACTAAATTCTCAAGCATAAAGTGGATTTCTAACTCAAAAAATGTTTTGTGTGTATCCATCATCTATTGTTGTCACTATTTTTAGTAACAGTTTCCCTTCTACTATAGTTGACAATGCTTAACAACAATAACAACATCAACAACAACAATAGTAACAACAAAACATTGCCAACATAACAATGCTGTCTCCATTTGGGATTAGATACAGCTGTGATAAAAAGATTATACTGTGTGTGAACAGTTGAATGGTGAACAAACCTAGAAAGCCAGATAACAAATTACTGAAACGTACATTAAAGAGATCACCATCTCCAAAACATGTATAAGATTATGGCTACTCTGATTTAAATAAGTGACTTAAAATATTACCCAGTAAAGGAGAAGTATTATTTTAGAATAAAGAAGAATTGGAAATGCAAAGCAATCCTTAATGTTAATTCTATTTTTCATTGTAAACATTTAACACACTGGAAAGTGATACCTGCTGATGTCAAAAGACTACAAAAAAGAAATATAAATACACACAGCAAGATAGCTGGATGTCACCAGGACAGGGATTCATCATATTATCTCAGTGGCTGCCTTGTAGGCCATAGTCTGTGCTTCATCTTTACAAGTCCATAACTCAAAGAGAGGTGAGCTTAGAGTATATGAACGCAATAACAATAATATGGTAATAATAGGACCTGCTGTAGAGCAACTCCATGATAAACAAACTCGCTCACAAAATGGTGCTTATAAAGATTTCTATCAAGATGTAGTAAAAAGGACTGGGCTTGTCCTCACATGTGAAACAATTAAAAAAATGAACAAAATATATAAAACAGTAAAAGACATTATAACTGTATTTCAATTGTTAAAAAAATGAAAATTTGAATATATTATGTAGAAATATGTAAGATATTAAAACAGTCCATATCAAATTTCTAAAGATGAAAACAATAGCAATGAAATGGCATATGAAATACTGCATAGTAAAACATTAGTGATCTTAAAGCTCTATTGATAGAAATGACCCAAATGAAACACTGATAGAAAAAAACTCACTAAAAATTAATAAAGAAATAATCAGTGAGGTGTGTAAATTGAGTCTACAAGTAGAGGAGAGAAGTAGGAATGAATAAATACTTGAAGAATTAATTCCCAATTTTTTCTAACTATTGTGTAAACTCTAAAACACAGATTCAAGAAGCTTAATGAAACCTAATTCCTAGAAACATGAAAGAAATTATGCCAAGACCTATGACAATTAAATTACACAAAATCAGGTATAAAAAGAAAATCTTAAAATCAACCAGAAAAAAAAAGGCATGTTAAAAGATAATGATGATTTTAGCTTTTTGTGAGAAAAATGAAAACAGTTTCAGAGAGAGTGGAGCAATATTTTTAAGTATGAAGATGGAAAACCAACTGTCAACTTAAAATTCCATAAAAAGCCTAAAAAATTTCAAAACTTAATACAAAACTGAGCCTCTTTCAGACTTGGAAAAACTGAAAGACTTCATCACCAACAGCCTACACCACAAGAAATGGTGTTTCTCACACAACAAAAAATTAAAAACCACAGTAAAGGAGATACACTGGGAAACTTAAAAATATTGAATCCAAAACAGACAGAGAAAAAGACAATGGGGAAAAAGCACAGGTAAGACAAATAGAAATCAAAAGCAGCTTGGTTGATTTAAACAAAACAACATCAATAATCATATTAAATGTAACTTATATAAATGCAACAATTAAAAGATAGATATTATCAAATTGGATTAACAAACACGAGTTAAAAAAAAAAACCCTAGATCTAGATGATGACTACAAGAAACGAAGTTTAAATATAAAAAACATTCATTGATTAAAAACAAAAGTATGGAAAAGATATGTAATGCAAAAGATGGAGTGCCTATATCAATAACAGGCAAAGCTGATTTCTGAGGAAAAAAATATTACCAAAGATACAGGAATTTACTTCTTAATGATATGGAGATCAAATCACTAAAAGGATAAACAATTGTAAACATTTGGCTTCCCTGGTGGCGCAGTGGTTGAGAGTCCGCCTGCCAATGCAGGGGACACGGGTTCGTGCCCCAGTCCAGGAAGATCCCACATGCCGCGGAGCGGCTGGGCCCGTGAGCCATGGCTGCTGAGCCTGCGTGTCCGGAACCTGTGTTCCACAACGGGAGAGGCCACAACAGTGAGGGGCCCGCTTACCGCAAAAAAAAAAAAAACCCGAAAAGTGAACAATTGTAAATATTTATATACTTTATATGAGTTTAAATGTACATGAAAAAATTGAGTGGGCTGTAAGCAGATATAGACAAATCCTCAGTTATTGCTTGAGGGTCCAATACTGCTCTCTCAAAAACACTGATATAAGAATTTGACAGAAAACCAATCAGTATATTGAAGAATGAACAACACTATTAGCCATCTTGGTCTAACTGATATTTACAAATCAATATCCTTCACAATGGCAGAACAAACACTCTTTTCCTGGGCACACAAAACATTTGCCAAAATAGATCATATTCTGGGCTATAAAACAATTTCCAATAAATTTAAAATTATTCAGTTCATAAAAAGTGTGTTCTCTGTCAATACAGAAATTCAATTTGAAATCAACAACAGAATGATACCTGGAAAATCTCCCAATATTAAAATCTAAACACACATTTCTAAATAACCTATGGGTTAAATAATACATAAAACTAGAAAATTATTTTAAATTGGACTAAACTAAATTCAAAATACAATAAAATTTGTGGGATTCTGCTTAATAGGATGTAGATATTTATAGCACTAAATGCGTAGATTTTAAAAAGTGCACAAATTTCTCAATCAATGACCTTATTTTCCACCTTAAGAAGCTCAAAAGAAAAGAACAAATTAAACAGAAAATAAGAATAGAGGAAAAATCAATACCTGAGTAGAAATCAATAAATTAGAAAACACAAAATAAGTAGGGAAGATTAACGAAACCAGAATTGATCTTTAAGAAGCTAAAAAAAAGATATAATTCTTTCTAGACTAATCTGTAAAAAAAGAAAGAAAAAACACAAATTACTAATATCACAAATAAGATCCATGGCATCACTGTAGTCTACAGATAGTGAAAGGCTAGTAAATGATTATTATGACCAATTTTATTGGTCTAAATAAATTCACCAACATGGATGAAATAGATAACTTCTTGAAGCCACAACTTACTGAGAAGTAATAGATAACCTGAATATACTTGTTTAAAAAAACTGAATTTTAGTTAAAAACTTCTCCACAAAGAAAATTGATCAAGTGGATTGACTATGAGTTCTATAAATGTTTAAGAAGAAATAATATCAATTCCGTAAAAACTCTTGAAGAAAATTGAAAAGGAGCCAATTTTCCACAATTTTCTCTATAAGACAAGCTTTGCCCTGATATTAAAACCAAAGACATTACAAGACGACATAAATTTTTGACCAAAAACCCTCATGGACATAGTTGAAACGTTTCTTAACAAAATGTAGTAAGTAATACCTAACTGTATATAAAAATGATAATACGTCAAGACCAAGATGGGTTTATGCTAGGAAAGTAATTTTGTTTAACATTTGGAAATCTCTAAGATCAGGAACAAGACAAGGATGCCCATTCTTGCCTGTTCTATTTAACATAGTATTGGAAACCCTAGTTAGAGCAATCAGAAAAGAAGTAAAATTGTCTTTGTTTGCAGATGACATGATGTTATGTATAGAAAGTCCCAAAGACTCCACCAAAAGCTATTAGAACTAATAAAGTAATTTAGTAAAGTTGCAGTAAATAAAATCAACATACAAAAATAGGTAGAATTTCCAAACACTAACAGTGAACTATCTGAAAAATAAATCGAGTGAACAATCACATTTATAATAGCATAAAATACTTGGAAATAAATTTAAACAGGGAGGTGAAAGGTGTGAAAACTGTAAAACATTGATAAAAGGAATTGAGGAAGACACAAATAAGTGGAAAGGTATACCATGTTCATGAAGTGTAAGAATTAACACTGTTAAGTTGTTCATACTGCCCGAAGTGACCTACAGTTTCAGTGCAATCTTTACCAAAATTCCAATGGCATTTTTTACAAAAATAGAAAAACAGTCCTAAAATTGATATGGAACCACAGAAGTCAAAGTAATCTTGAGCAAAAAGAACAAAGTTGGAAGTATTACACTACCTGATTTCAAAATACACTACAAAGCTATAGTTATGAAAACAGTATGGCACTGGCATAAAAAAGACATATAGACCAATGGAACAGAATAGAGCCCAGAAATACATCCATACATTTATGATCAATTGATCTTAGACAAAGACAGTCTCTTCAGTAAATGATGTTGGGGAAAGTAAATATTTGCATGCAGAAGAATGAAATTGGACTTTCATCTCACACCATTTACAAAAATCAACTCAACATTGACTAAAGACTTAAACATAAGACCTGAAACTGTAGAAAGAAACAGAAAAAAACTTTTTATCAATGGTCTGAGCAATGCTGTTTTGCATACAATATTGAGAGCATGGCCACAAGAGCAAAAATAGACAAATGGGATTGGCATCAAACTAAAAAGTTTCTGCACAGAAAAGGAAAAAAATCAACAAAATGTGAAAGTAACCTATGGATTGGGAGAAAATATTTGCAAATCATACATCTAATAAGGGGATAATGTACAATATATATACACAAATAGCTCAATAACAAGAAAACAAATAACCTGATTTTAAAATGGGCAAAGGGCCTGAATACCCATTTCTCAAAACAAAAAAGACATACAAGTATCCAACGGTATATGAAAAAATGATCAACATCACTAATCATCAGGGAAATGCAAATCAAAACCACAATGAGATGCCATTGCACACCTGTTAGAATTGGCTATTATCAAAAAGACAATCTATAAATGTTGGTAGGGATGTGGAGAAAAAGGAACTCTGTACAATGTTAGTGGGAATGTAAATTGGTATAGCCATTATGGAAAATAGTATGGAGGTTTCTTAATAAATTAAAAATAGAACTAGCATATGATCTAGCAATCCCAGTTCTGGGTATCCAAAGGAAATGAAATCATTTTCTCAAATAGATATCTGCCCTCCTATGTCCATTGAAGCATGACTCACAATAGTGAAGAGATGGAATCAGCCTAAGTGTCAATGAATGGGTGAATGGATAAAGAAAATGTGATATAAATATATATATATATACACATATGTATATTTATTTCAACCTTTAAAAGGAATGAAATCTTATTATTTGTAACAACATGGATGTATCTAAAAGACATTATGCTAAGTAAAATAAGCCAGTCACAGAAAGACGAATACTGCATGATCTTACTTATATGTGTAATCTAAAAAAGTTGAACTCATAGAAGCAGAGAGTAGAATGGTGGTTTCTAGGGGCTGGGGAATGGAGGCAATGGAGAGAAGTTTGTCAAAGGTACAAAGTTTCAGTTATGAACGATGAATAATTCTGGAGAGCTAATGTATAGTATGGTGACTATAGTTAATACTACTGTACTGTATAGTTGAAAGCTGCTAAGAGAGATGATCTTAAATCTTCTCACTGTACACAAAAATAATAACTATATGTTAACTACCTTGATTGTAGTAATCATTTATACATGGTAAGTGTAAAAAATTTTTATTTGTCAGTTAGTCTTCATTAAGCTGGAAAAAAATGTTTACCTTGAAATTATTATTGTCACACATATCTAATTTAGATAATCTAGACGATAAAATGTGGATCTTTTGAGTTGTTGAGATTTAGATGAGCTTTGGGACTTTGAGTTGATGTTGTAATGGATTGAGACTTTTGCAGATATTGAGTTAGGATAAATGTATTTTGCATGTGGGATGGATGTGATTGGGGGGCAGTCAATAGGTATACTGTGGTAGGCAGAATAATGGCCTCCTGGATATGTTCATGTCCTAATCCCAAGAATCTGTGAATTTGTTACCTTATATAGAAAAAGAGACTGTGGAGATGTGATTAAGACTCAATACAGGGAGATCATACTGAATTATTTGGGTGAGCCCAGTGTAATCAAGGGTCCTGATAAGAGGGAGGCAGGAGTGTCAGAATCAGAGAAGGAAACAATGGAGACAGAAGTCAGAGAGGAGGGGGATTTGAAGATATTATGCTTCTCGAGTTAAAGATGGGAGGTGGGGCCACAAGCCAAGAATTCTAGAGGATAGAAAAATGCTAGAGGATAGAAAGATGCTAGAGGATAGAAAAATCAAGGAACTCATTTCTCCCCCTAGAACCTCCAGAGGGACTGTAGCTGTTTTAACAACTTTGATTTTATCCAGTAAGAACATTTTAAACTTTTGAGCTTCAGAACTCAAGAACTGTAAAAGAACATTTTTTGTTTGTTTGTTTGAAGCCATTAAGTTTCCCAAGTGTGTATAGGGAAAACTTGCTCTGTAATAATTAGAAGTCATCAAAGAAACTTTTATCTCTCTCTTTCTCTTTCTCACTTTTTTTTTTTTTCCTTTGGTACACGGGCCTCTCACTGTTGTGGCCTCTCCCGTTGCGGAGCACAGGCTCTGGACGCGCAGGCTCAGCGGCCATGGCTCACGGGCCCAGCCGCTCCACGGCATGTGGGATCTTCCCGGACCGGGACACGAACCCATGTCCCCTGCATCGGCAGGCTGACTCTCAACCACTGCGCCACCAGGGAAGCCCTCTTTCTCACTTTTGATCAATTAGGTTTGGAAAAAGACTAAGCAGGTGATTTACTACAGGACTTGCCCTCACCTTTAATATCTACTGTGTTTTAGGAATCTCTCAGTCAGAATTATGACACACATCTTGTTTAAAGTTATTTGACTAGGAAACACTTTTATTTTTTCTCTTCCTCGTGTGTTTTGCAACTATGTAAGAAATACACATTGTAATATCTTCTTAAATTTCAGTGGTGGTATGACTATTTTTCCAGAACATTTCATGATTGAAATCTAAATATTATTGGATAAAATGGATTCTGCCATTTCATCTTATATATATTTTTACCAGTTATTTGGAATAATGCATATTGCAATAGCTTGTGGTATCTGATATCAAAAATTTAGAAAATTTTTTAATTTTTTTCATTCCATTGTTCAACTGAACTTGTTACTCAAGCACAAGCAAAAGGATTTCCTTCTTATTATAAATTCCCAATGTGTAATCAACTGACTTTAAGACTATGTTTCATGCATTATTTAAAATGAATTGCTCACAGCACTGTTATTCTGAACTTGATCTTTTTTTATTATTTGTATGCTAGTACAAGATAATCTTATATTTTTTCAAGCTTCAGATTAAAATGAAATGTGACATACCTAAAAATGCTCAATTAGTATAATTTAATTTAGAATTAAGTAAATCAATTTTACATTTTCAAACTTATATATATTTATACATAACAGAGAAGCAATTGTAGAACAAAAAGACTATTTTGGAAAAAAATGCCTGTTTTAATTAATTGATATAATCAAGTAGGTAGTCATCTAATTGTGCTATTTTTGTTTTCAAGTCAATTACATATTGAGTAGAATGAATTATTCATATGCTTTTCCACACCACTCTAGGAGGCAAAGGTTTTTCATTCATTACATTTTTCACTATTTGCAAAGGAAAAAAAATCTGTTGAAAAGAACATACCATTTGGGTCTTCCTTACTGTAAATAAGTATTAACAGCAAAACCCATGGAAATGTGAGAACAGTACCTGTTTTTGTTGTGCTGGTAAATTTTGCTTCAACTTCCAGGGTATCAGAAGGGTAGATTGCTTTCATGATCAGTAGCAGATATAAAAGTTATTATTCTGCTGACACAAAAATTATCATTTTTCTAATGCCTGCTGTACACATTATATGTAATGTGTTTACTCATTCATGTGTTTCCAGTGCTGCCTACATGCAAGGTATTCTCTCTGATGCTTTAAGGAAAGTAATTGAATTGATAATTATATTACAAATCCATAAAGCAGATTTTTTTCCTGTCCAAGCTGATGTATCAATAATCTGGCCTATCCTGAATAGTCAACAATTCTCTTAGAATTTTTTGTACATAATTGTTATTTGACCTTTCATAACTCACTTACCATATCCCAACTAGCACTGAGTTTAACATTTCCAGCTTGTATTGAAATTTAGTTTTTACATATTTATTTTGTCTAACCAACTAGGTATTAAGCTAGATATTAAATTACTTTAGCATAGGGCTTCCCTGGTGGCGCAGTGGTTGAGAGTCCGCCTGCCGATGCAGGGGACACGAGTTCGTGCCCCGGTCCGGGAAGATCCCACATGCCGCGGAGCGGCTGGGCCTGTGAGCCATGGCCGCTGAGCCTGCGCGTCTGGAGCCTGTGCTCCGCAACGGGAGAGGCCACAACAGAGACAGGCCCACATACCGCAAAAAAAAAAAAAAAAAAAATTACTTTAGCATAAAGCTTAGCCTTTCTGTGTTTGTGTTCCTACAATTACTTTAGCTAAATAACGTATATACTTTGGTGCAAATTAAGTATTCATTGATTTAACTTTCTAAGCCCAGTGATCACCATGCATTTTTATTTTAGCTTTATTTTCCTTTTTTGCTGAGTAGTCATATTTCCAAAACTGGAGATTGAGAACTCCCATTCTCCAGAACCACCATGTTAGTGTTAGTTTAACATTCTGAGCCACAAAATAAATATGGTCCAGAATTATTAGTTTTATATGAAAGTTTGAGGAAAATCCCATAATATTAGTAAAATATTTTTTATATTTAAACACATATGCACATAATTTGGGATAGAATACAACTCAAGAAATGCTGCACTTGTATTATCATCTTCAGACTTCTTCAATAGCCACTCAACATTCTTACCAACATACTTCTCTATAAGAGCACTATACATTGTGAAACTTTCTCCTTCCTTATTGTTTAACATAACTTACCACTGGTTCTGTTGTTTCTCACATTCTTATTTGTGGGGTTAATTTTCATTCTCAGTCTTATTTTCCTTCCCTATTTCTTATGGACTGCTTCTAAGCTTCTCATCCTTAATACCTAATGATAATTTGATCTACTCAAATAAAGTCAGCTTTCAGAGAGTACTCTTAAAGTTGATATAACCTTGGTTGTATGTACGAAGACCTAACATCCAGATCAAATATAAAGTGAGTCTGATTGAATGTTGAAAAAATCCTGAACACTACATATGGTAGGTGACTTTCTACTTTTGTTTTCCTCCCTCAAATGTACCATAGCTTAGGGATGCTACTGCATAGAGTAGACTTTTTTTTTCCACATTATTTTTTGAAAGACAAAATAAAAGTCTTGCTTTTTTACCTATCTACCTATTTATTTTCCTTTCTGTCTCTCTAAGTTAAGTCTCATCAGTGATTGTGAAACCCTCTTTGAGAGAAGTGAGTCTCAGTATTGTATTTTAAATTACAGGCAACTTTGCTCTTGTAACACAGCATTCCACGCTGTGTGTCATCTTGGGTCAGGATCTCTATGAGGAAAGGCTATTTTTCTTTTTTATAAATTTATTTTATTTATTTATTTTTGGCTGTGTTGGGTCTTCGTTGCTGTGTGTGGGCTTCCTCTCGTGGCAAGCGGGGGCTACTCTTCGTTACGATACACTGACTTCTCATTGCAGTGGCTTCTCTTGTTGCAGAGCACGGGCTCTAGGTGTGCGGGCTTCAGTAGTTGTGGCATGTTGGTTCAGTATTTCTGGCTCATGGGCTCTAGAACGCAGGCTTAGTAGTTGTGACTCATAGACTTGTACTTACTCTGCGGCGTGTGGGATCTTCCTGGACCAGGGCTCGAACCCGTGTCCCCTGCATTGGCAGGTGGATTCTTAACCACTGTGTCACCAGGGAAACCCAAAGGCTATTTTATAAGAGGAAAGAAATAACAATTTTTCTTTTTGATATCAATTCAACTTTTCACAATATGAGATGTGTGATGTAAAGTTTCAAGAGTGCTGTTTCACACTTTAAAATCAGACATGAAAATAAAAGTAAGAAAATGTAATTTCAATACTCCTACAAAAATGATTGAGAATGGAAAACATTGTAATGAAAAATATGTGTCAAAATATTTTAAACTGGCAGGTAAATAGTTTTCAATTCTTCCAAAGGCAGAACTTATAGTATTGAAAATGCTTAGAGTTCCACAAAATAATTCTCAGTCATTAAATATGTTCCTTTTATATAAGCCCCAATTATGCAGAATGTTTTGTAATTAAGATGTAGAAAACCTTGCTGAATGATATCCAAAATGTTCTTTTTTCGGTGTATAAAATAATGGATTTTATTAAATACAAATTAAGGAATTTGTTTGCAACGGAAATTGTAGCAAAGTGGCGTACTGGAAGAAAATTATTGCAATATCTAGAAGAAACAAGGGGATGGTAGAGTATTCCAAGAAGTCCTTTAAAATAAGAAAAAGTTACAAAACCCAGGAGAAATATAGTCAATGTATGAGTCAACACAAAATTCACTGAAGGGGACTTCTGAAGTGCAACAGTTATAAAGAAACGCTCAAACTTACTAGCAACCAGAGGTGCTCAAATTAAAACAAAAACAAAAAAATACTAATTTATAGAAATCAGTATGATAAAAATTAGACAATGAAAGTTTTGATTAGGAGATGGGAAATAGAAATTCATTCTAGTGAAGTACACAGGTACAGCTATTTTGGAAAGAAATCTGGCACTATTTATTAAGATTATACTTATCCTGTGATCTCATTACTAGGCTATATACAAGTGAAGTTTACACATACATATTTTACACAGCATTAATTTGCAGTAATTTTTTAGTAATGAGAAGACAGGGCAAAGTTTAAGAGAACATTGAGAACAGATAAGTAAAATATAATAGTTGTTACCGTAGGATACGATGGTATTTGGCTAGAAGCAGTAACATATGCAGTTTATGGACATATGTCAAAAACGTAGCATTGAATACAAAGTATGATGGGGATATAGAAGGACTGTATCTCTCATATAGTGATGGTGGAAATGTAAAGTAGCATAGCCACTCTGGAAAATAGTTTGGCAGTTTCTTATAAAGTTAAAGCTATATTTACCATACTACACAAAAATTACACTCAGGGTTTTTTCCTAAAGAAATCAAAACCTATATTTAACACAAATCTGTGCACAAATGTTCATAGCCATTTAATTTCTAATAGTCAAAAACAAACAAAAAAAAAGAACATACATTTCCCTCAACAGGTAAATAGACATACTGTGGTATATACATATAATGGAATAGAACTCAGCAGTAAAAAGGAACAAAATATTGATTCAGACAATTTTGTGAATCTCAAGGGCATTATCCTGAGCAAAAATACCAATTTGGTTCCTTTTATATAACTTCTTCAATGTGACACAATAGTAGTCATAGAGAACAGATTAATGTTTGACAGAGCTTAAATTTAGGGAAGGTTGTGACAAAGGGTAGCAAAGAGTTTATTTGTGAATATTAAATAGTTTTGTAATCTGACTGTACAGGAATCTATACATGTAATGAAATTTCATATAACTACACAGGAAAAAGACTGCAAGTAAACCTGGTAAAATCTGTATAATGTTCCTAGTTTTGTTAATAGTTTTAAAAATGTCAAATTCCTGATCTTGACAATGTAATTTTTTAAGATGATACTATTGGGGGAAGATAAGTAAAACGTACAAATAAATTCTCTATACTATTTTTGCCATTTCTTTTGAATTTAAAGTTATTTTAAAATAAGAATTTAAAATAGAGTAAAAATGCAATTGGAAACTAGTAGTACTGAATTAAATTTACAAATTAATTTTAGCAGAGCTGACATATATATGTTATAGTTGACCCTTGAACAAAGCTGGTTTGAACTGTACAGGTCCATTTATATACATTTTCTATTAGTAAATTTTTACACTACTCCGCGGTCCGTTGTCATTGGTTGAATCCAAAGATGTGAAGGAACCAAGGATTCAAAGGGCAGACTACAATCCTTGAGTTGTTCAAGGGTCAACTGTACATTAATTCTTTCCAAACAGGAACATAGTATCCTATTTCTTTCCATTTACCATTTACTCAAGTCCTCTTTTTGTCTTTGCAGGTAAGTTTTAAATTTCTCTTTCTATATAGAATTACATACATGCCTAGAACTATATTTATAAGGAACTTTTTCCAATTCTGCTTTAATTTATGTTTAATTCTATGGAGTTTATATTTTAAAATTCTGGTTATTAACTTGAAAGATATATTTCACCTTGCAGTATCAGATTGGTTATAGTTCTGGTCACATACAATTTTCTGTTTCTTCTCATCTTTGAAGTTGACCATATAACATAATTCATTCATGTTTTATTAGTTTTTATTTAATTCTGTCAGTTTCTCCTTATATAAATCATAGCTACTTCTAAGAATATCAACAGTCCTAAGTGAAGATTATCTTTTCTAATATTTTATAAATAATATTAAGTGAATGAGAGGACAAGCCATAGGCTGGGAGAAAATATTTATATAAGACGCATCTGATAAAAGAGTGTTATTTAAACTAGATAAAGAACTGTTATGACTCAACAATAAATAACAAACAAACCAATAAAAAAAATGGGCCAAAGACCTTGACAGACAGCTCACCAAAGATATAAAGATGCAAAACGCATATGATGATATGCTCCACATCTTATATCATCAGGAAAATGAAAATTAAAACTATAATTAGATATCACTGCACATCTCTTAGAATGTCTCAAATCCAGAACACTGGGTGTGTCAATGTAGGTTCATCCTTGGTAAAAAAAAAAAATAATGTACCATTATGGTTAATAATGTTGGTAATAGGGCCACTATGCCTGTGTGAGGGTAAGGAGTATATGGGAAATCTCTGTACTTTCTTCTTAATTTTGTTGTAAATCTAAAACTGCTCCAAAAAATTGACATTTAAAGAAAAACAACATAAGAATGAAGTTATCTCACTTAACTTATAGTAGGGAGCTACTTGCTATGGGAGGTATCTCATTATATCCCAATATGTGTGGAAATGCTGGGTCAAAAAAGAAAACTACTTTTTAAATCATATGATTTTTATAGTAATGAAATTACTTTATAAATTGACAGAATGCTTAGTAATAACCTCCCCTGTCAAAATTTGGCTACAGTGTTATAATAGTAAGAAGAAATAAGGAATTCACACAAGACATGAGAGCAGATTCAAAGAAACCCTCAAGGAGGAATAATTTGCTGTGAATCAAGCTAGTGATAAGCTTGTTAAGAAGAAAAATAACTGGTATATTACTTTAAGAGTAATCTCCTGATAGAATAGCTGCTACTATCAGGACAAGGAGATCCACTCCAAAATTATTTAATATATCATGCATAATTCAAAACAACACTAAATTCAGCAGCATATGAATTTTAAAAGATGGGTGGTGGACTATTGTCAGCTAGCTATGACTCTACTCCAGCAGAGCAATGAGGTTGACAATACACTTTTTGTTTGTTTTGTTTTTTGCGGTATGCGGGCCTCTCACTGTTGTGACCTCTCCCATTGCGGAGCACAGGCTCCAGACGCGCAGGCTTAACGGCCATGGCTCACGGGCCCAGCCGCTCCGCGGCATGTGGGATCTTCCCAGACCGGGGCACGAACCCGTGTCCCCTGTATCAGCAGGCGGACTCTCAACCACTGCGCCACCAGGGAAGCCCGACAATACACTTTTAAAGTTAATAAGGCAAACATAACCAGGTTTACTTAGAGTCCTTTACAACAAGTAAAATAAACACAACTCACTGAATAGTGGAATTTAAAAAGGGAGAAAAGTTCATGAATTTGTATCTGCCTTGTTTTTCCAAATGGAATAGACAGTGTATAATAGCTGGATAGAAACTTTTACTGAACTTAATTCAAGTTTCCTACTAAGTATGAATCAACGGGATGATTTTGATTTTAGTGAAAGGATAGAAGAGTTTCACAAAGGCGAAAACTCAGTGGGACAAAACATATCACATAAATGACATACTTTTAAAAGTTGCAGGTAACTGCAATTTTTAAAAAATTCAAAACACAATATTCTACTTGTTAATAGGTCAATAGTTTCCTATATACAGATTTTCCCTGCTGATTTCTTTTGTTTTTGCAGTACGCGGGCCTCTCACCATTGTGGCCTCTCCCGTTGCGGAGCACAGGCTTCGGACGCGCAGGCTCAGTGGCCATGGTTCACGGGCCCAGAGCGGCATGTGGGATCTTCCTTGACCGGGACACGAACCCGTGTCCCCTGCATCGGCAGGCGGACTCTCAACCACTGTGCCACCAGGGAAGCCCTCCCTGCTGATCTTAAATGGGGTAATTTAGCATTAAAGGAGAAAGTTAATGAGCAAATGGAATTTATACGATAGACTGTGTCTAATTGAATGTACCACCATGTACAGTTCATTTAGAATGTAATCATAGTTACACTGTTGCTTTCATTATGTTTATAGTTGTCTTTGAATGTACGATGAGATTTCTCTGTTCATAAAACTTTATATTATGCACTAATATGGTTTATCTAGTAATATTATACCTTTGTTTTTATATATTACATATTTTAAATATAAATTACAATATGAATTATTATAAATAGGTATCTAAAAATTTACCTAGATAGGGATGAGTTAATCAATGAAAAATATTGAAGAGCATGTCATATTTTTTCTGTTAATATGCTAGTTTACAATCTATAGGGTACTGATGTAGTTAGGTACTTCCAATTAGGAAATTTTATTACATAGTTTTTATCACATAACTATAAAACTATGTATTACTACATAATTAAGTTGAGGTCATTTTTTATTATTTTGTTTCTACTATTAAGTTTTCATTTCAAGGAATTTAATCAAAAGCACTTCCTAAAGGTATGTTCAAAATTGATCTTCAAAATTGTTATTTATCACGTTTCTTATGAGATGTAGTAATGTATTTTTAAAAAGCAATTGTTCAAAAAATAGTAAAATAATATCATATGTGAATGGAAAAGAAAAGTAGTGACTATTATATCTTTATTGTGGCATTCCATTTCCCAATATGATGTCAATCCAATCCACTAATTTTTTTGTCTGAAATTTTTACCACAATCCCTGTTTTTGTTTGTTGGAATTTTCTCTTACATATATGTGCACCCTATATGATACAAATCTCTCAAACTTAACCTGAAACTGTACAAAACTCTTCATTAACCTTCAGTGAGTGAGCCATTGATTGGATTTTATGGTTAATTCCACTGGGCTTAATTTTGTGACTTATTATTGCTGGTTTCTGTGAATTGTTTCAGCATTATTATCCTACTGTTCTATACAATGGTCCTATGACCCTGGATGTATTTATTACTTTCTTCCTAATAGACATTCACAGGTTTTTAAAATAGAAGCTTACCTCTACTTCCACCAACATTTCTCTATTATTTCCTTGTAATAATTCTCAGGGGATATTTAAGGTAGCAGGCTCTGAACATTTCTGGAATTTAAACATTTTAAATCTTAGTCAATATTAGGGTTTTGAAAAACTGGAAAATTCAAGTTACTATTTTAATAACCACCAGTTTACTATATAGCACTGTTCTAGAGTTTCCTATATTAAATGTCACTGACCAATGCCATAATGCAGCAGGTTTGCAATGAATTTCAAAAGAATACATGGATATTTTCAATATTGACAATTTCAAAATCTGATAATCACCTAATATATTAATAAGGACTTCCTAGAATTCAATTGTTGATTCAGTTCCAGCGGTCAACCTAGTGAAAATATTGGCTTTAAGTATTTCCAGTCTGTGTGTGTGTGTGTGTGTGTGTGCGCACGTGCTTTTGAGCACATCCACACATCCACAGCTAGTAATCAAGTTGTGGATATATATTTGGCATATACACGTGCTAATTTAATAGCTTAATCATTTGGAAAGACATCTTCTTTTATATTATCCATGAAAGGAGAGATTTAAAATCTTTTATATTTGATTATTAATAAATATTTGTTGAATCAATGCTTTGCTACACTCTTTAAAATTGTAACTACCCTATATTTATGGCTTTAGGTATGTGTACCTTTTGACTGCCTCAAAGATAAAGTTAACAAGCGAAAATAAAACTCACTATTTATATACAGTTTTAAACTCTGGAGTTCAGTATGTTTTCAAAATCACAGATATGTTAATCTCTAACCTATCTTTCATTTTTCTATAATAACTGAGAGATTCCTATATAGAATAGAGAAAGAAAAAGTGACTATATCAATTTACTGAGTACAAACTTTACCTCTGATTTTCCTTAAAACTCTAGGGACCCCCAGGTTTTTACTTTCAATAGTTATTTTTTTAACTTTACATATAGTGAACTGCACACATAAATGTGTACTTTGATGAGTTTGATAAGGATGAGCTTGGTGTATAGTCAAGATATAGGATTTTCTATCACCCTAGAAAATTTCTTCATGCCTTTTCAGTAAATACTCTCCACACAGAGGCAATTTTTTTCTGATTTTTCTTGATAAATTAGTCTTTCCCAGTATGGAATTTCATTTAACTGGAATAATACAATAGGTACACTTCTGTGTGTGGTTTCTTTGCTTAAAGATAAATTGATATGGTATCATGCACATATCAGTAAATCATTTCTTTGTATTGCTAAGTATTATTTTATTTAATTAATATATGCCAATTTCTTTACTCATTCTTCTCTTCATGAGCATTTTAGTTGTTTCCTGTTTGGGACTGTTATAAATAAAGCTGCTGTAATCATTACGATACAAGCTTTTTATGGGCACACGTTTTAAGTTACTAGGGTAAATATTTAGGCATACAATTATTTGATCATAGAATAGGTCTATGCTTATCTATGAGACATTTCTAAGTATTTTTCCAAAGTGGTTGTAACATTTTACAGTATCACCAACAATATAAGAAAGTTCTTGATGTTCCATATCCTTGCTAACACGAGATTTGAATAGTCTTTCTAATTTTAGCCATTCTGATAGACTTATAGCAGAATCTCACTGGGATTTTAATGATAGTTAATGATACTAAATGCTTGTTCTCAAAGACTATATGTAACATAGGTATTATTTCTTTTTCATATGTTGATTCAATTCCTGTGTAAAATTATCTGGCTTGTTTTTTTTAGTTGTATGTATGTACGTGTTTGTGAAACTTTTCTTAAAATACTGTCTGCATCAGAGTTAAGGGTTGTTTGGGTTTTCTATGTCATATTATGTCCCGTTTGGTAAGTTAAGCTTTTCAAAGAATTTGTCAATTTCTTCTACGTTTTAGTCTATTGGTAACTAGTTGTTCATTATATTTCCTTATTAATGTTTAACATCTACAGGGTCCACATTTTCTCTTCTTTCTTTTCTTATATTGCTATTGTGTTTGTAAGCTTTCATCCTTTATAAGTCCGATTTGCTTTTATTAGTTTGAATTATATTTTCAAAGAAACACATTTTAGACTTATTTTCTTTTTAAAATCATTTTATTGAGATATATTTGACAAAGAGAAATTGCATACATTTAAAGTGTACAACTTGATGTTTTTGTGTATATGTATACATTGTGAAAGAATCACCATAATCAACCTAAATAAGTTATCCATCACCTCTACATAGTTACCCTCTTGTGTGTGTTTCTCTGTGTTCAGAAGTTTTAATTTGAGATTTGTTCTCTTAGGAAATTTCAAGTATTCACCACTATGATAGTTACCAGACTGTACATAAGGTCTCCAGAAAACATTTATCCCATATAACTGAAATTTTGTACCCTTTGCCCAACAACTTTCAGTTTCTCCCACACCCCAGACCCTGGGAACCACCATACTACAATCTGATTTTATGAGTTTGACTTTTTTAGAATCCACATATAAGTGAGCTCATGCAGTATTTGTTCTTCTGCATCTGACATTTCACTTAGCATAATGTTTTCTATTTTATTTTCTATTTCACTGATTCTTTTATTGTCTGTGTTATTTCTTTTCTAAAACCAGCTTTTGTTTTTTGTTCTTCATTATTTTTGTTCCTAAAAAAGGAATGCATATCACTGATTTCTCTTAAAATTTATCTGTAAATTTATCTCCAAGCACTGTTTTAACTTCTTTACACAAATTTTGATTGGTTGAATTTTCAAAATCACTCAGTTCCAAATATTTCCTAATTTCTCTTGTATTTCTTTGCCCCATTTTTTTTTACTAAGTGTGGTGTAAAATTTTCACATTTTTTCACATACTTTGAATTTTAAAAATTATTTCATAATTATTGTTTACAAGTTTAATTATTTTGTGATCAGAGAGCAACCTCTGTAATAATTTAATCTTTTCTAATTTACTAACATGTGTTTTATGACCCAGAATAAATTGTATACATAATAGTCCCTGTACAGTTGTAAAGAATTTTACAGTTGTCGGTTGTAGTATAAATATCAATTAGATCAATGTACTCAATGAGATAGATGTACACTAGGTATAAGTTTTTACTGGATTTTTTTCGGCTTATTTTCTATCCATTATTGAGGAAGTTGCATGAAAATCTCCAACTGTGATTGAGTTTGTCTAGTCCTCCACTAATTTCCATCTATTTTGCCTTCAAGAGTTTGTACATAAGTCAGATGTATTGCTATATAAGTTATACATAATAAAATGTTCCCCTTTGCTGTCCATCACACTCACACCTACTGAATCCAGGCCACAAAGTGTTGTTTTCTTTAATTATGCATTTGTTTTGCTTTTTCTGTAATTTTATAAAAATGGAATGATAGAGTATGTGTATACTTTTTTTTCACTATATACATACATATATATATATATATATATATATATATATATAATTAGTTCATGATGTTGTCTATCAGTATGACTTTCTTCATACCACAATTTGTTTTTCCATTATCTGCTCTTGGACATTTGGAATTCCCCAGTTTGGGCTGCTACAAGTTCAGCTACTATAAACACTCATATGCAAGTCTTCTTCTAGGAATATGTTTTTGTTTCTCTTTGGTAAAGACCAAAGTGTATAATTAGATACCAATATAACAATTTAAGTGTGTAATTAACTCTATAAAACTTATCAAACTCTTCTCCAGAAAGTTTGTTCCATTTTGAATCTTACCAGCAATTTGTTAGAGTTTCAGTTGCTTCACATACTGGCCAACATTTGGCATTTTCAGTCCTTTAAAATTTTGACCATTCTGATAGGTATATGTTAATACTTCATGTCGAATTAAATTTTTATTTCTGTTGTGCCTAGAGTTGAGAATTTTTATGTATATTTTGTACATTTGAATTTCTTCTTCTGTACATCTTTTAAATGCATCACCCATTTAATTGGTTTGTCATCTTATCGTTGAGGGGTAAGAGTTATTCATACATCATTTATATTATATACTATGAGTATAATGTATTTTATTACAACTATATTATATATATTCACAATATTATGGATCTAATAATGTTATACATTAATATATTCATGTTTAGTGCTTATGTTCATATTCATTTATTATATAAGCCCTGATTTTCTTTCATGTTCTCTTATCAAATTTTAAAGTTTATGATATAATATTGTCTACAAGTCAATTTTTGTATAAAGTGAGATTAGAGTTGAAATTCACTTTCTTTCCAAATATCTGTCTGTTTGCATCCTGTATTTTAAAGCTCTAGTATTAACAGAAAACATTTCTTCTTTTAAAAAATAATTTTTGAATTTTATTTTATTTTTTTTATACACCATGTTCTTATTATTCATAAATTTTATACACATCAGTGTATACATGTCAATCCCAATAGCCCAATTCATCACAACACCCCCCCCCCACGGTTTTCGCCCCTTGGTGTCCATACGTTTGTTCTCTACATCTGTGTCTCAATTTCTGCCCTGTAAACTGGTTCATCTGTACCATTTTTCTAGGTTCCACATATATGCGTTAATATATGATATTTGTTTTTTTCTTTCTGACTTACTTCACTCTGTATGACAGTCTCTAGATCCATCCACGTCTCAACAAGTGACCCAATTTTGTTCCTTTTTATGGCTGAGTAATATTCCATTGTATATATGTACCACAACTTCTTTATCCATTCGTCTGTCGATGGGCATTTAGGTTGCTTCCATGACCTGGCTATTGTAAATAGTGCTGCAGTGAACATTGGGGTGCATGTGTCTTTTCGAATCGTGGTTTTCTCTGGGTATATGCCCAGTAGTGGGATTGCTGGATCATATGGTAATTCTATTTTTAGTTTTTTAAGGAACCTCCATACTGTTCTCCATAGTGACTGTATCAGTTTACATTCCCACCAACAGTGCAAGAGGGTTGCCTTTTCTGCACACCCTCTCCAGTATTTGTTGTTTGTAGATTTTCTGATGAAGCCCATTCTAACTGGTGTGAGGTGATATCTCATTGTAGTTTTGATTTGCATTTCTCTAATAATTAGTGATGTTGAGCAGCTTTTCATGTGCTTCTTGACCATGTGTATGTCTACTTTGGAGAAATGTCTATTTAGGTCTGCCCATTTTTGGATTGGGTTGTTTGTTTTTTTAATATAGAGCTGCATGAGCTGTTTATATATTTTGGA
This sequence comes from Monodon monoceros, assembly GCF_005190385.1. NCBI lineage: Eukaryota > Metazoa > Chordata > Mammalia > Artiodactyla > Monodontidae > Monodon > Monodon monoceros. The sequence continues at coordinate 44,293,543 of NW_021703767.1, read as the reverse complement.
GATTAATCCTTTGTCCGTTGATTCATTTGCAAATATTTTCTCCCATTCTGAGGGTTGTCTTTTGGTCTGGTTTATGGTTTCCTTTGCTGTGAAAAAGCTTTTAAGTTTCATTAGGTCCCATTTGTTTATTTTTGTTTTTTATTTCCATTACTCTAGGAGGTCGATCAAAAAAGATCTTGCTGTAGTTTATGTCAAAGAGTGTTCTTCCTATGTTTTCCTCTAAGAGTTTTATAGTGTCCAGTCTTACATTTAGGTCTCTAATCCATTTTGAGTTTATATTTGTGTATGGTGTTAGGAAGTGTTGTAATTTCATTCTTTTACATGTAGCTGTCCAGTTCTCCAAGCACCACTTATTGAAGAGACTGTCTTTTCTCCATTGTATATCCTTGCCTCCTTTGTCATAGATTAGTTGACCATAGGTGCATGGGTTTACCTCTGGGCTTTCTATCTTGTTCCAATGATCTATGTTTGTGTTTTGGTGCCAGTACCATATTGTCTTGATTACTGTAGCTTTGTAGTATAGTCTGAAGTCAGGGCGTCTGATTCCTCCAGCTCCTTTTTTTCCCTCAAGACTGCTTTGGCTATTCTGGGTCTTTTGTGCCTCCATACAAATTTTAAGATTTTTTGTTCTAGTTCCGTTAAAAATGCCATTGGTAATTTGATAGGGATTGCACTGAATCTGTAGATTGCTTTGGGTAGTATAGTCATTTTCACAATATTGATTCTTCCAATCCAAGAACATGGTATATCTCTCCATCTGTTGGTATCATCTTTAATTTCTTTCATCACTGTCTTATAGTTTTCTGCATACAGGTCTTTTGTCTCCCTAGGTAGGTTTATTCCTAGGTATTTTATTCTTTTTGTTGCAGTGGTAAATGGAAGTGTTTCCTTAATTTCTCTTTCAGATTTTTAATCATTAGTGTATAGGAATGCAAGAGACTTCTGTGCATTAATTTTGTATCCTGCAACTTTACCAAATTCATTGATTAGCTCTAGTAGTTTTCTGGTGGCATCTTTAGGATCCTGTATGTATAGTATCATGTCATCTGCAAACAGTGACAGTTTTACTTCTTCTTTTCCAATTTGTATTCCTTTTATTTCTTTTTCTTCTCTCATTGCCGTGGCTAGGACTTCCAAAACTATGATGAATAATAGTGGTGAGAGTGGACATCCTTGTCTTGTTCCTGGTCTTAGAGGAAATACTTTCAGTTTTTCACCATTGAGAATGATGTTTGCTGTGGGTTTGTCGTATATGGCCTTTATTATGTTGATGTAGTTTCCCTCTATGCCCACTTTCTGGACAGTTTTTATCATAAATTGGTGTTGTATTTTGTCAAAAGCTTTTTCTCTATCTATTGAGATGATCATCTGGTTTTCATTCTTCAATTTGTTAATATGGTGTATCACATTGATTGATTTAGGTAGATTGAAGAATCCTTGCATCCTTGGGATAAATCCAACTTAGTCGTGGTGTATGATTCTTTTAATGTGTTGTTGGGTTCTGTTTGCTATTATTTTGTTGAGGATTTTTGCATCTATATTCAGTGATATTGGTCTGTAATTTTCTTTTTTTGTAATGTCTTTGTCTGGTTTTGGTGTCAGGGTGATGGTGGTCTCATAGAATGAGTTTGGGAGTGTTCCTTCCTCCACAATTTTTTGGAAGAGTTTGAGAACAATGGGTGTTAGCTCTTCTCTAAATGTTTGATAAAATTCACCTGTGAAGCCATCTAGTCCTGGACTTTTGTTTGTTGGAAGATTTTTAATCACAGTTTTAATTTCATTACTTGTGACTGATCTGTTCATATTTTCTATTTCTTCTTGGTTCAGTCTTGGAAGGTTATACCTTTCTAAGAATTTGTCCATTTCTTCCAGGTTGTCCATTTTATTAACATAGCGTTGCTTGTAATACTCTCTTAGGCTGCTTTGTATTTCTGCAGTGTCTGTTGTAACTTCTCCATTTTCATTGCTAATTTTATTGATTTGAGTCCTCTCCCTCCTTTTATTGCTGAGTCTGGCTAACGGTTTATCAATTTTGTTTATCTTCTCAAAGAACCAGCTTTTAGTTTTATTGATGTTTGCTATTGTTTTCTTTGTGTCTATTTCATTTATTTCTGCTCTGATCTTTATAATTTCTTTCCTTCTGCTAACTTTGGGTTTTGTTTGTTCTTCTTTCTCTAGTTCCTTTATGTGTAAGGTGAGATTTGAGATTTTTCTGTTTCTTGAAGTAGGCTTGTATAGCTATAAACTTCCCTCTTAGAACTGATTTTGCTGCATCCCATAGTTTTTCGATTGTCGTGTTTTCATTTCATTTGTCTCTAGGTATTTTTTGATTTCCTTTTTGATATCTTCAGTGATCTCTTGGTTATTTAGTAACATAGTGTTTAGCCTCCATGTGTTTGTATTTTTTACATTTTTTCCCCTGTAATTCATTTCTAATCTCATAGTGTTGTGGTCAGAAAAGATGCTTGATATGATTTCAATTTTCTAAAATGTACTGAGTCTTGATTTGTGACCCAAGATATGATCTATTCTGGAGAATGTTCCATGCACGCTTGTGAAGAAAGTGTAATCTGCCATTTTTGAATGGAATGTCCTATAAATATCAATTAAATCTATCTGGTCTATTGTATCATTTAAAGCTCCTGTTTCCTTATTTATTTTCATTTTGGATGATCTGTCCATTGGTGTAAGTGAGGTGTTAATGTCCCCCACTATTATTGTGTTACTGTCGACTTCCTCTTTTACAGCTGTTAGCAGTTGCCTTATGTATTGAGGTGCTCCTATGTTGGGTGCATATATGTTTATAATTGTTGGATCTTCTTCTTGGATTGATCCATTGATCAAGTGTCCTTCCTTGTCTATTGTAACATTCTTTATTTTAAAGTCTGTTTTATCTGATATGAGTATTGCTACTCCAGCTTTCTTTTGATTTCCATTTGCATGGAATATCTTTTTCCATCCCCTCACTTTCAGTCTGTATGTGTCCCTAGGTCTGAAGTGGGTCTCTTGTAGACAGCATATATATGGGTCTTGTGTTTGTATCCATTCAGCGAGCCTATGTCTTTAATTTGGAGTATTTAATGCATTCACGTTTAAGGTAATTATCGATATGTATGTTCCTGTTACCATTTTCTTAATTGTTTCAGGTTTGTTTTTGTAGGTCCTTTTCTTGTCTTGTGTTTCCCACTTAGAGAAGTTCCTTTAGCATTTGTTGTATAGCTGGTTTGGTGGTTCTGAATTCTCTTAGCTTTTGCTTGTCTGTAAAGCTTTTGATTTCTCAGTCGGATCTGAATGAGATCCTTGCTGGAAGAGTAATCTTGGTTGTAGGGTCTTCCCTTTCATCCCTTTAAATATATCATACCATTCCCTTCTGGCTTGTAGAGCTTCTGCTGAGAAATCAGCTGTTAATCTTATGGGAGTTCCCTTGTATGTTATTTGTCGTTTTTGCCTTGCTGCTTTCAATAATTTTCCTTTGTCTTTAATTTTTGCCAGTTTGGTTACTATGTGTCTCGGTGTGTTTCTCCTTTGGTTTATCCTGTATGGGACTCGCTGCACTTCCTGCACTTGGGTGGCTATTTCCTTTCCCATGTTAGGGAAGTTTTCGACTATAATCTCTTCACATATTTTCTCAGGTCCTTTCTCTCTCTCTTCTCCTTCTGGGACCCTATAATGCGAATGTTGCTGTGTTTAATGTTGTCCCAGAGGTCTCTTAGGCTGTCTTCATTTCTTTTCATTCTTTTTTCTTTATTCTGTTCTGCAGCACTGAATTCCACCATTCTGTCTTCCAGGTCACTTATCCGTTCTTCTGCCTCAGTTATTCTGCAATTGATTCCTTCTAGTGTAGTTTTCATTTCAGTTATTGTATTGTTCATCTCTGTTCTTTAATTCTTCTAGGTCTTTGTCAAACATTTCTTGCATCTTCTTGATCTTTGCCTCCATTCTTTTTCTGAGGTCCTGGATCATCTTCACTATCATTATTCTGAATTCTTTTTCTGGAAGGTTGCCTATCTCCACTTCATTTAGTTGTTTTTCTGTGTTTTATCTTGTTCCTTCATCTGGTACATAGCCCTCTGCCTTTTCATCTTGTCTATCTTTCTGTGAGTGTGGTTTTTGTTCCACAATGCATTTTTACATGATGACTGTTAGAGTCTCTCATGCAGAGGCTGGGGGCGGCTGTGGCTCACTGCGGGTACAAGGACACTGGCAGCAGAAGTTTTGGGAAGTAATCCTTCAGAAAACATTTATTTCTCTAAAATCATTTTGTGGAACACTATTATGATGATTAAATATTTTCTGTTACCTCCAGTAATGTTACTTGTCTTGAACTTACCTAGCCTGATTTTAACTTTCAAAATTTCTGTGTTCTTGTGCCATAAATGTATCTGTTGTAGACATTCCATAGCAAGGTCTTGTTTTTAAGTTCTTTCTGACAATCTCTGCATTTGATTCAATTTATAGTTAATATAATTATTGATAAGATTAGATTTCTCTATTTTTCTACTATTTTTCTTCTTATTCTGACATTAGCTTTTTATCTTTCTCCTTAGTTTCATGTATTTACTTTTTTAATCACAACATTTTTCAGTATTTTGTTGTAATTATATTGTCTTAATTATATTTTAGCTGTTTATTGTTTTAATGTGATAGTGTTTGCACTAGAATTGACTATGTCCCCTTAAATTATTCTAGTGTATTTAGTGTTAATATTATTCTACTTCATATAAAATGTGAAAAATTTGCAATAGTATAGTTTCATTCATCTACTTCTGACCTTTGTGGTGTCATTATCATATAATACATCTTTATGCATTATAAATCTTGAAATAGTGTTATAATTTTTGTTTTAAAAAGAGTTATATGTTCTTTAAAAATATGAGAAGAAAAATGAGCAGTCATATTTACTCTCAAATTTCTCATTTTTGTTGTTCATTACTTCCTGAAGACTTGAATTTCCATCTTTTTGTCATTTTTCTTCGAGCTAAGAACATGATGTAGTATGTTTTTGCAGTGTAGATCTACTGGCAATAAATTCAGTTTTATTTAACTGAAATTTTCTTTAGTTTGCCTTCATTTTTGAAGAATACATCTAATGTATATAAAATTATGAGGTAACAGATTTCTCATGTTACAGCTTTGAAATGAATTCATCATAAGACAGAAAAAGAAGAAACTTTCCAATAATTCTTTCTAGTAAGATTTGCTAGAATGAATGCATGTAATATATATGGAAACACTTACTAGTAATTTTTCTAATCCTATCTACTTCTCTACTTGTATCCTCTTTTGAATCCAATCAAATCAGGATTTAATCCCTATCAATTCATTTAGAAAGTTCTCTTGTTAGTCACTAATTATGTCCATATCACAAAACTACTTATTTTTCTTGACCTCTCAGTAGAATTTGAAACAGTTGTTCCTTTTCTTTTCTTTTTTTTTAACAAAACATAACTTCATCTATAGATTCTGAAAGTGTTATATTGTTTTCTCAGGACATCACTAACTCCTACTTTTAACCCACTATTCGTGGATCTTCCTCTTCCTCCTAGTTTTAATTATCTGTTCCTAGATCTTCTACTTAAAGTTGGAGTGACCCAGGATCTAATGTGTTTGGTCCTCTTCTCTTTTCTCTCTGGAGCAGTCTGTACTCACCCCTTAGATAATTTCAATTATTTTCCTTATTACTTTTGTTTTCATTAACTCTAGAATACAGTGCAAGAAGCAGAGTACTTTCTTGTATTAGTTTTCTACTTCTGTGGAACAAATTATCAAAATACTGGTTTAGACAACACCCATTTATTATCTCACTGTTTGTGCAGAGCAGAACTCTAGGCATGGCTTAACTGAATTCTTTGCTCGAAGTCAATGTATAAAGAGTGATGCATTTTCATCTGGAGATTCAACTAGGGAATTTTTGACTTACAGTCACATTCAGGTTGTTGGTAGAATTCATTTTCTCATGGTTGTAGAACTCATGGTGGCTGGGTCCTTCAAGTCCACCTCAACCCTGTCTCTCTTTTAAAGTGTTCACTTGCTTAAAGTCATGCCCAATCAGGATTATCTCACTTTTCACTAACTCAGACTCAGTGGACTTGAGACCTGAATTACATCTGCAAAATTCCTTTTCTTTTGCCATATTCTACTGGCCAGAACAGCCACATGCTCCACCCGCACTCAAGGTGGCGTGGGTTATACAGGGCATAACACCAGTAATTCTGCCTACCGTGTTTTTCAATAAATGTTGAAAAGTGAATGAATAAAGATGAGGAAAAAAGCAATTTATTTATTTTCTTTTCTTAGTTTCTAAAGTTGTAAGCTAAGGTAATTGATTTGAGGCTTTTCAGTACATGCCAATTAAGTCAAATTTGTTGATAGTGCTATAATCAACAAATATTTTTTGATAGTTTATATATTCCCCAAATTTATTTTTATCATTTTTCTTTAGAAGTCAATTTTAAAGGTAAATACAATAATAAAAATGGACTTTATATTTATCAAAATTGTTACCATTCTTGATACTATTAATTCCTTTGTATATATCCACATTTACATCTGGTATCTTTTTCCTTTTTCTTGAAGACTTTTATTTAACATATCTTGCTGCAGGACTGCCTTATTGACTTCTTCCAGTATTTATGTCTGCAAAATATTTAGGTCTCCTTATTATTGAGCTATAAATGACATACAATAAATCACACTTATATTTAGTGTATAATTTGATATATTTGATATATGTATACAGCTGTGAAAATATCAACACAATCAAGATAATGAACATATATATAACCCTCATTTGTAATTTATGTGATTATTTATATAGATTTAAGTATATGATCTTGCTTTTTGTTTTTTATTGGTCCCACCACTTTTTAAAATTTTTTAACTCTTTCACTACAGATTTTGGATTAACTGAATAATTTTGTAATTTCATTTTATTGCCTTTGTGGGTTTATAAGCTGTATTTCTTGTTTTGTTACTTTGGTGGTTACTTTAGGGTTTATGGTATATAGTATACCTCTTTCACTTACCAGAGTTTAACTTTAAGCAAATTAATATTTATCAAAATGAATATAGATTAAGAATAAAAAAGTATAATTGCATTTCCCTTCCAGGCCTTATGCCATTTTGCCATATATCTTATTTATACATATACTGTTAACTCCAAAAAACATTATTATTCTATTTGTTTTAGCAGTCAATTATATTTTAAAATACTTAAATAATAAAAAAGCTATATAATATGTACATTACATATTATATTATTATATTAATATATATGTTATATATTACCAAAGTACTTAGCATTTTTGTATCCTTCATTCTTTTGTACAAACCTGTATTTCTATCTGGTGTACTTTTTCTATGTTTGAAGAACTTCCTTTAGCATATCTTATAGTGCAGGCCTCTTATAGTTCATTCTTTTCCTTTTTGTATGTTCAAATCATTTTTATTCAGTGCACATTTTGGAAGATATTTTCTCTGGTAATGGAATTCTAGTTTAAGTTTTCTAGCAGTATGTTAAAGATCCTATTCCTCTTGTATTTCTGAAGAGAAATGTGTCATAATTATTTTGATTCTCTGTATCTAATGGCTTTCTACTTTGACTCCTTTAAAGATTTTCTCTTTATAGCTGGTTTTGTACTATTTGAGTATGTGTGTATTGGTTTATTTATTTATTTATTTACATTTATCTTGTGCTTGGGACCACTGAGCTTTTGGATCTGTGTGACTATATTTTCCACCTAATTTGGAAAATATTCAGCCATTATTATTCAAATATTTTTCTGATACCCTTTTGTCTTCTTTCTTTCAGGGATAACAATTATATGCATATGAAGCTTCTTGATGTTGTCCGAAAGCTCAGTGATCCTTTTACATTTTTTTAATTCTTTTTTTTCTCTCTCTGTGCTTCATTTTGGATTTTTTTGTTGCTATGTGTTCATGTTCCCTAATATATTCTTCTACAATGTCTAATCTGTTTTTAAACCCACCAGTGTATTTTTCATTTCACATGTTGTAGTTTTCATCACTTAAATTTCAATTTGAGTCTTTGTTTATATTTTCTATGAATCTGTTTAAATTTGTAAGCATAGCAAATACAATTATAATAACTGTGTTATCATTCTTGTCAGCTTATTCTATCATTTTTGCCAGCTATGAGTCAGTTTCAATTAACTGACCTTTTTCCTCATTAAGAATTGTATTTTTCTGCATCTTTGAATGTTTGATAGTCTTGGATTGGATTCTAGACATTATTAATTTTACGTTACTGGGTGTTGGACATGCTTGTTTTCTTATAAATAACCTTGAGCTTGGTTTTTGGATGTAGTTAATTGGGAACACTTTGATCATTTAAGTTCTTTTAAAATTTGTTAGGTGAGAACAGAGTGGTGTTTATCTAAGGCTTACTGTTCCCCACTACTGAGACAAGGCCTTCCTCATTATTTTACCCAATTCCCTGTTAGTTATAAGGTTTTCTAATATGACTAGTGGGGACAAGCACTATTTCTTCCTCTATGTGAGTGCCATGTACAATTTCCTCTAGATATTTGTGGATATTTCTTTGCCCTCTCATAGGTAGTTTCTTCATATACACTGATGCTATTCTTCTGTATACTCAACAAGGATTCTTTGTATATATACATTGTTCCTTATCTATCTATCTGTATATCTATCATCTATCTATCATCTATCTATCCCTTTTCCTCTCTTTTTAAAAAAATATTTTAAGTGTAGTTGATATACAATATTATATATTACAAGTTAACAATATAGTGATTCACAAATTTTAAAGGTTATACTCTATTTATAGTTATTATACAATATTTGCTATATTCCCCATGTTGTCCAATATATCCTTGTAGCTTGTTTTATACCTAATAGTTTGTACCTCTTAACCCACTCCCCCTATATTGTCCCTCCCCACTTCCCTCTCCCCACTGGCCACCACTAGTTTGTTCTCTGTATCTGTGGGTCTGCTTCTTTTTTGTTATATTCACTAGTTTGTTATATATTTCAGATTCCACATATAAGTGCTGTCATACAGTATTTGTCTTTCTCTCTGTGACATATTTCACTTAGCATAATACCCTCCAAGTCCATCCATGTTGCCATAGTATTCCACTATATATATACTTATATTTATATTTATATATCACCTATTCTTTATCCATTCATCTGTTGATGGACACTTAGGTTGCTTCCATATGTTGACAATTGTAAATAATGCTGCTATGAACACTAGGGTGCATATATCTTTTTGAATTAGTGTTTTTGTTTTTTTCAGATATATACCCAAAAGTGGAATTGCTGGGTCACATGGTAGTTGTATTTTTAAGTTTTTGAGAAACTTCCAAGCTGTTTTTCACAGTGGCTGTACCAATTTACATTCCCATCAGCAGTCCACAAGTGTTCACTTTTCTCCACTATCCTCACGAACATTTGTTATTTGTGTTCTTCTTCTTTTTTTTTTTTGGAGTACAGTTGCTTTACAGTGTTGTGTTTCTGCTATACAGCAAAGTGAATCAGCCACATGTATACATATATCCCCCCTTCCTTGGATTTCCTTCCCATTTAGGTCACCACGGAGCATTGAGTAGAGTTCCCTGTGCTATACAGTCTGTTCTCATTAGTTATCTATTTTATACATAGTAGTGTATATATGTCAGTCCCAATCTCCCAGTCCAACCCCCCATCCTCTTTCCCCCTTGGTATCCATATGTTTGTTCTCTATGTCTGTGTTTCTATTTCAGCTTTGCAAATAAGTTCATCTATGCCATTTTTCTGGATTCCACATGTATGCATTAATATACGATATTTGTTTTTCTCTTTCTAACTTACTTCACTCTGTATGACAGTCTCTAGATCCATCCACATCTCTATAAATGACCCAGTTTTATGGCTGAGTAATATTCCATTGTATATTTGTACCACATCTTCTTTATCCATTCCTCTGTTGCTTCCATGTCCTGGCTATTGTAAATAGTGCTGCAATGACCATTGTGGTGCATGTATCTTTTTGAATTGTGGTTTTCTGTGGGTATATGCCCAGAAGTGGGATTGTTGGGTCATATGGTATTTCTATTTTTAGTTTTTTAAGGAACCTCATACTGTTCTCCATAGTTGCTGTATCAGTTTACATTCCCACCAACAGTGTAAGAGGGTTCCCTTTTCTCCACACCCTCTCCAGCATTTATTGTTTGTAGATTTTTTGAGGATTGTCATTCTGACCAGTGTGAGTTGATACCTCATTGTAGTTTTGATTTGCATTTCTCTAATAATTAGTAATGTTGAGCATCTTTTCATGTGTTTGTTGGCCATCTGTGTGTTTTCTTTGGAGAAATGTCTATTTAGGTCTTCTGCCCATTTTTTTATTGGTTTGTTTGTTTTTTTGTTACTGAGCTGCATAAGCTATTTGTATATTTTGGAGATTAATCCCTTGTCAGTTGCTTCGTTTGCAAATATTTTCTCCCATTCTGAGTATTCTCTTTTCATCTTGTTTATGGTTTCCTTTGCTGTGCAAAATCTTTTAAATTTCACTAGGTCCCATTTGTTTATTTTATTTTTTTATTACTCTAGGAGGTTGGTCAAAAAAGATCTTGCTGCGATTTTTCTCAAAGAGTGTTCTGCCTGTATTTTCCTCTAAGAGCTTTTATAGTGTCCAGCCTTACATTTAGCTCTTTAATCTATTTTGAGTTTATTCTTGTGTTGGTGTTAGGGAGTGTTCTAATTTCATTCTTTTACATGTACCTGTCCAGTTTTCTCAGCACCACTTATTGAAGAGACTGTGTTCTTTTGATGACATCCTTTTTCCCTCTTGAGTACTCTGTATTTGAGTTGCCTTGTTCTCCTTATATTTCCATCTCTACCTTTACAGTTCAGGAAGACAACTGAGCTCTGCCTGGTTTGCCCTTCCAGCAAATGACAAGGAACCTCTCTTGAGGGAGTAATCTTGGGTGATAATACTGCTCATTTATTTATTTATTTTTGATCCTTATGAATCACTGGTTTTTGTTGCCTGATGTACCATACCATGAGAACCAGGTTTTTATATATATATTTTAGGGTTTTGTTTGTTTTTTTCATGCAGGAGGGTAAATCTGATCACTCTCATCTCTTTTTATCCATAAATGGAAATTCCCTTATGGTATCCTTAACCAATTACCTTTATTCAATTTTCACATGCTATTTATGTTCTCTTTCTATGATACATTATGCATGAGGATTCCAAAACTAATTGCCTGTATTTGAATTCTAATTTTTGCCACTACCTGTCTGTCACCTTCACATGATGTTTATTATTAGGCACTGTGCTACCCACTAAATTCTTCAACTTAGATATGTCAACTATACTAATATTTGACTGGTATATTCCCCCCCAAAACCTTAATCTTTCCATGACAATAAAGCTAGATTCCAATAAGTGTTATTCATCACACTCTTTAGTACATTCTATATCTTCTTTTTGGTCTCCTGATAACAACTACTACTTTAAATGTTCAGTGAAATCATTAGGTATCAATAGGTTCCAGCTAGCAATGGAATAGATTAGAATAGCAGCAGTTTAGTAAACTAGCTTACCAAACACTGAAAGCATATTAAGGTGTCATCATACATTTGAGAATAAAGGGAGATATTCACTTTCTATGGCTTTCAAACTAGCCATCTTTCTGCTCTAGGATGCAGAATCATGATGATCTTGTTGATGCTTTCAGTAAGCTAACAGTAGAGAACTTCAAACCTAGGGCAGGAGAGGAAATGATAGGAGGTGGGAGGAGGTGACCATGCCCGGTATCAGAGACTCTCTTGGTTATTAATAGGATTTTTAAGTGCATATATCTATCCAGTCTGCCTCATTGCTAATAAATGCAAAAAAAAAAAAAGGAATCGAATTAGAATGTTTGGAAAATCACACTTATGTGCACATATAACTCCAGGAGTAACAATTAGAAATGCCTAGGTAAAGTAAGGTAAATGTTAGGGATAATACACTATCAGAAGCCATCAAGAGCCTGGTCATGAATGATTTCATTGCCAATCCTGGCTAATTCCTGCTAATACTCATTTCATGACAAGGTGGTGGTTTGGGTTTTTCTTCATTCTAATGCTTCTACTTTGATAATATGTGAATCTATTTCATCAGTTCAGGACCTCAGAAACAAGTTAAATATTTTAAAAGATATAACATAAATTTATGATTAAATAATGTGAATCATTTGAAACATATTTTAAAACATATTTGTGACTTTTAACAGATAATGATTTATTTTAAACCACCACCAACTCCCTAAGGAATGTAGCATATATTTTACCTATTAATTATTAGAAACAACATGCTATTCCTGCTTCTGGTCACCCTAATCTGTTTGGTCACTTTGCTTGGACTAATGCATAGTATCACCTAAAGTATTACAAAAATGATACACGTTATTTGATAACAGAAATCACTAGAAGAAAGGTACATGCAAGAAACCTACTGCACTACTCCAATGTAGTTTAAATTACTGTGTTATTGTGTTTCTACTGCTATTATCCTATTGATGTTAATTTATAAAATATTATTTACTTCTAGAATTTTGTATTTCCATAGCAAGTAAAGATTTGTTATCTGCTTCATCCTCTAGTTGTTGCAGTACTCCCTGACCTTTTGGTTCACTAATCGGAGTTCACAATTATTATATTTCTTTATATATTTTTTCAAGATTTTATGTTTTCTTTGATCATCTTGTTGCAGATCCTATCTTCTTCAACCTCTTCCCACTCTACCCTAATCCATTAAGGAGGTCATTATTTCTCAGCCACATAACATGAGTCCCATTATTTTCATGGTTTTATTTCTTGGATGTCCTAGTCTTAACTACACATATGGGGAGATATACTACACACTATGGTCCCCTAACAGATTGGCCTTTTATCTCTCTGTCTTCTTGGACTCATTTCTTAATGTGCTATGTGTTCTCTTTTGCTCTCAGTCCCCAATAATCTCTCTGGCTTCCACCATGAAAGTATGATTACATTTGCATTGTGGATTTCTATGGAAAACGAATGGTTTTTAGGACCATGGCTTTAATCAGGATGTAACAGAGATCAAACACATACATATTACTGACAAAATAGCAGAGTTTGAAAACATGGTCTAATATTTTGGAGAAATTAACCATTTGAAGCCTCAGTTCATTCATCTAGAAAATGAATAATCTGGAGTACTTTAATACTTGTGGTTGAATTACATCACTTAAAAAGATATGTTGAAGTCATAACCCCCAATACCTCAGAAAGTGACCTCATTTGTAAATAGGGTCATTACAGATGCAGTTAGTTATGATGAGGTCATACTGGAGTAGTGTGAATCCCTAATCCCACATGACTGGTGTCCTAAGAAAAAGAGGAAAATGTTGTGTGAAGACAGGCACGCAGGGAAAATGCCATGTCTCTATGAAAGCAGAGATGGAAATGCTGCAGCTGTAAGCCAAGTAGCATCAAGAATTGCTGGCAAACTACCAGAAGCTATGAAGATGCAAGGAGGACTCCCCCTTACATTTTCAGGTGAAATGACCATACTGACACCATGATTTTGCACTTCTTGCTTCCAGAACTGTGAGACAATAATTTTCTATTTTTTCAAGCCACCCAGTTTGTGCTAACTTGTTACAGCATTTCTAGAAAACTAAGATGTTATCTTGTGGTGCTGTCGTCATGTTTACATTAAATAATATATAATAGGCATCTAGCACAGAGTCTGTCTTATAGAAGTGCTCTATAAATATTAGATGTTATCACTATTATTCCTAACATTTGCTGTTGCAAATATCAAACTCCTTTTTTTCCATGTCTCTTTTTTATTTCAGCTATGAAAACTAATGTTTCTTTCATAAGTGTGCTGCAAGAGACAAGATAGTCATATTCAGTATACAAAAGTTTGAGTCACATTTTAACTGCTTCTATTCCATCATAAGTTTTTGATATACTTAAATGTTTCCCACCAAAATAAGAGTGGAATGCAGCTATATTTCATATTAATTTATATTAAGAATTTCTAATTTATCTTACAAAACTCATTTTGGATTTTATCTACGGGCATGTTGTAGGGAAATGCTGGAGTAAGGTGGAAGGCATAGACCTTTTTCTAATAAAATATCTTGGCACTACTATGGGATTTGCTGGTCTCTTTGTTTCCCTAATAGCTGCTGTACTCCACTGTTTTTACCTTTGCTAGCCATTCCCTCTGATGATCCTTTGCTGAGCAGCCAACACTGGTGCCCAGCAGATGGAGGAAAAAAGCAAACTTCCAGGTGAGAGCTTGTGTAGAAATCAAGAGCATCAAAGAGATGCAGCTAGGAAACTCTGGATCTGACAATGGAAATTTAACAGAACTCTTTCAATAAATGTAAAAATTTCAAGTCATTACTAGAAAGAAGAACAGGTATTTTCTCACTCCTAAGGATATATTTGCAATAGCAGTCTTGGAAATGGTTAAGATAAAAGAAATAATTTGAAAGTGTCACTTAATTCATGTTAGGATATAATGAAACAATTCTCCTAGGGTCAAAATTACTCCGTGGGAGTGAGTTAAACTCACTGGGATGCTGCATTAACTCCACCATGCTAATGTGCCATCCCAGATCAGCAGAGTCCCTCTCTCTCCAGTAGGAAATCATACCCTAGGAGGGTTTGACTGATTATATTTGGACATATAATTATAATATTTAAAGAAAAATCCTAAAAGCTTAATTTCTCATGATATGTACACGTAGAATTTATCACATGTACAAATGTCAATTTTATCTTTCATGATATTCTTATTGTTTATGACTTTAGATTGACAAAATAATTTATCAGAAATCAAGTCAATTTGGCAAAGAAATACATTCTTTGAAACTTCTATTAAGTCATTCATACAAAAATAATTTGAAGGAATAATAAGCTCATGATTGTGAGCAAATGTGGTCTGTTGAATTTATCCCACATTACTGTTAATAGTTGTATGTACTCACTAGAGAGAAAACCAACACAACAAAAACAACAACAATACAACTAAAAATATTTGGTACACGATAAACTTGAAAATATACTGTACTCTACTGGGAGCAAGTAACCATTCTAACCACCAAATCATCCACAGATGGAGTTTTAAAATAAAAGACAGCCTTGTAAACAAGCTAAGGTTTTGTCCCTTTATCAATAGAATGCACATGTCTGAAGCGTTGTTAAGTGCTTATTTCAGTACATTGTACCCAGTTCATTAGAAATTTTAAAATTTTGGATAAATATATTTTGTAACTTATTATTAGTAACTAGAAGTAAAACACAATAAAAAAATGCAGCAGATCCAGGACTAGTGCTATATGAAGAACTTTCTATATTTCAATGAAAATGTTGATATAACTTTTATAGAACAGATATGATAGGAAAGCTGATTCCAGAGTGTTTAGAACCACTCTGTCAATTTGTTTGCCACAACATGAATCAGGACCTTCTTTACAGACAGACTTATTAGACCGTAGATAAGAAAAACTTTGTACTTCTCACTCAGATATTACCTATATTCATTTAAGAGCTCACTCATTCATCTGTTTAGGTAATTGATTATCAAATAACCCTGGAATGTTAAATTTTAAATACAAACAGGTCTGGAATGTTATTGTATCTGTTGTGTATTTTTAATGGCAAATGAGCCTTTTTTATAAAATATGTGCTGTATGCATGATTATCCCTCAATTCATACATGTACCTCTAATGGCATTGAATAATTATTCATAACATATAATAGAGACATTATAATCATTATACAAAGTAGAGATAGTCTCTTTAACCACAAATTTAGCTAGAAATATGATTACCTGTGTTTCTAAACTTTGTGTTTCTTAATCATTATTTAAATGACTAAATTCTGTTTTAAAGCTCTGTTAACAGTGTTTCCAGAATTATCTCCAAGCATAATTATTACCTACTGAGTATCAGTTAAAGCAGGTCTTTAGAATGTTTTCATATGGAGGATCTCTGTGTCTATACAGAGATAACCTAATGTTAAGATATTAAAAATTATTATGAAAATGTATTCATAAAGTGCATGCTAGATTAATATAAACAGGTATGGCGCAAGGTTTTTATAGCTAAGACTTGGAAACAATTCATAACAAATTACAGAACAGAGACTTTAGAATGACGATGTATTTTAATTAAATGATGATATAAAAATCTAAATTTAGATTTCTAAATTCTTACAAGATAATGCAAAAGAGGTTATTTTTAGAACCCTTTGAAATTAGAACATAATTGCAATAATTACATGTCTTACAAATATAAAAATATTTAAATGCATTTAGTACCTTAGTACCCTGTCTTACATGAGTGATGTATGCAACTGGCCTGTTTACTCTGCTAAGGGGAAATATTCATAAAACTAGAGGAATTTGTTAAATAAATAATTTGGAATGATGTAAACAAATCATTTAAACAATGGAATTTTTTTTAAAAAATTCACATATACTCCCAGCTTTGGTAAGTTTTTACTTTATAAATAAAAAATGCATAAAATATAGATTGAATTAAATGTTCAGAAAATAAGAGGACTTATTACATCTCCTAAGTTTAGTGAGAATCTTCTCCCATTAACTAAAGAAATTAAATTTTATTTATTTGTGGGTGAGTGGGGCAGAAATAAATTGGACAATAAAACCATTTTGCATATTAATGCTTCATATACTTGTATTTTCTACATTAAAAATAAATTTATGTATATATAATAGACCTTTATATATTATACAGAATTTATATATATACATATTTATATGATTTATATGTGTATACACTCATACACACAAAAAATAGGGTTTAATGGTTTCTTATGGGTGATAAAAATATCATTCATTTTGTATTGATTCTAGACATTTTATTTCAAATACTTGTGATTTCAATGAACAGGTTTGTTCTTTTTAAGTTAAGGATTATTTTGAATAGTAATCCTCAAATTGCAAGAACAAATCACTGCAACCCACAAAACTTGATAAAATAAAAATGTATCTTTTTTAGAGTTGTGTAACATTTAATAACTATCCATCCATTAAATGAAATTATATCAATGCCTAATTTGTATCATTTCTAAATCTTGAGTTTCTATGTACTTCTAATACACCATTAGGTTTCAGATTTGAGCAGCACATTATTATTAGAAAGGAAGGTATTTGAACTTATTTGAATGATCTTTAAAATCTTACTTTGAAACACTTCATAGATTGTTAAAGGCATGCTTTAAACATGTTCATAAGCAATAGTCCTCCTAGCCCTCTTCTTCCGTGACAAGACCAAAGAACCTGGATGATGCTAATCTAGAAGGACATTCACAGCTCATGAAAGAATCATCACTGCTAATCAAATCAGAGAGAAAAACCCACCACTCTGCACCACTGGAGACATTTTATGTACTGAATATTTCATAAGAAGGGGGCTCTAGCTGAAGTGGAAATTCTCAACAGCTTCAGGTTGCGTGCAAATATTAAACATTATAGCGCAGTCCAATTGGTGTGCAGCAACACCACCAGTGAGCCTGGAGTGATCCTTATAAATTATGATAATTACATGTGACATGATTCTTGCTAGGTCACAGCAGCTTGCCTTGGTCTCTCTTGCTTTGCCAGCAATTCCCCTACTTGCATGATAAAGTAGGCAGGGTGCCGTAGGAAATCGGATGCAAACACAATGACAAATGTCTGTTTTGACTGCTTAAAATTGAACTCAGTTGTTGATTTGCAAAAACATCAAAACACAATCAAGGACTGACACCAAGCCCCTTAGTCAGGAGAATTGGTGTGGGTATAGAACTTGAAAAGCCTTGGAGAAGAATATGTTAGTCTGTCAAAATTTGCAATACCAATTCTTTGTTACAATAACACACAGTGCCCTGGTATGTTTTTCTCTACATATTTAAAGAAGAGCTTTGCCTCTATCTGCATATAGAACAAATGATGTTCAAAGCCTAAAAGAAAACAAAACAATCATTGTTTTCAAATATTATTTTTACAATGTCCTGATGACTGCTTTGAATGTTGAATTTAATCAAAGATGAAAATATGAAGAATTAACTAAAAATGAATCATGGTAACCTAAAACAGTTGTAAGTTTTGAAAAGAAGAAATTCATTTGCATGAACATTGAGGAACCAGTCCAAGTTTAACCAGTTTATTGTTAAACTTTGACAGTGTATATTACTTCTCAATACCTTCTCAAATTTTATTTCTTTTGGAATTAATCACGGTGCTTTCCCTCTATCCTCAGAGTTTTAAAATAAAGTTATCTTTCCGGTCTTCTGTTTACACAAGTCAAGTGGGGTTTCCTTTTAACATTGGAATATATCCTAGTGCCTTGTAATTTAAGTGTTCTTATTTGGAGTCCAGCCTAGAGTGAGGCTTTCACATATTAGTAAGAAGGACTGATAAGTTAATGGTGCAGAGAGAGGAAAATAATGTATCAAATGGTTTACTGCCTTAAATATCAGGAGTATAATAAATAGAACAAGATAAAGTGTTTGATATGTGAGTAAAAGTAAAATTCTCTGTAAATTCGATACATTAAAAAACCCACAAATATATAAGGGGATATGTTAATTGGTAGTCCTCACTGATGGTATATATCCAATTTATTAGAATGGTAATGGAAACTAAAAAAATGAAAACATTGGAAATCAATTACATGAGAAATAAAAATCAAGTTTTCAAATTTAAGGGGTATGTAATTAACAAGAGAAGAATAGACTTCTATATTAAAACAACTTTTTAGGTACAGATGAGAAATCTAGTACCACACTGACTTGCTTCTGCTCTTGAATGTCACATATGACTGAAATGGTGTGAAATGTGAAGGCATAAATTAAAATTAAAATATTCCCTTATGTCTATGGCAAGTGTTTTGTAGCAGACTAAGGCTCCCAATAAGAGCACTAGGCACCATGTATAAACATATATAAATGTCATCTATCAAAATGTCTCAGAGAGCTTCCAAGGCAGCTGGACATAAAGACTAAAGATCCAGTAGAAAAAGAAAGCTCAGGATCGTATCATGGCCATTGAATTCAGGAAGCTGAGTTTGATGTTAGACGTTTACCTGATCACTGGAGAAGAGCCACAGTAGAACTCATCTTGGATGCTGCCACTCCTCTCCTTTGTGGATTTCCCTTGAGGATGGAGGGCTTTATGGATACTTTGTAGGGAAATGGTTAGGCTGTAAGCAGATCTTATGTGATAAATTTACTCCAGAATTCCATTTGTCTGAGCTACTGTGTTCATCTCTCTAAAAGCGTAACAGGAAAGTTCTGTTATTTCACTGTGTTTATCATAGGCCAACTACACCTTTCTATTTTTCTACTCTAATCACCAACCCTTAGGATCCATTCTTACATATATTCCCTCTGTTTCTCTAAATATAATTTGGTGAAAGTTTCGCAATTCTTTTGGCATGCACTGCACCTTCTCACAAGTCACATTTTGTAATTCACCTTATGATGACAGTTGGGACTTGAGTCTGGTTACAGATCTAGAAGCACTGAGATATGATAGGGGAATATTTCTACTAGATTCAACAGTTCCTTGCAAGGCAGCCACTACAGATTCTACAGCAAGGGGAAACTAACCTCTTCAAACAGGAAAGGAAGGGATGCTTTTAGTAGCAAAGTTTAGGGTTTCATTGTCTCCAGCTTCATCTGATACAGCCCATATAACCCTTCCCCGATTTTTAGTGTCTCACTTCTTCCCAAACTTTTAAAATAAGAGACCCTGTGAAATTAGGAATCAAATTTGCTTTCCACCAACATGAATAGACTACACGCTTGGCATTCAGAAATCACATCCTTAAGCTTCAGCAGATAAGGGTTTTTTGTTGTGCTTTTGTTGTTTCATTTTTTTAAAATGGTAAGTCTAAGACACTTTTAGGCTTCTTTTTTATTGAAGTATACTTGATTTACAATATTATATTATTTTCAGTTGTACAACATAGTAATTCAATATTTTTACAGATTATACTCCATTTAAAGTTGTAATAAAATAGACTATATTTCCCCATACTATACAATGTATCCTTGTAGCTTATTTATTTTATGCATAGTACTTTGTACTTCTTAATCCTCTATTCCTAGCTCCCTGCCCTTCCCTCTCCCCACTGGTAATTACTACTTTGGTCTCTATATCTGTGAGTCTGTTTCTGTTTTGTTATATTAATTCGTTTTATTTTTTAGATTCCACATATAACTGATAACATATGGCATTTGTCTCTCTGTATAACTTATTTCACTAAGCATAATACCCTACAGTTTCATCCATGTGGCAAATGGCAGAATTTCATTCATTTTTTTGTCTGAATAGTATTCCATCGTATATGTATACCACCTCTTCTTTATCCATTCATCTGTTAATGGACACTTAGGTTGCTTCCATATCTTGGCTACTGTAAACAGTATGAACATTGGGATGCATGTATCTTTTCAAATTTTCTTTGGATATATACTCAAGAGTGGAATTGTTGGATCATATATCAAAAAAACTAAAAATAGGAGCTTTTAGGTTTCTTAGGCAAATCTTGAGCTTGTAATTTAAAGCAATGAACTCATTTTCTTTGCCTAGATTCTTTAGCACACTTAAGAGGCCACCAAATGACTCCACTGTACTCACTAATTTTACTAAATTATTTTATGGCAGAAAATTCTTGGTCACCCAATGTCTTGCCTTCTACATGCATTTGATTACAGAGGACTACAGGTGATAATTTAAGTAACTTTGCTGTCACATTCTGTGTATTAACAATATCCCTTTTCCAATGAAAACATGGTTATTAATGCCATTAATATCTATATTAGATATCTAAATTCCACATAACTCATTCTTGTTTCTTTTCATCTGAAACAACTTCTAGTAAAATTATTTAAATTTCTCTTCCTCTGACTTTTGTGATTTTAATAGTCACTGTCTTCTCTTTCCACAAAATTTCCTTAGGACAACTCATTAAAATTACCACTTACATCCTAATAACCCTCACTCCATCACTGGCCTTTCTTTGGAATTCTGGAACAATCTGCTTATACTTAAAATATTTATTTTGTGTAGTTGCCTTATAGGCACTTCAAACCAATATGTCCAGTTTTAAACTCCTTACCTCATACTGCAATATTGCTATCGTCTCAATGTTGCCTAGCATAGCAAATGATACTATCATTTCTTCACTTAACAAGGTCTAAAATCTTCATCATTTTTGACCACTTTTCCTTCTCTACCCTTATCTAATCAGTCACTAAAGCCTACCTGGTCTACCCTCTAAATAAATCTCTAATGTTATTACATTTCCCCTTTCCACAGACTCTAACTGGTACAGATCATATTCATCTTACTCTTGAATTACTGAGGATCATAGTGTTATAGTTTTAATAATAGGAATTATTGAGCATCATAGTTGTTCCTTATTCTCCTGTAATTATATCCCCTGTATGGGAGAGAGAATAGTACCTCTCTAATATAAATCTTATTGCTTTACTTAAAACACAAATATTCTAACAATGCTGATGGTAAAACTGGAAAGCTTTAACTCACAAGATACTTCATAATACAGCCTGAGATTAATCCATCAGTGTCATCTTTTACAACTAACATTTTCATTTTCTGTGATCTGACTATACAGATAGAGTAAGTAATATTTTAAGATAATAGTAGAGGTTTCTTGTATAATTATTTTTTTCTGATTGTTCTTCCTCCACACTTTATGCAGCAGGGAATTCTTTCCTCAGTAGCCTCAAGGTGAGAGATTTTATGTAACAACAAAGACAAATTCTTCATGCTGAGTTTCAAATTGTCTCTTCAATCTTGTAATAGAAATAGCACTCTTGGTAATATGGAACTTCGACTACAAGGGCTAGTTTTATTTTTTCATTTTTTGGTACTCATGGTAGTGGTAGTGGAATGTGTGTGTGTGTGTGTGTGAAATAAAGAACTATACATTATGTGATGATATGATTTCATGGCTTCATATCTTGTTAAGTTACTGTAACCAAAGTTTCGATGTTTGGATTTAATATCTATCGTGATGAAAGCCTCTAGGCATGTGTACTGGGGATGGTCTTGTTCAGTATTTATATTAATACTTGCACAAAGATACATGCTACATGGCAATAAGATACACAGATGCACAGAACAGATAGATGCATCTGGGATAGGTGCAAACACTGTATGATGGTATAAGTAAAAGAGAAAAAAAAGCAAACAAAATCATAGCAACCCAAAACAGTTTTCAAACAGAAGGACTGTTTGAAAACTGTCATTAAGTCATTACTATGTCTTAGTAATACTATATACCTACTTTATCTTATTTGCCTTAATTTTACAGGAAAAATTATTAGGGCTGACGTGAGTCTCACAGCATCATCTAACAAAAGGAATACAGCATCTGTGACCCTTCTGTTATTAGTCTGCTTGTAAGGGCTCTACCACCCATCCAGGTCTATTTCTAATTAGATGGAGGACTACTCTTAATTGGTCTATCTACCTCAAGGCTGTTACATCAGAATCAGAGGCTTGTTATTCATTGGATTATTTCCTTCATTGCCTACTTAGATTAATAAAAGATACAGGGCCAAGTATTTTACATTTATTTCGAAAAAAATCAAAGCAAAGTTCTTTAAGGTCCTGCTAATATAACTGACCTCCTATTCACACCAATCAAAAGCATATGTAAACCTAATCATAGTTTTATGATAACTGCTTTACTCTTTCCAAGGGGAAAATATATTAACATTATTGTGTTAGGGATTTTCTTAAACAATTCCATATCCCTTTTTTGGTGCAGGCTTCTCATGTGTAGTAAAAGGATTATAAACAAAATGAAAAGAACCTCCCCATACAATGTGTGTTTTCCAGTACAGTTTTAGAAAGAAGCAGTTGGAATTGCACCTGATGACTTTCCCCCATCCCCATTTTTACTGCAAATAAAAGAAAATTACAGACCAGTATCACTGATGAATATAGATGCAAAAACCCTCAACAAAATACAAGCAAACAGAATCCAACAACACATTAAAAGGATCATACACCATGATCAAGTGGGATTTATCCCAGAGATGCAAGGATTCTTCAACATATGCAAATCAATCAATGTGATACACCATATTAACAAACTGAAGAATAAAAACCATATGATCATCTCAGTAGATGCAGAAAAAGCTTTTGACAAATTTCAACACACATTTATGTTAAAAACTCTCCAGAAAGTGGGCACAGAAGGAACCTTCCTCAACATAATATAGGCCATATGTGAAAACCCCACAGCCAACATTTTCAATGCTGAAAAACTGAAAGTATTTCCTCTAACATCAGGAACCAGACAAGGATGTCCACTCTTGCCACTATTATTCAACTGTAAGACACTGATGAAATAAATCAAACGTGACACAAACAGATGGAGAGATATACCATGTTGTTGAATTGGAAGAATCAATATTGTGAGAATGACTATACTACCCAAAACAATCTACAGATTCAATGCAATCCCTATCAAATTACCAATGGCATTTTTTACAGAACTAGAACAAAAAATCTTAAAATTTGTAAGGAGACACAAAAGACCCCGAATAGCCAAAGCAGTCTTGAGGGAAAAAAACGGAGCTGGCGGACTCAGACTCCCTGACTTCAGACTATACTACAAAGCTACAGTAATCAAGACAGTATGGTACTGGCACAAAAACAAATATAGATCAATGGAACAGGATAGAAAGTCCAGAGTTAAACCCACACACTTATGGCCAACTAATCTATGACAAAGGAGCCAAGGATATACAATGGAGAAGAGACAGTCTCTTCAATAAGCTGTGCTGAGAAAACTGGACAGCTACATGTAAAAGAATGAAATTAGAGCACTCCCTAACACCATACACAAAAATAAACTCAAAATGGATTACAGACATAAATGTAAGACCGGACACTTTAAAACTTTTAGAGTAAAACATGGGAAGAACACTCTTTGACATAAATCACAGCAAGATCTTTTTTGATCCACCTCCTAAAGTAATGGAAATAAAAACAAAAACAAATGGGACCTAATGAAACTTAAAAGCTTTTGCAAAGCAAAGGAAACTACAAACAAGACGAAAAGACAACCCTCAGAATGGGAGAAAATACTTGCAAACCAATCAATGGACAAAGGATTAACCTCCAAAATATATAAACAGCTCATGCAACTCAATATTAAAAAAAAACAAACAACCCAATCAAAAAATGGGCAGAAGGCCTAAATAGACATATCTCCAAAGAAGGCATACAGATGGCCAAGAAGCACGTGAAAATCTGCTCAACGTCACTAATTATTAGAGAAATGCAAATCAAAACTACAATGAGGTATCTATCGCCTCACACCAGTTTGGATGGGCATCGTCAGAAAATCTACAAACAGCAAATGCTGGAGAGGGCGTGGAGAAAAGGGAACCCTCTTGCACTGTTGGTGGGAATGTTAATTGATACAGCCACTATGGAGAACAGTATGGAGGTTCCTTAAAAAACTAAAAATAGAATTACCATTGACCCAGCAATCCCACTACTGGGCATATACCCAGAGAAAACCGTAATTCAAAAAGACACTTCCACCCCAGTGTTCATTGCAGCACTATTTACAATAGCCAGGTCATGGAAGCAACCTAAAGCCCATCAACGAATGGATAAAAAAGTTGGGGTACATACATACAATGGAATATTACTCAGCCATAAAAAGGAACAATATTGAGTCATTTGTAGAGACGTGGATGGATCTACAGACTGTCATACAGAGTGAAGAAAGTCAGAAAGAGAGAAACCAATATCGTATATTAAAACATATTGTGGAATCTAGAAAAATGCTACAGATGAACTGGTTTGCAGGGCAGAAATAGAGACACAGATGTAGAGAACAAACATATGGCCACCAAGGGGGGGAAAGTGGTGGGGGGCTGGTGGTGCTGGTGGGATGAATTGGGATATTGGGATTGACATATATACACTAATATGTATAAAATAGATAACTAATAAGAACCTGCTGTATAAAAAAATAAATAAAATAGAATTCAAAAAAAAAAAAAAAGAAAAGAAGGGTAGAGACTCTTCTACTCCCTATTCTGTGAGCATTTGCTTTAGAAAACTTCTAATTGTAAATTCTTTCTCTGTCTGTCTGAAATGTATGTAAATCTTTTTATAAAAGCTATCAGCCACTCACCAACTTTATGATCCAGGAATGACTTTTTCAAGGATCTGGGAACCACATCTTTGAAATGTAATCATCAAGAATTATCATACTTTCTGTGGAAGCTAAGAGCTGAAGTTCCATAGGCACTTTGCTCCAAGTTACAAAACTATCTCCAGTTATGAAGGCATGAGTAGTTTATTTTTCTTCACAATTAGCTACATAGAGGGGCATCTCAATTGCAATGTAAATTTAGGATGAATTGTGTGACAAGTTGTGCTGTCAATTCTTCTTACCTGAGGACTAATTATTGGTTATCATGAGAACATTTATGTAACAGATTGCTTGGGTATTTGGAAGAGTGAGATTTCGTTCTGTCTTTACAATCTCTTCAACAGACTGTTTTGATGTGCATTACATTCTAGTTTAATGCTTATTCAATAAGAAAAGTTTCTTTCACCTCTGTATTTCACCCCTGGATTGGGTAGTGATTTTGTTTCTAATTGCTCTCCAACAGTCCCCCCTGTAAGTTGCAATAAGCTTCAGATATGCATTTGTAAGCTGGATCACCTCATATTCACTGACTTTTCAAAAAATATTCTTTAACCTATTTCCTTTTCCTCTAGACATTGAGAAATGCACTATAGATATTAAATCCACAATTCTGTGATCCTTTTTTACCTATTTGAAGTAAATAAGGAAATAATATTTATTAATTTCAAAAAAGTTAAAATTTTGTCATTTGTAAAATAGTAGATACAATCTTACAATTAGATTGTCAATCATCATTTTGTTAAAAGAGAGCCTTTGCAAAATTTAAGAATAATGTATCTAAAGTGAATGTAAAATGCTCAGTATAAAAATTTTTAAATAATCCACATTATATTACAATCATCCAATGAAAACGACATAATAATTTGCTTTTTCAGTTTTACCCATTTTCAGTTTATTATTATTTTGCTAACAGAATTTTAAGTATATTAACATACATGATTTTTTATTCATTTTTTTATTGAAAACCGTTGCAAGTTCACTAAAGTTTGCCAGAGGCAAATTACGGATATTTGTTAGGCAATGTTGAATGAGAAAAATATAAAGTACAAAGCTTCTAAAAGTGGGGATTTTCCAGGCAATTTTGAATCTGTTAATTTGCAATTTATAAAGAATATATGCATAAAGATTGTTTGATTTGATCACAGTATTATTTGTTCTTTTGAAAATCACACAACTTCCATATCTTGCCATAGGTGAATTATTTTTACTCCTTTTAATTTAGATAGTGTACCCTAAAATGGAATATCTTACTTAAAATCTTTGACATTATAAGCATAGATTGGGGGAGACTTTATATTATAATTTCATGTCTACTGACATTACAAGAAAAATCCATTCAAAATCTGTCAGAGGAGTGTAAATTTAGTGGAAAAAATAAAGAGGCAAAAAAATGAAATTTATACTTAAGTTTTTTTCATGGGGATTCATGTTGTTTTCCATTTTTCTATCTGCCTCTCAAGACAGTCAGAAAGTAGCGTTTTATATTTTTATGAAATAAAATGGTTTAGTGTAAGTGTTTAATTCCAGTTTTCAATTCTCTAGATGATCATCATATATAGTCTTAAAATAAGGCAAGATAACTACTCTGAGAAATGTCTTTTTCCAAAGAAACATTTAATAAATGTTAAAAAAAAATGCTGGTTCTAAAACAATCAAACTTGGCTATTCAAGTTGATACTCAAGAAGGCTTGAAAACTTTTAGTCTTTCTTTTTAGTAAGAAAAACATTATAAATTTGGAATGATTTATTTGTTTTCTGACTGTGGTATTCAGTTGAGGCTTTAGGTCTTTTGTCTATGAGATTTTGTCTCTTTCTGTTAGTATATGTTAATATACACTTTCAAGAGATGTCAAGGTCATCATTAAAAGAAAAACATAAAAATATCATTTGCCTCTAAAACTGTTTATCCTTTTGTGATACGTGCAACTTAATCTTGGTTTCCTGTTCATAATGAAGCAAATAAAAACCACAATGAGATATCACTTCACAACTGTCAGAATGGCTATTATCAAAAAGACAAAAGATAAGAAGTGCTGGCAAAGATTTGGAGATATTGGAACCCTTGTACACTGTTGGTGGGAATGTAAAATGGTGCAGCCATTATTGAAAACAGTGTGGAGATTCCCCCAAAAATTAAAAATAAAAATACCATATGATCCAGCAATCCCACTTCTGGGTATATAGCCAAAGGAAATTAAATCAGTATATCAAAGAGATATCTACACACCCATATTCATTACAGCTTTATTCACAGTAGCCAAAATATGGAAATGACTTTAGTATCTGTTATCTGATAAATGGACAAAGAAAATGTGGAATATTACTCAGCCTTAAAAAAGACAGAAATCCTGCTACTTGCAACAACATAGATCAACCTAGAAAACATTATGCCAAGTGAAATAAGCTAAACAGAGAAAGATGAATACCCATGATTTCTCTTATATGTGGAATCTAAAATAATAAACCTCATAGAGGCAGAAAGTATGATTGTCAGGGCCTGGGAGTGGGTGGGGGGAATGGAAAGATGTTAGTCAAGAGGTACATAGTTTCAGTTATACGAGATGAATAAATTCTGGAGATCTAGTGAACAGTAATGTGACCATAGTTAACAATACGTTATTATATACAGTTGGCCCTTGGTATCCTCAGGTTCAGCATCAGTTGGTTGAATCTGCAGATGCAGAACCCTAGGATATGAAGGGCCAAGTATACTACACCATTTTATGTAAGAGACTTGAGCATCCTGGAATTTTGGTATCCATGGGGATCCTGGAACCAATTCTTCAAGGATACTGAGGGACATCTGAATTTGAATTATACTAAGAAAGTAGATATCAGGTGTCCTTATCACAAAAAAGAGAAATGAAAAGAAAGCAATAACTATGTGAGGTGATGGATATGTTAATTAGATTGTGGAATCATCATTACACAATGTATATCGACATCAAGCTATACACCTTAAACATACACAATTTATATTTGTCAATTATAGTTCAATAAAGCTGGTAAAAATAATTACCCATGACTGACAAAAGCAAAATAGAGACATCTATTTTATAATTATTATTGCATTCCATTAAAGAGGAAAATGTAAGCTTTGAAAAATTCTAAATTTGTAATTAATATCATGGACTAAAATTTTCCTGAAAAATTGCCACAAAAAATAATATTCTCATGATGTCCTAATTTTCCATAAAGAGGGTAACATAGCCATACTTAAGTTACAGATTCTATTTGCATCTTCCCCAAATTTAACATTCCATTTTATATGTTAAACAAAATTCTTTCCTGAGTAAGTATCCTCACTGTTTCTGAATTCTTTACTTCCTCTTGCCTATGTCATCAGCAATGTCTATTCTTTGGGTTTTAGGGTCATTTTTCAAAGAGAAACATATTGTACAGCATTCTGAAAGTTAGGCTTTGCATGACAAAGCACAGAAATAAACAGCATTCATTGTTCTGTGGATTTAGCCCAACTGGTCAAGTTTTTTTTGAAGCCATCTTTATTTTAATATTATTATTTTTTAACATCTTTATTGGAGTATAATTGCTTTATAATAAAGTGAATCAGTTATACATATACATATGTCCCCATATCTCTTCCCTCTTGCATCTCCCTCCCTCCCACCCGCCCTATCCCACCCCTCTAGGTGGTCAAAAAGCACTGAGCTGATCTTCCTGTGCTATGCGGCTGCTTCCCTCTAGCTATCTGTTTTATGTTTGGTAGTGTATATATGTCCATGCCTATATATGTCCTCTCACTTTGTCCCAGCTTACCATTCCCCCTCCCCGTATCCTCAAGTCCATTCTCTAGTAGGTCTGCATCTTTATTCCCGTCTTGCCCCTAGGTTTTTCTGACCATTTTTTTTCATTTTTTAGATTCCATATATATGTGTTAGCATACGGGATTTGTTTTTCTCTTTCTGACTTACTTCACTCTGTATGACAGTCTCTAGGTCCATCCACCTCACTACAAATAACTCAGTTTCATTCCTTTTTATGGCTGAGTAATATTCCATTGTATATATGGGCCACACCTTCTTTATCCATTCATCTGTTGATGGACACTTAGGGTGCTTCCATATCCTGGCTATTGTAAATAGAGCTGCAATGAACAATGTGGTACATGACTATTTTTGAATTATGGCTTTCTCAGGATATATGCCCAGTAATGGGATTACTGGGTCATATGGTAGTTCTATTTTTAGTTTTTTAAGGAACCTCCATACTGTTCTCCATAGTGGCTGTATCAATTTACATTCCCACCAACTGGTCAAGTTTTGAATTCACTGTTTTGGGCCATTTAGCACTATCAATATAGTTTTGATAACAAAACCATAGTTTTGGGTTTTGATACAACAGTTTTACCACCTTTTGCATTCTTTTTCTGTAGCTACTCTACTTTTTAAAAACTTTGAGATTCCTTGCTCAAAATTGTATTTGTGCCACTTTTTGTTTTACTGTTAGATAATATTTAGAGGGACAAATTTTCTTCCCTCAGATTTTGGCTGAAACATTAATAGTAATAGTACTTATATAGCTTTCCTAGAACCTTTAGATTCTATTTTTAAGAATGCATAAAACATTAGAACTATTTTAACACTTTTATATATATATTTAAATATATAAATATGTTCAAGTTTTACAATGCCACAATTAAAAACTAAATGCTAAAGGGAAAATGAGTAAATGTTTATGATTACATTATTTTAATAAAAACATTTGTTTCAATGTGTGTAGTGTTGGAGGATATATTATTGGTGCAGTTTAATTAAAATAACAGCCATGGTCAATGCACTCTAGTAATTATGGTTGACTGATGATCTTATGATATGTGTATCATTTAGGGAGAAAAACCAGACTGAAATCACTTTCTCTATTAAAAAAATCAATATATATTTTTCACTGATCATCGGTACCCATCAAATTCTTAAGTCCCATTTTCAGCCATGATGCTTTCCTTATTTTAAATGTCTCCTAATCAAGGCCTAGGATATATTTCAATATTCCTAGTGCTGAAAGGCATCACAGAATTCAAAGTTGATCTCTTAAGCCTTTGGCCAGTAATGATTTGAGTATTAAGTGTTCTAATTTTTCTCTGTAGTCATTTTGGTCAGCATCATATCTTGATCCATAGTGATTTCTCAATTTTATGTTTAATAGTATGGAGAGATGTGGTGCCCATTTGCTCTTTTGCAATTTGCTTTAAAGTTCCATAACTCTTCTCTGATCTTTAAATTTAACATATTTATATCCAAGTTGCTATAAATATTTTAGTAGCCAGTTATTTTATATTCATTCATATTTTGAGTAGGGTAAAATGAAATATTTAAAAAAATGATATCTAAGCCTGTGCTGTACTAATGAAAAATGTTTTTTTCCCTTTGATTACCTCTCTTGCTGTTCTCAAGTATACCTTCTCTCCAAAATTTCATCATTACAACAGTGGTATTAAAAATTCATTTCTAACCATCTAAGTGATGTTTTCCTGTTTAGATATACTTTGAGCAAACACTTGTGTGCTAGATATATTTTTATATATCCTATTTTAGTTAAAACATCAACTCCATTCCCTTCCTTAGGCTAAACATTATTATAAAAATAGCTGTGAAGATTAAATAACTAATTAGCAATTGATAAAACATTATCCTTTTCAAAAGAGCCATTGTTTAGGAACGTTAATTTATAAAGCCATCTATAACATTTCATGGGTTTTAAGTGGCCTGTGTGATATTAAATGGTTGCTTCAGCCACTGAAACAATCATATACAACTTCACAATATTTATTACCATTTCATTAAGAAAGTTTGCAGTGGTAGTCAATGAAGATTCAGGTAATTAAAAGGCAATATGAGTCATATGATTATTACTGTAAAGGGCCATAGAAAAATTGTTTTAAAAATCATGGCAAATGGAGTTTATTTCACATTACTGAGGGAATTTATATATTATTTTGACTAAAGCAAATAGTTCAGATTTAGTTTAAAAAAAAGTCTAGAAATAGAGTTAAACGGAAAGAACAGATACAAAGTTTGTTGAATTTGTATTTTTAATAACAATTCCAGGAAAACAAGGTTAACATGGAATTTGAATTGGCTGAAAAATAGATTTTCCAGAAGTTTTTGGCATAGTTTTCCCAGTGGTAACAATTTGTGGGTCATTTCTAGGGATAGAGTGGTTATACAATAAATCAATATATAGCAATTAACTATTGAATAATGAAATAAATTATTAGGTAATAAATATGTCAAAAATCTGTAAAAGGTTCAATTATCAAAAATAAATTTGAAGACTACAGATAAAAGAATTTTGTTCTTATTTGGAAATACTATAATGCTATTTTTATTCTGTATATTTTATCTCAATTAATTTCAAACAGCAATTTATTTTTTATTATATAGTGATTGCTAAAAGCAATTTTAAGTGTCAAATAAATGAATTTAGGTAGATCAATTTAAAAGATGAGGATAGGGCTTCCCTAGTGGCACAGTGGTTGAGAGTCCACCTGCCGATGCAGGGGACACGGGTTCGTGCCCCGGTCCGGGAGGATCCCACATGCCGCGGAGCGGCTGGGCCCGTGGGCCATGGCCGCTGAGCCTGCACGTCCAGAGCCTGTGCTCCACAATGGGAGAGGCCACAACAGTGAGAGGCCCGCGTACCGCAAAAAAAAAAAAAAAAAAGATGAGGATAGTTCTCATTGATTATTTCTCATCTGCTTTTTCTTTTTAATTTAATTTTATTTATTTTTTTATACAGCAGGTTCTTATTAGTTATCTGTTTTATACATATTAGTTTATATATGTCAATCCCAATCTCCCAGTTCATCCCACCACCACCACCCACCTCTCTCCCCCAGTTCTCATCTGCTTTTATTCCACAGAATTTTAAATTAGATTATTTGGGGCAGATGATGATAAAAGGGCAACCAATGTCATTTAAAGGTAACTTTTGGAAAGATTATAACATTTTATAATTTTAGTCAACATAGCAAATGCACTTTGGTTGGTTTTCTTGATCTAGATATTATACATTGAGCAATAATAGCAACCATTTATCTTCATTTTTAGTATATAAATGCTGAGAGTTAGAAATATTCTATTTATAGTTTTAGTGCAAGGTTGAATGCACTTACACTTCATTGGTTGCACATTTTATACTTAGAAAAAGTGTTGAGTCTTTTTTATTGATTCACAGGCTAAGCAATTTCATTTTTTGTTTTCATACTTTGACCTACAACCCTAGGATCCATTAGGGCACTACAATAGCAAGGTGTAGACACATCAGCTACAAAGAAATAGAGCTAAAATGACACTGTCTCCAGCTAGGGATGTATTAATAGACCTGAGAATTCAAACGTAGAAAAGGCAATTTTTTTCCTGCTGGGAAGTGAAGTCCTCAAGAGAGCCATCTCAGACTGAAGAACATGATATGAAAATCAATAAGGGCCCTATTGTGCTACTGATGTGTCTGGGAAGTGTCATTTTATATCTTGCTATCAGATATCTAAAGGAAGTTAAAGCTGCTTTGCTCATAGTAATTGGATGAATCCTTTTTCATCAGTGGTCTATTTTGCTGCTCAAAGTAAAAGTAAAATGTACTGTGGGGTCCAGTTTGAAATAAGATATCATGAAAATAAATTAATATGAAAACTGTTAGGTCTTTTCACAGATGTGAGAATGACACCAACGATGTTTTCCACTCTCTAAGTTGCTATAATTACACATGAATTTAAACAGATAACTGTAAATACTGGGCTAAATGGCAGGAAATTGTGGTCGGGGAAACAGTGTATTGGCTAACCAGAGAAAGAAACCTGAAAGGCATCATTACGAATATCAGAATGATTTGCAGACCTTGAATAGCTGATTTGAAAGATTTAATTTTGTAATTGTCTATTGCATTAAAACTAGAAGAGTTATATGCTTGGAAATAATCTAGATATAATTCCTGGAATCTTTATTGTTTATGCTACTAAATACCTTACTTTCCCAGATCACTATAATAAAAATTGGAGAATTTTATGGCTACCATAACTGGTTTCCCCCAAAGTCAGTTGTCGATTATCTCATCATTTCCCCCAAGTATCTGCATCCTATGGAAAATTCTTATATTAATGAATACTTGATTGCTACAGTATGATATTTGAAAGAGACTGAGGATGGTGAGAGCAGCTATTGAAATTTGAGGTTTACATTTTAGAGACTACTTTTCATCTCCTTTTACTTTTACTGTATTCCACAAAAATTTGAAATGGCTAAGACACTGAATTTACATATATCTTGAAAAATTTGAAACTTCTGAATTTGAATGTTTACTAAATTTAAATGAGCTTCATTGTCTAGTGGTAAACTATAGGAATAAAAATTAATTAATTAATTATTCATCAAGCCATTTTTGAGAGATGGCTATGCGAAAGTCTCTGTGTAACACACTGGGGCCCATAAACACAAATATCTGACCTCAGAATTGAAAATGATTGGGCAAAATTAGTGGAAAGATAAGGGAACAATGGGGATATATGTATAGCTGATTCACTTTGTTATAAAGCAGAAACTAACACACCATTGTAAAGCAATTATACTCCAATAAAGATGTTAAATTTAAAAAAATAATCAAAAAATAAAAACATATACATAAATATATTACAGAAGATATAAATAAATGGAGATACACATCATGTTTCAGGAAAAAAAGATAAGGGAACAAAGATGTCTTAATTGAGAAATGGAAGAACTTAGGGATTTCATTTCCTTTGACAAACAGAGGTGGTAATAATTGGCAGGACCATCCCTTCTTCTCCACCATGTGGAACAAGCAGAGGAAGGGATTCTGCTCCAGCTCTTTTATTCCTGTGAGGCCTGCCCTACACATTCTGGTATCTGAAAATTCCATGGATTTCCCCCCAAATCCATAACATCTTTTATTAATTTCAAATATGTGTTCTTTCAAATGAGCTTTATAAAATAAAAATGTTTTTCAGAAGATCTGAACTCATATTATGAAATAATATACTTTATCAATTCTACGATGCACATTTTTTTCTCATTTTATTATCTGTGAAACTTGAATCCATTCTACAATCAATGGCAACTTAGCATTATGTAATAATTAAGCTAGTAATTTACTTTTCTTAAATAGCATCGCAGTACATGATTTAGTATAATTTATAGCATCTTAGAGTTGATATATGGAATCTATATTATATGCACAGCAATTAAAACCAATGAATAGCCATATTTACAGTCTGGTAGAACAGTAGCTATAATTTCTGGAAACAGCAGGGACAGAATTTAGATTCTCCTGTATTGGTTCTATTACAAATTTCTACCTCTTTTCCTCTTGCTGGTCTTGAATGTTTTGTCTCCATTTCCTAACATCATATACATGGAAAAAAATGTGGTTTTTTTTTTTCTATATCCATTCTCTTCCATCCTCTCTGTTCTCCATTCTGCTGATAGCTACATTTCTAAAATAAGAATTGATCATGTCATTCTCTTTATTAAAATTTCTCAATCCCCTGTTAGCATCTTCAGGATAAATTTCCAACTCCCAAAATGACACACAGAATTCATTATGATCAGGACCACATATACCCCTGTCTTTCATTTCTTTTCACTTTCAGTATCCACTCCTGTCTCCCTTTAAAGAATCATTTGCATAACCTCAATTATGAAACTTCCATTTGATTTCACATATTGCTTTCTTCATAGGTACACTGTCTTGCACAATTTTTGAACATAATTTAAAATCAGTAGCTTTTCATGAATGAATGAGTAAATTGAGTTGACAGAGATTGGTCACTTACATGTATCAAAAACATCAGTTTAATTATAATATTTCTAAAAACATTGATTCACTTATACACATATTATTTAAAATATCACATTTTTGCCATTTATTCCTTTACTAATTAGTTTATATGTGCATGCTTGTTAATACAAAAAACTCAATGTTTTACTCTCTATAACATAAATGTACTTTATTCTAACCTTTACAAAAATTATCTAATGCTGCATTACCTGTTCATATCTGTTTTATGGACCAATATGATTTTAGTGGTAGCTTTTGTCAAGACAAAGAATAAAACATTTTACTTCAAGGATCTTAATTTCTATTTCTCTATTTTCTACTAAACTATAAACTCCAGTCTTGCAGGAGCCAAGTATGATTTTTTTACAGTTGTATTTCCAGCTTCTAGGAAACTGTCTGGTTGGCTGAATTAATGAACTGTGTGTTTTAGCTTTGGTGGATGCTAAACTATAAAGTCGCTACTTGAGTAATGAACATATTCCTCTCTGGCTGTTATTTTAAAGAAATTAATGGTTATTTGATACATGGCTATTACTGGCAAGGAGAGTGAAGGAGATTTTTGCTTTAACTACTTTTTAGTAAACATAAAATATTTTAAAATAAATAAGTAAACTGATTCTGAGTTAAAAAGTAGATATTGTTTTATTATATGAAAGTAATTCGTGAAACAGAATGATTATATTGCACTTGTATATTTCATCTAAAATGATTGAGATTAAGATATAACAATCTTCAATGAAAATGTTACATTTTAGTAAGTGACATTTTATTTATTTTCTTTTTTGCAGTACGCGGGCCTCTCAC
The DNA here is from genome assembly GCF_005190385.1 of Monodon monoceros. Taxonomy (NCBI): domain Eukaryota; kingdom Metazoa; phylum Chordata; class Mammalia; order Artiodactyla; family Monodontidae; genus Monodon; species Monodon monoceros. The sequence goes on along the minus strand of NW_021703767.1, from coordinate 44,257,702 downwards.
CGCTGCGGCCTCTCCCGCTGCGGAGCACAGGCTCCGGACACGCAGGCTCAGCAGCCATGGCTCACGGGCCCAGCCGCTCCGTGGCACGTGGGATCCTGCTGGACCGGGGCACAAACCCATGTCCCCTGCTTTGGCAGGTGGACTCCCAACCACTGCGCCACCAGGGAAGCCCAGTAAGTGACATTTTGACAGACACTTTCAGGAGTGATTTGGCCAGAAGTTCTGTCATCTTGAGTAATAATAACAGCAATCATTTTTTTAAATAGTTTTCAGTAACCTAATGGTTTCTGTGATTATAATTTTTATGCTTTTCTGCCTAAAATGTCTTAGTGTTTGGCATATTAACAAATCAAAAGAGTATTTCACAACAAGGTAGAATAGCAAGGAGGTTATAGTGCAATAAACACTCTCAAGTTTTCTTCATTTTATTTTCTTTTTTAAAAATTATTTTATTTTTGGCTGCATTGGGTCTTCATTGCTGCTCGCGGGCTTTCTCTAGTTGCAGCGAGCAGGGGCTACTCTTCGTTGTGGTGCGTGGGATTCTCATTGTGGTGGCTTCTCTTCTTACAGAGTATGGGCTCTAGGCGTGCAGGCTTCAGTAGTTGTAGCACACAGGCTCAGTAGTTGTGGCACGCGGGCTTAGTTGCTCCGCAGCATGTGGGATCTTCCCAGACCAGGGCTCAAACCCGTGTCCCCTGCATTGGTAGGTGGATTCTTAACCACTGCACCACCAGGGAAGCCCTCTTCATTTTCGAATTAAAAAGGAAGTGAAATTATTAGGTACTTACTTGTTTACATGTTGAAATAATCATCTAAATCTATTTTGGACCAGTGGTTCTACAGCAGTGCTCTGTCAGCACCAGGTGAGTATTTTATACATTGTTTCACATGAGGAATGGGGATTGTTTGTTATAATAAAACTTATGGTTCTCAGACATTTAATCAATGGTAGATTTCCTGCAGCTCATGGGACCATCCCATTCTCCTGACACCCACAGGGATTTGGAACTGAAACTAACAATGCATTTGGAAGTAGAACAAACTCCATTTTGCAGATTTTAATATGGTGTAACAAAAATTTTATAGAAAGCATCACCCGTATTAAGTAAAAATTGAGGGATCCTGTATTTTTTGTGTTTGAATTTTACCAAGAGTTATTTATTGTTTCAAAAACGCACATCACCAGTGGCAGGTATACCTTTAATGTGAGTTACCAATATAATATATGTGTATCAATCTACATTTGAATTTGTACTTTCAAGGTGATTCCACATTTAGGTTATAAATTATGTCATTACGTTTTCTTCTTTTCATCATATAGCAAGTCAATATATTCATTTGGGAATTCTTCTTTCAATAATTTTTATGAAGTATAGTTGATGTACAATAACTTATTATATAAGTTACAGGTGTATGATATAGTGATTCACAATATTTAAAGGTTATACTCCATTTATAGTTATTATGAGATATTGGCTATATTCCCTGTGTTGTACAATATATCCTTGTAGCTTTTTTTTTTTTTTGCGGTACGCGGGCCTCTCACTGTTGTGGCCTCTCCCGCTGCGGAGCACAGGCTCCGGACGCGCAGGCTCAGCGGCCATGGCTCATGGGCCCAGCCGCTCCACGGCATGCGGGATCCTCCCAGACCGGGGCACGAACCCGCGTCCCCTGCATTGGCAGGCGGACTCTCAACCACTGCGCCACCAGGGAAGCCCGTAGCTTATTTTATACATAATAGTTTGAACCTCTTAACCCTCTACCCCTGTATTGCCCCTCCCCCTTCCCACTGGTAACCACTAATTTGTTCTCTGTATCTGTGGGTCTGCTTCTTTTTAGTTATATTCACTAGTTTGTTATATTTTTTAGATTCCACATATAAGTGATATCATAGACTTAATATCATTTGCCTTTCTCTGTGTGACATACTGCACTTAGCATAATACCCTCCAAATCCATCCATGTTGCTGCAAATGGCAAAATTTCATTCTGTTTTATGGCTGAGTAGTATTCCATCTTCTTAATCCATTCATCTGTTGATGGACACTTAGGTTGCTTCCATATCTTGGCAATTGTAAATAATGCTGCTATGAACATCAGGGTGCATGTATGTTTTCTAATTAGTGTTTTTGGGTTTTTTTCAGATACATACCCAGAAGTGGGATTGCTGGGTCATATGATAGTTTTATTTTTAGTTTTTTGAGGAACCTTTATACTGTTTTCCACAGTGGCTGCATCATTTTACATTCCCTCCAGCAGTGTGTGATGGTTCCGTTTTCTCCACATCCTCACCAACGTTTATTATTAGTGTTCTTTTCGATGATAGCCATTCTGACAGGTGTGAAGTGATGTCTCCTTGTGGTTTTCTTTTTCTTGTATGAATGCTTTGGCTAGGACTTCCAATACTATGTTGAATAAAAGTGGTGAAAGTGGGCATCCTTGTCTTGTACCTGATCTTAGAGGTACACTGCTTTCAGCTTTTCACCACTGAGTATGATGTTAGCTGTGTTTGTCATATATGGCCTTTATTATGTTGAAGTATGTTCTCTCTATGCCCTCTTTCTGGAGAGTTTTTAAGTGGATGTTGAATTTTGTCAAAAACTTTTTCTCCGTCTATTGAGATGATTATATGGTTTTTATTCTTCAGTTTGTTAATGTGTCTCCTTGATTTGCAGATATTGAAAAATCCTTGCATCCCTGGAATAAATCCCACTTGATCATGGTGCATGATCCTTGTAAAGTATTGTTGGATTTGGTTTGCTAATATTTTGTTGAGGATTTTTGCGTCTATGTTCATCAGTGATATTGATCTATAATTCTCTTTTATGGTGATATCTTTGTTTGGTTTTGGTATCAAGGTGATCCTGGCCTCATGGAATGAGTTCAGAAGTGTTCCTTCCTCTGCAATTTTTTAGAATATTTTGAGAATGATAGTTGTCAGGCTGACTATGTGGGTGATCTGCTGGCTTGGTTGGCTATCAGTTGGTGGGGCCTGGTAACAAGGCAGATGACTGCAGAACTGCAGGGGGCCCCAGGGCTAGTGCTGTCTCACTGGTGGAGTTAGGGTCCAGAAGACTCTGGGGCTGTTGCCTGCCAACTTGTAGGTGAAGCCAGGTCCTGGGGTTACTGCTGAACTACTGATAGGCAGAGCTGGGTCTTGAGTCTGCCTGCAGGGCCCAGGGATCCCAGAGCTGGAGTCAGATTGCTGATGGGGGCAGGGGTGGTTCCTGACACAGCTTCATATGGGGTCCAGTGTGTCCTGAAGCTTACATTGACCTTCTAGCTGGTCCCAGGGCAGGGTCTGGCCTGCTGCAGCCAGGCTTGGTCTACAGGCTATGGCATTGTGGTTTCATTGCCTCTGGTGGGTGGTGCTGGTCCAGAGGCTAGAGCAGGCTGCCTGGAGGGCAGGGCCAGGGCTTGTCCACAAGTGTTGAAGCTAGGTCCTGGTCTCTGGTGGGCAGGGCTGTGTCTAGAGGAGTGTCTAGGGCTCAGGGAGGCTTTAGGCAGCCTGTCTGCTGATGAGTGGGTTAGGGGTAGGGTGTTCCTGCCCAGTTAGTTGTTTGGCGTGAGGTGTCCCAGCACTGGCATCTATAGGCTGTTGAGTGGGGCCACGTTTCGGTTCTAATGTGCTGGAGGGAGGATTCCACAGTAGTGCCCATCAGCATCCACACATTAGAAGGAGCTTCCAAGAATGTCTGCCTTCAGTGTCTATGTCCCCAAGGTGAGCCATAGTTGCCCTTGCCTCTCCAGGAGACTCTCTAAGACCAACAGGGAGGTATGGCCCAGGCTCCTATCAAATTCCTGTTTACCCTGGGTTGTGGAGCATGTGAGATTGTGTGTGCGCCCGTTAAGAAGCCTGTTCCCTCAGTCCTGTGGAACTCCCAAAATTAAGCCCCACTGGCATTCAAAGCCAAATGCCCTGGGGGCTCATCTTCCCAGTGGGTACAGGATCCCAGGACTGGGGAGCCCAACGTGGGGCTCAGAACTCTCACTCCTGTGGGAGAACCTCTGTAATATAATTATTCTCCAGTTTGTGGGTTGTCCACTTGGAGATATGGGATTTTAGCATATCATGAGTCCATCCCTCCTCATACCCATCTTGTTGTTCCTTCTTTATGTCTTTAGTTGTAGGAGATCTTTTTCTGGGAGGTTCTGGTCTTTTTCATCAGTGGTTGTTCTGCAAATAGTTGTGATTTTGGTGTGCTTGTGAGAGGAGGTGAGCTCAGGGTCTTTCTACTCTGCCATCTTGTTCAATTTCCTCTGTGTTTTGTCTAATAATGTGATCCAGCATGTTACATGTTGAGCTATATGTGATTTTACTAAAATTAATTTTTATTATACTATATAAAGCATTATATGCATATGCCTGTACATATATATTTTATAAATATATATTTAAATTTGTATTACATAGTATATTATCTTTGACTTAATAAAGAATATGTTACACAATATTCGCTATGAGAAAAGATGTTAGTTTCAATAAGGTTGACATCTGCTGAGCTAAACCTTGACGTTGCAGGTGGGCATAATATCAGAATAGTAAGGAACCCACAAGTTATATTAAATTATGTGACGTGGCTGTACTGGAATTTTTTTTCTGGTATGGAGTCTCATATTAAAAATACATAGGCATGAATAATATGTATCCTTTAAAATCTAAAATGCACTTTCAATTAAGTTTTCTTCCATCCCCTTTGTTTTTCTCCTCCTCTCTTCCATTATTTGAACAGCCTTTCATATACTAATTGGCCATTGTATTTAATGTGAACTTATATTTTATAAATATTAATTGGTAGGAATTCTGCGTGTTTACATTAGAGTCTATTCCTCCAAAAAGTTCTTGCAATTATTTCCAATTTGGAAGTACTTTATTAAATGGCATCAGTTTTAAAATACAAAACCCTTGGAAAGAGGGTACTTTGGTATCAAATGTTCAGGTTGTACTATTTTGTCCTCCTGCTGTCGGTTCAGGAGAGGACTGCTTCTTTGTAAGTAGTTTCTGAAAAGCAAGGGTTTTTTGTTTGTCTTATTAAGTAGTTTCCCCTTTCATGAAAAGGCTGCACTTGAGTGTTCTAACATTATGTGGACACCCCAGTTCCCATCCACAACACTGTGGGCTTTCCTTTTCCCTCTGTGCCTGATTAAAGTTTGGGGCTCTGTTCTTCATGGCTGCTTCAGCTTCTGAGATACTATGGCTCTGGTCTTTCAGTTTCCTCTTCATTTTTGGTCCTTCTTAATCTGTGGTTCCTTATAAGCTAAACTATGCAAATAATGTGTATATTTTTAGTTACAAGAGTTTTTTCTACATAATATCTACCTGGCTCAATTATTAGTAGCTCAGTTCCAACAAGTACATTTTCCATTCCAAAAGCCCTTTTACATGACTGGAGCAGATGTTGATTCTGTATTAGATAGTCTTTTCTAGAACTGCCTGTTAGACCTTATATGTTTTATTCTTGCATCTATTTAAATAGATAACTCTTACCTTGAACCTGCTAAATATCTTTGACTAATGAATATTTTATACTCACTGTTTCTATAGCTTTAAATTTATATTTGAGATGTCTTCCAAGATAGCAAAGTCTCAGGTGTTCTACCCTCTAAACTTTTCCTGACATTCCTGATGTTTTCAAAGACCAGGGCCTAGTTTTCTTCACGCTGGTTATTCATTTGACCAAATCTCAGTGCTAAAACTCGGAGAAACTGAACAAGAGGCATATCTAGGAATAGTGTTTTCCACTTTTCTTAAAAATTAAATTGTTACAGAAATTTCCAACTTAGTATTGAATTCCCTGTAAAAAAGGAGGATAGTGATTTGATTTTGTTTGTTCTGTAGATATCAAAGACACTTAGAGTGTTTGAAGTTGAGGAAGTAGGTCTAAAATATTGCAACCAAAACAATTAAAAAATCGTGATAATTATGATAGCAAACATTTATGTAACTGGTATTATTCCAAATGCTCTGTATATATTAATTCTCATGACAACCCTGTGAGATAAATATATTATTATCATCACAATTTCTAGATAAACTGTGGCACAACAAAGTTCAGATGACTTGCTAAATGTCACAAAGCTATGAATTTAAGTTTTGAACTCTGAGCACAAGTTTCAGAATCACACTTATGCCTACATATAACAGTATGTGAAAATTATTATTTTTACTTATCTAAGACAAAAAAGAGATTGAAGTGGGAAGCAGCCACATAGCACAGGGAGATCGGCTTGGTGCTTTGTGACCACATAGAGGGGTGGGATAGGAAGGGTGGGAGGGAGGGAGGGAAGAGATATGGGGATATATGTATATGTATAGCTGATTCACTTTGTTATAAAGCAGAAACTAACACACCATTGTAAAGCAATTATACTCCAATAAAGATGTTAAAAAAAAAAGAGAGATTGAAGAAGGGAAGAGACACATTTGTAAGACGTATCAAGAAGCTGGTCCTTGAGGAAAGGATGATCAGTGTAGGAGAAAGAAAATCAACTTAGTCTTCAGAAGTAGCTGGATACAAATCCCAGCTTTGACATCTGACAAAAATGTTGTTATTTTGGAAAATTTATTTAGTCTCATTGACCATGAATTATATGTTCTATACAGTGGATATGACTATAACAACTTGTCAGGTCTCTTGTGAAGACTAGAGATTGGCAAAAAATGTATCATAAATGCCATTTTCCTTTTTTTCTTTCTGGTACCACTAATAAACCATTATTTTCGAGATGGGGGCAGTTTTGAGGGAAGACGATAATTGGATAAAGCTCAAAATAGTCAGTACATGATCTGGAGTATTATGACTAGTCTGGATAGGTAGAAAAATTTCCTAAGGGAGACATTTATGATATAACTTAATGTTACGTTGGTTTCAGATTTAATGCATCTTCACTTTCCTTTTTAGAAAGTAATCTACCAGTATGCACCTTTTAAAAATTCATATCTCTTAGTTGAATGATTTCACATCTGGAAATCAAACTGGAGGCCATGATCCTAAACATGATAAAGATTTTGTGAAGATCATTATAGTTTTTACTATAATAAAGAAACATACTGACTACAAGTAGAAGATTTAAATAAATGGTGATAAATGATAGAATATTATACATGAAATATTTTTGAAAGATTAGATGTCTTGTTATGATAATTAAAAAACAATCTTTAAGTTATGTGGACATGATTATTACAAATATAGTAACACAACAAAATTAAATTAAAACTATAGAAAAGTATGAAGGAAAAAGGGCAAAGATTGTTGTCGGCAAAAATCAAAAAGAAAAGTTGCTTTACTTGTTATCACATCTCTTCTGCTGCTATCATTAATCTCTGTATACTCTGATCTAAAGTGAATTATTGTTCTTGCTCAAAGTCAGGGAACATCATTCCAACACCCTTTCTATAGGACTGAATTTCACTGTACTTGCTTAGACCAAAATTTGCCCTCTCAAAGAAATATGAATATTTTATGCCTCTTTTTATTAATATGATTTTGCTTAATTAAAGCAGGACCAATTTAATTATAAAATTTAACTTCAGTTTATTTACTTAAGAATTTCTGATATTATAATCCAACTTAAATCATCTTTTGATCTAGTTATAATATTAAGATGATTTGAAAGTTTCTTGTTTTCTTTTACTTGAAAAGTCTCTTTTAAACTTTCTTTCCCACTCTGCTGTTGTTGACGTTATTTTTGGATTTTTATCAGGTCTTCAAACATCCCCTTGTCATCTTACAATATTCCAGAAGAGTAAAGTGCTATGGGTTGCACATCTAAAATAAACTGGTTCTGTACTATTTCACAAAGTAATTACTATGGCTAACAGTTGCTCAGAGCTAGCCTTGAAAGAATCTATCAGCCTAACATGCCACAAACTGTTGTATACCAAAGATGTGCAGATTCTGGGAATACCTGATACCTTAAATAAATTATTTAATTGAGATTATAGGAGCACCTACATTTAAGAACTCTGGAGACAGGTCTAGAACAGATTTTTGTTTTCATGTAACAAACATTGAAGTGATTGCAATGTACCCAGAATATTGCTATCCAAGTGACATACAAAGTTAAATATATATATATATATATATATATATATATATATATATATATGACTTGTCTTCATGGATTTACATTTGACTGGGAAAGAGAGGCACATGTAAACAGATAAATATGATACTAATGATAACTATGAGAACTTCTCTTTCAGCTTGTTATAGGCTCCATCCTCTCTATGATTAACCATTTACAGATGATAATCCTGAATATTTTCCAATCATTATGTTCATATTTGTCTCCCCTGTTCATTTTTCAATAGAAGTGCAACTATTAGGTGTTCAGTTTTATGCCACCCTGAAGTAATACCAGAAGCAATTAAGAATGTGAATTCAATATTCCCACTAGTATTTATGAAATGACCATAGTAATAATACAGTTAGATACTAGTTAGACATAATTGACAGAACAAAATATCCCCAAATAGAGAAGCACATAAAAAGATAGGGAACATAATTTTTTACATTTTTATTTATAGATGCAAAGGAAGAAAAAGCTGACAATAATAAGAAGAAACATCTTATTGGGTATCTCAGAGAATTATGAGGTCAAGAGAACCAAGTTCCAATCTAAATTTCTAGGAATAATGTCCAAAATCCTATATAGAAACGGCCTCAGGAAATTTTAATCATTGATTCAGCCCCACAAAACATCAGAAAAAAATGATTTGTTGTTTGCTAATTGCACTGTTGCATTCAGAAACTGACTTTGTAAATACAGCATCACCCGAAAGTCAGATGTTACTGTCAATCTCACAAGCAAAACGAATTTCATGTCAGCCCTTTTTCCTCATGGATGTCTTGCATGAAGTGTATCATATTGGTGGAGCCTACATAGTATGCCAGCATTCTGACTGAAAGGAAGTAGGCAACTATGATTTTTTTTAAATTCTGGTTTCTACCTTGAGAGCAGAGATTTATAAAACTCAAAATTCCCAGATACGGCTAGAGTGTTCAAAGATTGTAGGACAGTTATAAAGCTGTCTATTACAATATTATTTGGTATCCTTTAAATTAAAATGATCAAATTCATCCTTTAAGACCATTTATAAAGAATATCTCAATGATTTTTAAAAAGTAAAATCATCAAAAATCAGTGTATCTTTTTTGTTAATTATAACTACCTCTCAAATTATAATAATACTTTATTAATTTTACCTCAGTAGGTGACATTTTGTTTAAATAATCTGAAATAAAAGTACCTTTTAGTGTTTTCTGAGCATAAGTAAGTCTATTAATATCAATAAGTATTATTGATATTTATCAATATTATCAGACTGTCATTACAGCCTGATAATAATGTTTCTTTTTATATCAAATGACACTTTCAGATATAACTATGCAACATGAAAAATAAATATAACAAAATAAAAATGTTAATATATGTTTTATCGTTTATCTTTAACATACACAATTATATGGGCATTACATTAAGAAAGAAAAAGAGGGATCCACAAAATATTAGTCAACAAATGTCATTAGGTGTATGAAAATTCAATTTTAAAATATTAATAAATCATTCAAAATATTATTGAAAGAATTATTTACAAGATTTATTCCAGGAAACAGGTAATGGCCAAAAATATCTCAAGTATTCAAAAAAATGGAAAAGGGGAGAATTGATTTTATGATACTGGAGTTGGTCAGACAACAAAATTAGATTTAATATAGTGAACTGACAGAACTTATAATTCAAATCAAGAAAAATAAATGTTGATATTGTAAATATATGTTAATATTAAGGAAAAAAGACTCCAACCAAATTAACACTGCTAGATTCCGATTCTGTATTATAAAGGCAAATTTGAGGGGAAAAAAATGCCAGAATCAAAGATGAAAGACAAAGAATCAATAAGATTAAAGGGAAGATTGATTGATTAATCACATAATCATTCTTGATTCAGTTAGCAAACCTATATTGAGCATTTGTTATTTACCCTGAAGCATTGTAAGTACTGAGAATGAAGAGCAAAATGAGAAAGGCAAAATCTCCCTGTGGTGGAGCTAGCATTCCAGGGGGAGACATAAAAGAAGGAAACCTTTGAATACATGGTATAAGTTCAGGTGGTAGTAAGTGCTATGAAAAGAAATAAGTAGATAAACATATCCAAGAATATTAAGTGGTTAATTATTTAAAGTCAGGATGGTCAGGGAATACTTCAAGGAAAACACCTTAAAAAGAGAGAATGAGTCATATGGAGATCTGGGGAATGTGCATTCCAAGCAGAAACAAGCCCTATTCCTGCTATTTTTAGTGTTTCTAATAAATTTAAACATGTTCATTTAATGGTCTCCAAATATAATCAATACCACCACACTATCATACCCTGGGGGAATATATGAAGAATTCTTTACCTCCATTTGTTTTACATTTTAGTTCCACATTATTCCAACCTCCAAAAACCTAGTTATTAATGTTTCATTACATTTTCATATAAATACTAACATTCTAACCAGTTTTTTGCTTTTTTCTTTCATCTTGTAGGTTTGTTTTGTTTTGTTTTTTTACAACCATACTCTAAATTAATACAGCAGCTATTTAACAGTGGATTTATGTACAGCTAACTGGTGGATTTATTTCCCTGGCAGTGGAGTAACTTCTTTGTTCAGCCTTTTTAACTGCTCCGGAATCTGCCTAATGAAATAATTTTAATACCTATTCACTTTCAGAGCTAACTCTAGGAGGAACACTGGGGATAAGAGCTCATTGATCCAATTTATGTTAATTCTTGAGACTATGGTTGGCCTTTGGATATTTATTTGATTGGGAGGCAAGGGAGATTGAAGTTCTTAGAAGAGGTTCAGTACTACACAATCCATGACATAGATATCCCCTACAAATTGAAAGCATAAAATCAGATATCAAAAGTGTGGCTAAAATATGTTCTAAATATAAATGCAAATACATATCAAAATAAACAAATATGTGTGTATCATTCGACACAATCATACTACTTTACAAAGTAATCTAAAAGATTACTCAGAAATCTTAAAATTGTTTATTTTTTTTAGTAGTGACTAAGTCAAACTTGCCAAATATATAAAAATGTGGCAGAAATCTTTAAATACATTTTTAAATATAACTTTTATGAAATTATTGCAGCTATAAAAATCATCTTACAGAAGTGTTTTAAGGAGTGGGCATATATTTATAGTAAATTATAATAGAGTATAAAATGTCACCAACAGAATAATAGTATCCTTCTAAATGAACAAATAAATTTCCAAAGTAAATCATGGAAAATAGTGATAAGGCATTTAAAAAAGGGTAACAATAACCAATTTTGGCTGTTAAGCATGTTGTTGATTTTTACCTTTCTCTTTCTTTTTTCAAAAAATGTTTGTATTTACTAAATTTACTATGATGGATTTAAATGATTGATTAGAAGAGTCCAAAGCAAAAACTTCAATTTAAAACTAGTAATATATAAATAAAATTCCCCTCCTCTTCTTTTTGATAAGTAAGCAGAGGAAGAAGTTGAAACTGAGTCTAAAAAATTAGTAATTTCTCTGTAATACCTGAGCTAATGAACTGATGTAATTCCGTCACCTTGAGATTCATGCCTCTTCTCCATAGCTAATGGAAAGGAGCAAGGAAAGCTACTCCTTTTTCCAGGCTTCACAAACACATGCAAGGTAAATACAGCTAGATCGTCTAATGGGAAAGAATTGGCCCAATTCTATTTATACCTCTATATTTAGAATACAGGACAGATGCTCTTCCCTAAAAAAAGCAAAAAACAAAACAAAATTTGAAAAACCAAAACCAAAATCGTCTTAATTATATCAGAACCTTGTACTTTAATAAAAATGTAATCTCCTGAAATTAAATATTCCTTCATCCTAAATATTAGAATTGGGTTATTTTATGAAGAAAGGAGCACTAATGTATCATTCACAGTTGCCATGCTAAACAGAACGTAATTTTAATCATAAACATATGTTTGAAGGAATCCTTGCTGTTTCAAGAGAGTGACTCTTACTGTATAATACTCTAGTGAGATAATAACATAGTTCATTTTCCAGTCCGGTATAATCTTTTACTTTCAAGTAGATATGGCATAAATGAATCTATACCTGAAAACCTGGCAAAAACCTATTTCATGATTAATTAGTCCCTTTTAGAAACTCAGTTAAAGGCTGGATGCCACACATTAAAATGGAGAGAGAATGACTGATAGAACAGAGAAACATAGGTGTGCATAAATTGTCTCTGACCTGATTTAAAGACTTAAACTGAAAATTTAACATCAAAATAAATATTATAATAATGTGTCATGTCCATCATTCTCTCAGCCATTGTAGCATCATCAGGTTTTACCACAGAATGAATACTGACATTGTTTCATTAAGTTGAACGTTTGTTTTAGTCAAAGTACACAGTTCCTACAGGGTGAAATATTGTAGTTGTCTCTAGAGCCCATCAGTTTTCATAGTACTGTGTAGATTGTTTTCATTCTTTGCTACATTTTTGAGATATTTTCAGGATCATATAGGGCTATCACCACCAGACCAAAAGCATAGAATATTGAGAATGACTGCTTGTTGAGACTTTAGATGTTGATAAAAACTTTAGAGTCATCTGGTTCAAAGTCTTCATTTTTTAAATTAGAAAACTGAGGTTCAGAGGAGTTTATTTGTTATCATGGTCACACAATACTTCTTAATGGATCGACTTCAACATCTGGATGTCTAGACCCCAGATTTATCTGACTTCTTAGAAAAAATTCTAAAAAGTGTATGGTTATTCTCTTCATAGAAATAGAACCTTATATGAACAGAAATTGTCATATGCCAGCTAAGTTGATAAGTTGATATTTTTCTCTACACGCCAATATAAAAGTGTCCAGTTTATTTTTAACCTTTAAATGTTGGACATTAATCTTTTGTAAAAGTTATTTTAAATTAAATTTAGCTGTGCAAATCATACATGTGTGCCCTGTTTTTGTTATTTCTGCACTAATATCTTTTGTAGCATTTATTTTGTTACAGCTTATAAGAATGCTGATGGTATCCTATTTGGTAACATAGCAAAGTAGAAACAACAACAAAAAATCATTATAATATTTCATTATCCATTACCTAAATATAGAAAAATTAATTTTTTGGTGAATTTCATTTCCTTCCTTCCTTCCTTCCTTCCTTCCTCCCTCTCTCTCTCTCCCTCCTTTATCTATCATTTATCTGTTATCCATCTGATCTATCATCTATCTATCTACCTATCATCTATCTTATTATCTATCAATCTTCTACCTAGGTATCCATTCCTGTCTTTTTCAATTTTTTTTCTTTAAAGTTACCCTTCAAAAATATTATTTTCTAGTTCATTTTATATTCAATCATGCTCAAAATAGAGAAAAATGCACATTTTGTTGGAATGAAACTACCAGGAAGAAATGGCATGAAGATCTTCAAAAAGGGACATTCAACGAATAAATGCAAACTAATATAAGAGATTTTTAACAAAATAAAATTTATGGTAGTAAAATTCTAGCAGTGTAACTTGTAAATGCCTAATAAATAGTGGTAATTTGGAGGAAAAATTTAAAGAAAACCATTGACTTGAACGTAACATTGCTGGCTAGAAATGGGTCCTTACTGTACAAAATTCAATGTTATTTGGCAGAGAAAGACTCTTAACTAGAAGATCCTCATTGAATAAATGCATCTGGCATCGATTCTGAACATATGATTGTCATTAATGCCCGTTAGTCCTGCCTTGTGAGATAGAGAGATTACCATAGCAGATACTCATGGAAGATCATTTAGCTTACAGCTCATAAAACAATTAAAATACATTTAGTGACTATAAGATAGAGAATACTGAATTAGATGGATCATTAGTCTCATTGGATATACTTGTTTTAATTTCAGCATACTCTTGGGAAATGCCACCTTACTTCTTATACAATTCTCTTGGTATCACTTGTGCAATATTAACTTGCTAAAGCCTCAGTTGTGACTATCCATAACAAATAAATTGTTCTAAGAACTCATGACAACATTTTAAGGTACAAGACTGCTCAATAAGATATAATTAGTAACTTTATGGTAATGAGATTTTGTGTGTGTCTGTGTGTGAGAGAGAATCATAATTATATAGGTTGGTGTGAGTCTTCTTATTTCTTTGCTACTCAACTGAACACAAAATTATAGCTTCTATTATACAAGAATAACAAATACAAATAGTTAGCATCCATGAAGCCTCACAAGATTGCAATTTAGCAGGAATATTTGGCAGATATTATAATCAGGTATTCACTAGACTATAGAGTATAGAATATTTCTCTTGTCAGTGTTTACGTCAACAATCTATGAAGACAAATACTTTGGACATTTTCCAAGAATTGTTCTTCTGAATTGTTGTTAGATTGCTCAAAGGGAGTCTTTAAAATATAAAATATTTTCAAATAGCGTTCTTTCAAGTTTAGCTTAAAGGAATTAAAAGGCTGATGACAAAAATAAATTATGCTCTTGACTCTAAATTACCTTTCTTTGAACTGTTGTATATGATGTGAGTGAACACTGCATAGGCCACATTTAACTAAATGACTTGGTAATCAATAATCATAAGGTATTCATTATTTGTGTTTCTTCTAATAAAAATCCACATCCTAGAATGATGCTGTGCATGAATTAAATACAAATGAATTTAAGATGGTTCACTGTATGTATGCTGGTAGTTTAAAAAATGACCAGCAGTCCAAAAATTGCAACTTGAGGTTTATTTGAGTTAACACATTTATAAAAATACTGTAGTATTGGGCTTCCCTAGTGGCGCAGTGGTTGAGAGTCCGCCTGCCGATGCAGGGGACACCGGTTCGTGCCCCGGTTTGGGAAGATCACACATGCCGCGGAGCGGCTGGGCCCGTGAGCCATGGCCGCTGAGCCTGCGCGTCCAGAGCCTGTGCTCCGCAACGGGGGAGGCCACAACAGTGAGAGGCCTGCGTACTGTAAAAAAAAAAAAAAAAAATACTGTAGTATTTCTTAAATGCATAGGAAAGTATGTGTTCATAAACCATAGTATTCCAGTGGAGTCATAATAGATTAGTTTACAGAGTATAGAGTAAGTTCTCATAAATATAGTACAGAACAAATTATTTATTAATGTGAAATGTTAATTCACTTTTTTTAAAAGTAAGTAAATAAATATATATCCTTTGTTTCAAAAGCTAAAAACAAGTATAGATATTTTTATCACTAGAATCAAATTTCCAGTAGTATTTTAATTGAGTTTATTTAAAATTATAGGTTTTGGCTAAAAGTAATAATTATTATAATCAATTTATGCTTCCAAATGGTTCTAAGATCATATATTACTACTCTAGATCATATATTACTGTGTTCTAGATCATTTATTACTATTACTAAGCCATTTATGTTCCAACTGGTTTAGAAAATGTATTATTAAAATTCTTTGAATGTTCAGACTAGTACAGAAATAAATATGTTGCAATGTTTTCATTAATATATTTTTAAATTATAAATGCATATATATCAATTTCAGGTAAAATTTTATTTTAATTCTTACTAGTTTGTTCTTTTATAAGTTAGCTTTTATTTATGAATGTGTGGATTTTCAGACAAGTTAAGGAATTTTCCCAATATCACATATTCTAAAGAGTTAGAAGAGACATTTTTTTTTTTAAGGTAAATAGTACAGTTTAATTTAAAAACCAAAGCAAACAAACAAGAAAAACCCAAACTCTCAGGAAAGAATGAAACACATTTCTGAGCAGAATAGAGAAGCACAGCCTGGTATCATTCCTCATACTAATCCCAAACTCAGAGCCCCTCTTAGTGAGGGGAGAATTGCCATTAATACCCCAAACTTGGAGGAAAACAGAATGTTGATCCACATCCCCCACCCCACCCCCAAGCTCATACCTACTAAAGAAGCATAGTGGAGACCCTTACCAGTAGAAATGAAGGAAATAATAAGCCTTTGGAATTGAAGTTCTAGTGCTACATTCTGAATTGGGGAAATGATCCGAAGTCCAGTGGTATTTCTCCCATAGAATTGGCCTACCCTTCCACTCTATCAGCATTCTAAACTCTGTGGAATATAGAGCTTCCAGATAAAATACTTATAATAAACAATTAATCATTGTTTATCTGAAATTAAAATTTAACTGTCTTATAATTTTATTTGCTATAGTATATGTACTTAAACTTGAATTTCAGATAAACAATGAATATTATTTAGAACAAGTATACCCAAGTATTGCATGGGACATAATTATGCTAAAAAAATACGTTGCTTATCTGAAGTTCGAATTCAACCGTGCATCCTGCATTTTTCTTTGCTTGATCTGGCAACTCTAGTGAGGTAGAATCCCTAGTATAGGACAAATAACCAAATCTCGGGTTTAAAAACAAACAAACATCAAAACAGAGGCCATGAATTTTAAATACATTTTTTCTGTCTAATCTTGAAATGCTTTTTCTACTATACTTCCTGTGGCTGTCACAGAAGTTACTTGTAGAAGATTACACATCTGGCTATTCATTATTTAATAAGTGGAATATTACACAGATGCTCAACACCATCATATTTTAAATGGGAATTAAAAGAAAATCTTGAAGATGTATACAAGAAGGCATCAGGTAAAACTGGGGTAAAGCTTATTCCAGAGTGAACATCTTAGGAAAATGCATGAATATAGTTATATAATATAAAAAGAGTTCAGTTAGGTTGAACCAAAAGGATCACATAAGATTAGACCATAGAATGGCCATGTGTGTCTGTGTGTTAGGGTGAAGGGTGGTATATGAGAGACAGTGTTTGTCTCATATTAAAGCCCATAGTAACTACCATTTCATTTAAAAATTACAGTCACACACTCTGTACTGACACAGAGTAAAAATCCAGAGTTTTAAAAATACTGACTTAACATGGTCTAAGCAAATTCCATTTCACTATGTCAATGACAATTCGAGTACACGGTATTAATAAAGTGACATCACTTACCTTACTGAATGCTGTCTTCATACTTAATTCTCTGTGTTACTAGTTACAGTTACAAACAAAGTGTTTGATAATGTAATTTCTTATGTCAAAATGGTTTTGAAATAATGGAAATATTCAAAGCAGTCAAAGGAAAATAAATAACTGATATGTAGAAGGATATTAGTTATATTATTGTAAACATTGGGAGTTTAATTCCATAAGCTGTAGCATATTATTAATTATAAAAGAGAAAATAGAATCCACACAGTGTGATATAATGTATTTCAGAAAATCATAAAAACTGTGGGATGATTGTTTTGAGCACCCTGTAGGAGTTATCAATACATTATTCCTGTTTGTGGTTGTTTTGTGTCTTACTTTGCTTAGTAAAAGTAGAATACATGGAATCAATAGAATAGCAAAATATATTTTAGTCATCAAAAGTCATGAAGACTCAGTCATAAACAGTAATCATGAAATATAGGAATAAACCAAGATGAAATGAATGTGATTTGTGCTGAAGGCAACATTCAAAATCATATACATAATGGTCTGCATTTTGGAATTTTGCAACTGTGGATGAGAATGTGGCATTTAATACATTAATGTAAATGCCTTTAATCCTTACTGATAATTAATTTAATTTGTATGTGGATATTTTAAGTAAAACATTAATAACACCTTTATATAGCAATCACTAATCATTATGTATCATTATCCTTGTAAATATTTTACACATGTACACACACACATAATTTAATTCTCTCAACATTTAAAGCAATTATTATTTTTACATAGAACTATTATTTAGCTTTGTTTTATAATGATATACTCAGGCATAGAGAAAGTAAGTTGCCTAAGTTTACTAGGGAAATTTGTGCCTAGGCAGGCTTGATCCATATTCCATGTTTTGTATAACACTGCCCTGTGCCACTTATTCTAGCTTCTGTGTTTGGATTGCCTTTTTTATGTATCTTGCCTGTGTTGTTTCTGCAAAGATATTTAACCATTTGAGTAACATTTAAAGATGTATACAATATATACACTCACAAGTTGTTTTAATATATCTCCAAATTTAAAGCAAATTTTGCCATCTCCAACCCCACCTCCTATCAAGGTGATAGCTGCCAGCACACTGTGGCAGGGTTCGTGTCAGATCCAGGTCTCCTACCAAAGTCAGTGGGCACACACTTAAAAGCTTTTGCACAATGAGGAAACTATTGACAAAATGAAAAGACAACCGACTGAATGTGAGAAAATATTTGCAAATGATATGACCAATAAGGGGTTAATATCCAAAATATATAAACTGCAACACAACTCAATATCAAAATAATAAAAAATCTTATTAAAAGTGGGCAGAAAAACTGAATAGACATTTTTTCCAAAGAATATGGCATATGAAAAAATGCTCAACGTTGCTAACCAACAAAGAAATCAAGTCAAAACCACAATGAGATAGCACCACACACCTGTCATAATGGCTATCATCAAAATATCTACAAATAACAAATGTTGGTGAGGATGTAGAGAAAAGGGAACCCTAGTACACTACTGGTGGAAATGTAAATTGGTGCAGGCACTATGGAAAACAGTATGGAGGTTCCTCAAAAAACTAAAAGTAAAGCTACTATATGATAGAGCAATCCTGGGTATGTGTACAAAGAAAACAAAAACACTAATTCAAAAAGATATATACACCTATATGTATAAAATGGATAACTATTAAGAACCTGCTGTATAAAAAAATAAATAAAATAAAATTCAAAAAAAGAAAAGGTATATGCACCCCAAAGTTCATAGTAGCAGTATTCATAATAGTCAAGACATGGAAGCAACCTAAGCGCCCATAAACAGGTGAATGGATAAAGAAGTTGTGGTATATACATACAATGGAATATTACTCAGTTACAAAAAAGAATGAAATTCTGCCATTTGCAACAATGTGGATGGACTCAAAGGGTAACATGCTTAGTGGAATAAGTCAGACAGAGAAAGACAAATATGCTGTTGTCACTTATATGTGGAAACAAAATAATAGAATAACAAATGTATATAATAAAACAGAAACCAATTCAGATACATATAGAACAAACTAGCGGTTACCAGTGAGGAGATGGAAGAAGGGAATGGCAAGGTAGGGGTATGGGATTAAGAGATACCAACTACTATGTATAAAGGAAGCAACAAGAATATATTGTATAGCACAGGGACATATAGGCATTATTTTGCAAAAACTTTAATTGAAGTATATCCATAAAAATATTGAATCATTATGTTGTACTCCTGAAACTAATATAATATTGTAAATCAACTATACTTTGATAAAAAATATTTATAAGAATTTAAAAAATAAAGCAGGGGAAAAACTCTGTACAATGGGATAAAACATCTGCGAAATTATATATTTGAAAAGGGTCAGTTCAATGTGCTTTTTGGCCATCTGTATGTCTTTTTTGGAGAAATGTCTATTTAGATCTTCTGCCCATTTTTTGATTTGGTTGTTTGTTTTTTTGATATTGAGCTGCATGAGCCATTTGTATATTTTGGTGATTAATGCTTTGTTGATCGCTTCATTTGCAAATATTTTCTCCCATTCTGAAGGTTGTCTTTTCATTTTGTTTATGGTTTTGTTTGCTATGCAAAAGCTTTTAAGTTTAATTAGGTCCTATTTGTTTATTTTTATTTTCATTACTCTAGGAGGTGGATCAAAAAAGATCTTGCTGTGATTTATGTCAGAAAGTGTTTTGCCTATGTTTTACCCTAAGAGTTTTATAGTGTCTGATCTGACATTTAGGTCTTTAATCCATTTTGAGTTTATTTTTGTGTATGGCGTTAGGAGTTTTCTAATTTCATTCTTTTACATGTAGCTGTCCAGTTTTTCCAGCACCACTTATTGAAGCACATGAAAAGATGCTCAGCATCACTAATTGTTAGAGAAATACAAATCAAAACTACAATGAGGTATCACCTCACACTGGTCATAATGGCCATGATCAAAAAATCTTCAAACAATAAATGCTGGAGAGGGTGTGGAGAAAAGGGAACCCTCCTACATTGTTGGTGGGAATGTAAATGCATACAGCCAATATGGAGAACAGTACTGGCATTCCTTAAAAAACTAAAAATAGAGCTACTATATGAGCCAACAATTCCACTTGGCCTATATCCAGAGAATACCATAATTCAAAAAGATACATGCACCCCAGTGTTCATTTCAGCGGTATTTACAGTAGCCAGGACATAGAAGCAACCTAAATGTCCATCAACACAGAATGGATAAAGAAGATGTGGTCCATATATACAATGGAATATTCCTCAGCCATTAAAAAGAATGAAATAATGCCATTTGCAGCAACATGGATGGACCTAGAGATTGTCATACTGAGTGAAATAAATCAGACAGAGAAAGACAGATATCATATGATATCGCTTATATGTGGAATCTAAAAAAATGGTAGAAAGGAACTTATTTACAAAACAAAAATAGAGTCACATGTGTAGAAAACAAACTTATGGTTGCCAGGGGGAAAAGGGTGTGGGGAGAGATAAATTGGGAGATTGGGATTGACATATTCACACTACTATGTATAAAATAGATAACTAATAAGGACCTACTGTATAGCACAGGGAAGTCTACTCAATACTATGTAATGACCTATATGGAAAAAAAATCTAAAAAAGAGTGGATATATGTATATGTATAAATGATTCACTTTGCTGTACACCTGAAACTAACACAACAGTGTAAATCAACAACAAAAACAACAACAATAACAAAAAAGTAAAGAGTCTAATATATCTGAAATATATAAAGAATTCTTACAACTCAACCAAAAAGAGACAACTATTTTTTTTAAGTAGAGTAAAAATATGAGTAGAGATTTCCTCAAAGAAGGTATGCAATGGCCAACAGCATATGTAAATGCTCCACAGAGAAATACAATCAAAACCAAAATGAGATATCACTTTATACTCATTAGGATAGCTGGAATTAAAATGTCAGATGATAGCAAGTATTGGTGAGGAAGTAGAAAAGGTGGAATTCTTGTACATTGCTCATAGGAGTGTAAACCAGTGCAGCCACTGTGCAAAACAGTTGGGCAGTTCCTCAAAAAGTTAAACATAGAATTGTCGGGAGCCAGCAGTTCCACTCCTAAGTATGTATCCAAGATAAATGAAAACATATTTCAACACAAAAACTTGTACATGAAAGTTATTAGCAGCATTATTCATAATAGCTAAAAAGTGAAAGCAATCAAAATGCCTGTCAACTGATCAAATGGATAAACAAAGTGTGGTATATCCACACAATGGAATATTATTCAAGCATAAAAATGACAGAAGTGTTGTTATTAAAACATGAATAAACTTTGAAAACATTATGCTAAGTGAAAAAAGCCAGACTCAAAAGACCACATATTATATGGTTCTATTCATATGAAATATTCAAAATAGTTAAATCTGTAAAGACAGTCAATTAGTGTTTGCCATGAGATAGTTGAGGAAAGAAAGAGGGAGAAATTGTGACTAAATGCTAATAGCTACAGAGTTTATTTTATGTTCGTGGAAATGTTCTGAAATTAGGTAGTGATGGTTGTTGTACAGCACTGAATACTAAAAACTTTTGAAATTTATACCTTGAAATGATGAATTTTGTGTTATGTTACATATCTAAATTTTTTAAATATTATATATTTTTTAAAAGTACATGGGACTTCCCTGGTGGTGCAGTGGTTAAGAATCCACCTGCCAATGTAGGGGACACAGGTTCGATCCCTGGCCCGGGAGGATCCCACATGCCGTGGAGCAACTAAGCCTGTGTGCCACAACTACTGAGCCTGTGCTCTAGAGCTCGTGAACCATAACTACTGAGACTGCATGCTGCAACTACTGAAGCCCATGCACCTAGAGCCTGTGCTCTGCAATGAGAGAAGCCACTGCAATGAGAAGCTCACACACTGCAACGAAGAGTAGCCCCCGCTCGCTGCAAACAGAGAAAGCCTGCACGCAGCAATGAAGACCCAACACAGTCAAAAATAAATAAATAATTTTTTAAAAAAAGTACAGATTTTCCCATATATCTCACACCCAATTTCATCTACAGTCAATCTTACATTACACTTCTAACATTAACATGGCATATTCGTTACAATTATATAGCCGATATGCTACATTACTATGAACAAACATCCATACTATATTCAGATTCCCTTTGTTTTAACTTATGTCTTTTTTCTGTTCCAGACAGAATTCAGAATACCACTTTACATTTAGTAGCCATGTCTTTGTAGGGTTTTCCATGAATGGGATAGTGTTATAGTCTTTCATTGTTTTTGATGAAGAGTGTGGGTTATTACTAGTTAGTAGAATCCCCTCTATTGGTATTTGTTTGATACGTTTCTCATGATTAGATGGAGGTTGAGGTTTTGAGGGGAAGACAACGGAGATAAAGTGGCATTATCATCACATAATATCAAGGTTACATATTATCAACATATATGTACGAACACTTCTATATGTAATCATCTGCATCTATGTTAAGCTAAACATAAATTAATACTGACCTGTCCAACTCTATTCTGTCACCACATGGATCGTTCTAACTTCCTCCTTTTGTTTATCTGTAACTTCTTACTCCAATAGGTAGGAATCTGGCTGCCACCATGGGCCATCTACTTAATTGTTCAATTCCAGTTAAATATATAGTGGTTTCAGAATTGTTAGCCTTTACTCGATGGGAAACACTTTATTACCTATACAAAGCATCTGTAGTCTTTCTTTGCCTTTGGCCTTAGAGGCTCTACACATTTCTGAAATTATTTAGCTCAGTGTCTTTTCCCCACTCCTTTCTGTAAGGTTGTTTCCTATGTTTCTAATACAGTAAGACTATTTTGCCACATTCTGCATTCCAGTCTGAGATCACCTGACCTGCTAAATTATTTTTTTTAATTGCATATATTAAGGTTCATTCTATGTGCTGTAAAGTTTTACTGGTTTTGACAAATGCTTAGTGTCATGTATCCACTGCAACAGTATCATACAGGTATCTTCACTATCTTAAAAATATCCCCTGTGCTTCACTCGTTCCACCTTCCTTCTCACCTTGAACCTGTGGCAACCACTGATATTTTAACTGCATGTATAGTTTTGCCTTTTCCAAACTGACATAATATAATCAAATAAAATTTAGCCTTTATATACTAACTTCTTTCACTTAGAAATATGTGTTGCAGACCAAACTGTCTTTTGTGGCTTGAAAGGGCATTTCCTTTCTTCAGTAAATAACACACATCATATAAATGTACCATTTATTTTTATTTATTCATCCACCCATTGAAGGAAATCTTGGCTGCTTGAAATTTTTGCCAATTATGGATAAACATTTGCATGTAGATTTTTGTTTGCATATAAGTTTTGAGCTGATTACTACTGTTTTCAAAAAGCCCCTGGAGGTAGGGCTTTTTCCAGGGGGTTGTCCTTGGAATAAGATCAAATAGTAACAAAGTCGAAATGGGGCTTTTCAAAGGAGATCAAAATATTACCTGTTTTCTAATGATGAGGCTTTTTTTTTTTTTTTTAAACCAAGTTCCAAAAGAGGTAAGTTCCTTTGGTTGGCTGTGAGTCGGCCATCGCTCATGACTACCACACCAAGACAGTAGGGGGCGGAGACGGAACTAACTCTAAGTAAAATGCCAAAGACCCCACTGTCCTTACCAAAGTTCAGTAGTTTTTCTTGAATAAATGTTTTTCAGGGCTTTTTCTGTGCTTTTGGTTAATTGCAAAAGTCCGGATATGTTTGATAACCATAGTGTGGCCGTATTTTTATTTCTTTTTTTTTTTTTTTGCGGTACGCGGGCCTTTCACTGTTGTGGCCTCTCCCGTTGCGGAGCACAGGCTCTGGATGCACAGGCTCAGCCGCCATGGCTCACGGGCCCAGCCGCTCCGCGGCATGTGGGATCTTCCCAGACCGGGGCACGAACCCGTGTCCCCTGCATCGGCAGGCGGACTCTCAACCACTGCGCCAGCAGGGAAGCCCTTATTTTTATTTCTTATTTGAGAGAGTGAACTCACAGATGTCAACTCCGACTTCTGAGCATCCTACACTACTTTGGTAATCTCTTTTCTAAATACCTGGTCAAACATAGCTGACATAAACCAGAAAAAAAGCTAAAAAATTCTGTTTCCTGACTTCCTTCCGTAGACATATTAATTCAGTAATCATATATTCTACTTCCAAAGTTACTATGAGAGACACTTTAAGCATTTTTCCACTGGGCATTATGGATTGATATCTTAACAGTCTCTGATAGCAGCTTGCAATCCACCAACTTTCTAGCCCCTATGTCAAATACATCTTTAAGTTACAATCATTGTTATTGTTTTCAATGGCAGCAACTCACTTCTAGGTACCAGTTTCTGAACTAGTTATGATAGACTTGGTATTGCATCATTTTCCTTAAGAAATGATCCTCTATCTCACTGGCATAAAATATTAAGTTTTTGTTTCTCTTCTACTCCACCCATTGCATATTGGCAAGGGGAGTTCTTCTCATGGTAGTCACTCTAGACTCAAGCTGATGGAGGTTCCATCTTAACAAATAACTTAGAATTGACAAGGGAGGGAGAGACCTACTTGCTCAGAGATATATAACAATTTTGCTTACATTTCACTGGCAAAAACATGCCTCAAAAGAGGCAGGAAATTACAATCCTACCATGTGCCCCTGAGAAGTGGAGAACTTATAACAAAAAATATTTGAAATGTAATACCCAGGACTCTAACAGACCTTGTATTGAATCATTCATGTTAAGAAGTAGACAGGCTAGAAGATTTGCATCCTAATGCCTTTACTAAGCATGTCTTGTATTTGTACTACTAAATCAAGAGAGTACCTTTTACTGTGGGTTTGTAGTTCTAGCCTAAAGATGGAAAAATATACTTTATTTCCAGTGCTAGCTAAGATATATTGATAGCAATTGCCCAGGGTGGTGTGTTGAGAAGTACTGTGAAGCCTCTTCAAGGCTCAGTGGAGAAGATTGCCATGATTGATTAGTATGTTTCAGATAAGCAAAACTATTTTAGACATCTGAAATAGGTAGTTCAATCATTCTACTCTCCAGAGCTCTAAGCATAGACTGTGAACAGCCATGCTTTAGCTCTAGAATGATAGGAGTATTTTAAACAAAATATCATGTCAAGTACTTTAGAATATTTTAATAAAATTTATAGTAATTATAGGTATCTCAAAGAGAAATATTTGGCATCTCATGGACAATAAAATGAAATACTGACAAAGTACTAATTTCAAATATTATAATCAATTGTCTCCACATGCATATACACATATTTGTTAAAGCATAAACTTTGATTTGAGTATCAGAAAATGTTTATCTGTGTGGAATTAGCAATCATCAGCTGAGGTACATGAGAAATTATTTTACATCAGTTGAAAAGTGTTTCTAATAACTGTGTTTAATCAAACTTATGTAAGAAATCCCTGTCAATGATTTGCCAACTTTTTCCCTTCCCCTACTACCAGGCAAAGTTGGTCTCTCATCAATGAGAGCCGCTGCTATTATGTGCCTAAATTTGCAGATGTTTAAGTAAAACACCTTAAACTGCATTGCAAATGCCTTTCCCTTCTAACAATGAGACACTCAGATTGAACCACCTGGACTCATTCTGTAGAGTGAATTGTTTTCCAGAATGTTTTTCTACCCATTTGGCAAAAAGCCCTCTGTTGAGGCCACCCCAGTCTCCCTTGCTGAATCATATGGTGATGTAATGTAGCATTAATGTGGATCTTCTAAAGAACCCTAAAAGAGCTTTAAAATATCCATTCTCACTAGTGATATGGAAGTAGGCATTTTTTTTTGTGTATAACTGAAACAGGTCCTTTAGTTATATAAATATGACTTCATTACCTTAGGACTTTTATAATATCGAATGACACTTGCCATCATGATAAGTCAATTACTTCTCCTTTTGGCAAACACGTGTTCTTAACAAATAATATTCAAGTTTTGCAGTGTTGTGTTCCATAATAGGCCATGTGCAATCTTAAATTTGGAAAAAAAGTTTTGAATGTTTCATATAATAAATGTACCTTATAGACAGGGTTCTAGGAATTAGCTGTCACTTCGTTCATTTTCTCCCTTTTATAGAAAAGATAGAAAAATCTTCTAAATTTAATGACTTGTCCAAGATCACAAGTCACTTAGTTCTAAGACCTGTATCTATGTCTCCTGACACCTAATTTAGTACCAAACATTCCCCTGATACTTGATTTAAACTCAACAAATAGTTTTAGTGTATTTGATCCTAGGTTTATGGTTAAAATAATTGGCATTCTGTGTAATATCTTACACCAAAATATAGTTATATGATACAACACATAATGTCATGAGTTTGTAAGTTAGAAATTTTGACCCGACGCACTAAGGATGGCTGGTTCCTCCTTTACAGTGTCTAGTGTCTCAAAAAAAAAAAAGCCCTCAGAGGGTGGGTTTGGAATATTTGAGGCTACTTTATTCACTTGTCTGACAATCGATGCTGGGAAGATTCAAAGAGCTGGGGCCTGACACGGCTGTGGCTCCTCAGGCAACTTTTTCTATCTCTTTGTGGTTTCTCAAAATGTTATCTTCAGCATTGTGTCTTTCAAGTACTCATAATTCTTAAATGTCATCTCAGGGCACCCAAGACATGTGTCTCAAGAGAGATAGTAAGGTGGAAGCCACATCACATTTTATGACTTGTAAATCACTGTGACATGTCTGCCACATTTTATTTGTCAAGGTTGTTACAAAAGTCCACCAGATTTCAAGGGGAGGACATCTGCATCTCCTCTTTTGTTGGAAAAGTTTCAGCATCATATTGCAGGAAGATGATATGTTGACATATATATTGGGATGGGTATTTTTGGAAAATATAGTCTGAAAGGGTCTTGCCTCTGGCCACAATAAATCAAAACCATTTCACTTTAAAAAGTACACTCATTCCCTCCACCAGAACTGCCAAGTCTCATCTTATTATGGCATTACCTAAGATGTCCAGGTGCAGATGAGACTCCCCGAGTACAGCTGTTGCTTCTTATCA